>NW_024425786.1:25212064-25432488 GCF_017311325.1 Ursus maritimus
ACCGCTGGTGGGGGTGGGGAGGTGGGGGGGTGGGTATCAAACAGCTAGTAAGGGTCAGGGCCAGTGTTCAATCCATGTCTCTCTGGTACCACAGGCCTTCCTTTTACATTGTCTTCTACCTGAGCAAAGCAAGGAAAACTCCAAGGAGGAGGTGTCTTTGCAGCAATTTTGAAGACAGGGAAGAAGCAGGAGGAGATGGAGAGAAAGGAAGATCAAAAGAGAGGGAACAGCATATACAGAGGCTTATAAAATGTACGACTGGCCTTCCTGGATCCAGACTCCCTCCCATCCTTTCAATCCAGCTTCTCTATGTGGGCCAGGGTGATTGGTCCAAACCACACTGTTCTTTCCTTCACCAGGTCTTTCAGGAGCCCCAACTGCCATCCTCCAATCCTCTCTGCTCCACCCATTTCCTTCTTGTCTTCTTGCTTTAGGGACTTCTCTCTGCCCGGAATGTTCCTACCCACCCCCCATACTTCTGTACCTGTCACCTGCAGCGGGCTGAGTTTTCTCCCCCACAAAGATATGCTCATCAATGTCACCTTAACTGGAATTGTCAATGTGACCTTAATTGGAAATCAATGCATTGTTGCAGATGTAATCAAGTTCAGACGAGGTCATACTGGATTAGGGTGGGCTCTAAACTCAACGGCTGATTCTTCATAAGAGAAAGGAGAGGAAGACTGGGCTACAGAGAAACAGAGAGATCAGCGGGGAGAAGACCACATGGACACAGAGGTAGAGACTGGCGTGATGTATCTATGAGCCAAAGGTGGCTGGCAACTACCAGAAGCCAGAAGTCACAAAGATTGTTCCCTAGTTTTCAGGGAGCACTGCCATACTGACACCTTGATTTTGGACTGTGAGAAAGTACATTTCTGTTCTCGTTTCAAGTCATTCCGTTAGTTACAGCGGCCCCATCAACTCATACACTGCCGACAAGCGTGTACCAGCTGGTATCCCACACCCAGTGGGGACTTTTCCCGGGTGTCTCCATATCTCCCACCCTCCGAGCCCGTGGCCTCATGGCCCCAGTCTGGAGAGATGCTCCCTCCATGCGCTCGTGCCGCATCAGAGCCATCCAGTGACGTACCTGCCTTACCGAGTTCCCTGACTGCTGTGTTTGTGACTCATTTATCTCTGTATCTTTGGTACCCAGCACCAAGCCTGGCCCACGCTAAGCTCTTGGTTTGGTTGAACTGATGAATGAATGAACTGCTCACCATCTGGCAGGAACACCCATAGTTCAGCCAAACTCACCCACTCTCCTTGTCAAGTGTGTGCCACATGGCAAGAGGCAACTGAAATCCTCTGGCTTTAGGGAGCAGCGGGGAAGAAAAGCTCATGGAGACTAAGACTAAGAGGTAGAAGGAAAAGCAGGAAAAGGGGCAGCCCCAGAAGTCAAGAGAGGAGAGAGACTCAGAGGGATGGCAATAACGCCCAAGCTGCTGTGGAGAAGGCAAAGCAGGTGTGGCCTCTGTGATCCTAGCCACAGCAGTTTCCATGGTGACCGGGCAGGCCTGGGGGCAGGGGTGGGAGGACCAGTTCCCACCAAAGGAGGGGCTGGAGTTGGTCTCAGTGTCCTAAGTCTGGTGTCTGGTTTGCCTGGGGTGTAACACGGGCGCTCACGGTGACTAATATGCTGCTCAGCTCCTCAGGCCCACTGGTCTCTGGTTCTCTCTCCCGCTCCACTGGGGAGTGTCCTGAAACTTTGCTCTCTTGGGGTCTGGGTCTTCATTGCTCAGCTGACTGCCACCTGCTTCGACCGCAGGGCACCCTGGGTTGTGGGGCTGGCCCTGTTCCGGGATCTCCACACACCTTTTTCTCGTGGTGTTTCTTCAGAGTCCCACCTTCCTCCACAATCTCCGGGTAGCAGGTGCTGCCCCGGGGAGGGCACTCCCACCGGGCCCTTGCTCCCTTACCTCTTCCTACCAGCCCGCCACCGAGACTCCGCCAGACTTTCCTGGTAAGGGAGTAGGGCTCATGGCACTCCGCTTCAATGACACGAAGAGATTTTCCACCAGAGTCTCAATGTAAAAAGCCAGGGGAACATGAGATTCTCGTGGCAGGTGCCCATGCCTCTCAAGAGCTGTCCCCAGGCAAAACCTGCTTCTGGGATCTGGTCCTCAGTCTCCTCAGTCCCAAGGGAATTTGGACATGTTGGGTGCTTTTTGGATTCTGCCCACCCCACTGCTTACAGGTGGCTCATCTGGTCCATTGCACATTAGAAAGATACACAAAAACAAGAAAAAAAATCCATAGCATCTTGCCATGTTGATTTCATTTGCAGAGTTCTGATCGGGCCCCAGAATGTGAAAGGGTCTTACGTCCTCCCGAGCAACTGTCACCACCCCCACGAACACAACGGATGGTGCACAGACCCGAGTCCTAACAGTGGATCTTTATATCAGGGGAAAATGGCCCGCGAACGAACAGCTGCTGCAGGGGGAAGAGGGTCAGAAATCACTCCTGCCCCCAAATGAGAATGCAGCCTAAATTATCCTCAGTGACACTGGAAATGACAATAAGAAAATAATACTTGTTTTATAAAATGTCCCCTTCTGAGCCACGGAGCTGCAAACCAACAATTAAACCATGATCATAATAGCAGACAATAATAATTAAAGCGTCCTGCCATCCAAAGAGCAAAACCGGAGAAGACAGACCAAAGCCCAAAGCAAGCACTGGCATCTAGAGCAAAATGAGAGGCTCTTCTTTCCTGGGGCCATCTATTTGATAGACAGAAAAAAGATTCTTTTGTTACTTCCACGAGGGAGAGAATAAACCTGAGCTTCGGGTCACTGCAGTGGCCGCGGTGATGGCGTTCTGGGAGGCTGGGGCAGCGTACGAACGCAGGACTTAGGCTACTGCCTTGTGTTTCAGCCTTCCTTGCCTGTGACCTTGGACCGGTTTCCTGCTCGTCATAGGCACCTTGTAAATGAAGGCTGTGTGACTGCCTGTCATTAGCCGGAACCTGCCCTGGAGGTGTCAGGGATTCTGTGAGGGACAGACATGCCTTTATTCTTCTCGGAAGAAACATTGTCCATGAAATGAAAGGTTCATGCCTTGCGAAGAGGCTGCATAACCCAGAGGGAAAAACAGTGGCTATGGAGTCAAAGACACAGCTTCAAATTCAGTTCTGTGAGAGCTCATCAGGTGACCTTGTGGAGCCTCAGTTTACTTCTCTGTCGAATGGCATCCGTCCAGCAGTGTTGCTGAGAGGATTATTGTAAGTGAAATCACATATAAAATACCTGGCACTGAGCCTGTTACATAGTGCAAGAATCAATAAATGGCAAAATCATCTAAAACAAATTCTATTTTTGTTCTCTTCATTTTTATTGAAGTGTGACTAATATACAGTGTTATATTTGTTTTAGGTGTACGACATTTTTTTCCTTTTACTTGACTAAGATGTGTTAAAGTCCTTCTATGACTGTCAATTTCTTGTATTTATGACAGATTTCATTCTACATTTTCTTGGTAGCTTATCTGTTGTGTAAAGATCCATGGCCGTTAGCATCATCATTGCACAGGCACTCTTCCCTCTGTCCCTGGTGGCTGCTGGCATGCCTTAGCCTGCTCCTGCATCACTCCAATCTCTGTAACTTCACCTCTACGTGTCTAAAACCTCCCTCTGCTTGCCTCTTATAAGGATTCATGTGACTGCATTTAGGCCCCACCCAGAGAATCCAGGATAATCTCCTCATCTCAAGAGCCTTGATTTAATCACAGCTGCAAAGATCCTTTTTCCAAATAAGCTAATGTTTACAGGCTCGGTCATTAAAACCTGATGTCTTTGGGGGCCATCATTCAGCCTACTACAATGTCTTTGCAAGTTTTTCAAGCAGCCCCAGTGGCAATTTTCTGTGGCTTTGTGCATATTATATCATGGCTGAATCAAGGATTCTTGGGTCTCACAACACTGCTGGTATCGGCCTTTGATGTGAAGGAGAGATTTTAGGAGGATTGGATTCGGTGTGGTGGTGGTTTTTCGTAAATGACTGTTTTATTTGAGGAGGACTGGTTGTGTGCTTACCTGTGGGAGTGTGTTTTGCCAAAAGCTTGCAGGGATCTTTTATTATCCTTGGAACTGATCCATTTTTCATCAAGTTGTATCTAATTCATTTTGGCTGGAACTCAGTGAGTCCGTTCAATTCACCAACGAGGCTTTAGCTCCAATGTATCCCTCTGCCTCTTCTCAGAGGAGTCTGCTCACAGTTAGGATTTTATTCTTATACTTTTCTCCATCTGTGCTGCCTGGTTGGTCCTCAGTCTTCCACATTGGGTAACTTCTCTTTCATTATTTCCACACCCTCTCACTTTTTCTCTGCTGTCTCAGATAGACCCTCCAGCTTGTCTCCTTCTTCAGTGCTTTTATTTCTTACAAGGCAAGTACCGATCTTGTAGATTTTGGCTACTGTGTCGTTAGCTTTTCATTCTTCACTCGCTGCTATCATGGTCGCTCTATCTCAGGATCTCCCCTCCCCCATTCCATCATCCATCCGTCTGCTACCAATCATCCCTATTTCTTATATTTAAATGAGAACAGTATCCATCTATCCATTTACATTTTCTTTTATTTACTATAATACAATCTTTTCAGAGAATATCTTCCTATTCCTTTAGGGAAATGATTCCCTCTTTTTTAAGAACAGTGTGTGTTACATGGCATCGCACGATTTTCTTTTATTTCTTTTTGCTTGTTTACTTAATCTTTTGAGAGGGTGAGCTCTCTAAAGGTCCAGCGTGGCCAGGAATGCAGGTCTGCATCGAATGAATGGAATCCCCCTCTAAGAAATACTGGAATCCATTTTTGGGATGGTAAACTGGCAGTCAATTTCATGTGTGCTGGCCAATTCGACTATCCAGTGTAGCCGGGTTATTATTCTTGGACGATTTGAAGTAATTTGTATTCTTTTTCTAGAGGTGATCCATGAAAACTAAATTGCCAGAGACCACCACCACTCTTAAACACTGACATCTACGGGGTGATCCACATCCTCTCCTTCAAAAAACTTCTGAGCTCCTATTGACGATTTCCCAATTCACTGAAACCTTAAGTCTGACAAAGGGATGCCCTGCTGTGTATGTGCTTATCTACTCAGTTCCTGCAGGAGGTCAGCTCTTGCAGTGCAAGTACATGGACCTTCTCTGTTTAAGGTTTAACTCGCTGTCACTGCTCAAAAACAAACCTTCTGGAAGCTGCTAAACCTGCGGCTGCGATTCCTGGCAAGAGCTACAAACAGAAGCTTCGCTTCTGGTGCCTTCTGTCTCCTCCGGGCCAGCTGCCCACTTGCTGTCGAAGGGAAGCGACGCTGACCACAGTGGGGGCTGGCAGCCCTGTGATTGATGGGAAACTGCAGCCCGGGACTCCAGGTCTCAGTTGCAGCCAGATGTTTTGTCTGGTCCAGGCTCCTCCCAGGAAGACAAGCTCCACTGGGCAGGGGTTCTGGTACATCAAAACTGCAGCCCTCCGTCTCTTGGTAATCCTACTGCTTTGTGACCAACGGCCAAGAAGGGAGCTTCCAGGTCACCCTTTGCATTAATCATTAAAAAGTATCCCTACAGTTAAAAATCAACAAACCAGGACCATTAGCCAAATATGAGCATTAGGAGTGGAAATCAAAGCTTCCAGAACAAGTTTTCCAGCCTCCATGGGCCCCAGAGCTCTCTAGGAAAGTCACATCTGGAAGAGACCGTGTCTTCTCCCTTCCTCCTTTCCACTTCACGTAGCCAGTCACACACAGCTCTCCAGCCCAGCCAGATCTGTACTCAGAAACAAGGCTCAGATCTTCTGAATATAATCAGGACCCCTCAGTTAACCTAGACTCCTTCCCTGGTTTCCCAGCCAATTTCTCCTCTGCATTGCCACCAATGATCTCCTTTTAGAAATGGAGATATCATCGCATCACACCAGAAAATGGGTTCTTCCAGAAGCAGCTGCGTACATTCCCCTCTTCCTCCCTTCCACATGCCTGCAAGGCCCTGACCGCCACCCTGCACGGTGAACTACTCCTGTGCTTTCAAGTGCAGTTAGCATAGCACCTCTTCTCCGGAACACGCTGCCCCCCCACCGCCACCTGGAATTAGGAACCATCCTTGCAGATGCTCTTTGGTTGTGTTTCACACATAACTTCTACTATCGCATTTATCATGTCACGTTAGACTCTGTAGCAGACCCTGTAGGACGGTCTGTCTGCACTCCATTTCCAAAAACTCTCATCTATCTCTACTACTGAAACTGTAAAAGCAAAACAAAATTGATTTCCCACTTTCCCAGCCAGGCGTACATGGCAAGTTCTGACTAATCAAATGTAGGAAGATGTCTGTAAGGACGGTGATTCTTCCCGAATAAATACACAAACCCTCGCCAGGAGAAAGCTCTGCACCCTGGCCTCTACCCTCTTCTTCGAGGCTGCAATGCAGCAGGGTAAGCAGGAGGACAGGGCCTGAGGACAGCAGTGTGAGAAGAAAGGTGCTGGCCTCCTGAGTGGCTGCCCTGGGTCTGGATGGGACCTTCGCATTCTCGTTCCAAGAGAAAAGTGAACCTCCATCTGTTGAAGCCAGCTTTAGTCGGTTTTTCGGCTTCCATTCCTAACTGATAAAATGTCTATCTATAAGACTGAGACTTTCAAGGGAAAAGACTGTTTCTTATTTATATTTTTACCCTCAGTACCTGGCAGAACGCCTAGCACCGAGTAAATGCTCCAAGTATTTTAATTGAACTGAATGTCGTTACTGTCTTCAAAATATTCCAATGGCTCCTCATTATACTGAGAAATCCATTTAGAGTTCTCGTCTTGGCACGCAGGGTCCTGCAGAGAGCCCTCTTTACCCATGCAACCTCATCTCCCCCGCGAAGTCCCGAGCCACATCAAGGGAGCACTCTTTTGTGGACAGATCCTACACTTTGCCCTCTTTCCCCTTCAGCTGGACTGTTTGTGTCTACGCCTGCAGGCAGGCCTCCTCTCTCTTCTCCATTACTGAACTTGGCTTGCACTCACTTACAGTATCTACTTTGTCTTGGAGGGACCTGTTTGTCTATTTGCCTCATAGAATGTGAGCCCCTGGAAGACAAAGACCAGCCTTAGTCTAATTTTTGTGTTTCCCACTGCATAGTCTCTGACACAGAGAAAGTGTTCAATGCATGTTTTGTTAAATGGAACTAAACTGGGGTCAGAATGACAGACAGGGAAGAGAAAAGCCTGGACCTAGATGGAACGGGTCTGAAACCCATGTCCCTGGGTAACTGTGAGATGTTCCCCCTTCCAGAGCCTCAGTGGTGTCATCTGTAAGATGGGGACAGTAATAACTGATCAAGAATGTGGTATGCTGTATGTGTTTGATAAATGTTAGGTAAAGGGGAGGACCAAGAGCAGAAGGCTTTGCCTCCCTCTCATCTCCAACTTTCCTCTGAACTGGTCCACTGATTATAACAGGGGAAACTCCAACCCAACATTGGTAATTGAGAAGAGGTTTCATCCACAGGGGATGAAACTTCCATGTTGTACGTACTGACCACAGAGGGAAGGGTGACATGGAGGGTGCAGCTCACTGTCTGCTCTCCTGCTGTTAGCTGCCAGGCCTGGATGGAGTTCACTGGCCAGCCTGTCCCATTCCTGGCACTCAGGGGAAAAGCACATGTCAAATGCTGCAGCCGCCCCCTGTGTTCAAGGGCAGAATCTGACTACCAGCCCATGCTTGTCACACACATCCAAGAAGGGCCCGTTTTCCTGCCTGGACCCCACCCAGGGCTGAGCGTGATCCCTGCAGCCCCCACTGTCCCTCCTGGGCAATTTTGGCAAGGGATTATCCTTGCCTGGCTTGCTGGGGTGAGGTTGACCAAGGATTCCTCTGATCACCTCCAATGCTTGGTTTGGGCTGGGGCGGGGTGAGGAGAGGCATCTGCAAACCTTGTCCTGTCTGTGCGCCTGGGAATGGGCTCATGGACTGGCCTGTGGGCTTTCCCACAACTTATCCCATCTGGCACACCAAAGGGCAGCTTGCTTGACACCTGCTCCCACCGACAGCATGGCACCCACCACCTGTGACTCTCAGGGGTGACTTACAGCCTGCTGTGCTCAGGGGATGCCCCATCTGGGTAAAAGGAACAACCACCTACCCAGCCCAGGAGGGAGTTCTCCTCACTTGGGAATTCCATGCCAGGCACTGTTTTGAGTGTTCAGATACATTTACTCACTCATCCTCATAGCAGCCTTAGGTGGTAGGTACCATCTTAAATCACCATTTTACAGATACGAGAACAGAGGCCCGGAGAGATCTTCCCAAGCTGCACAGCTTGTCAGAGTGGTGGGTGGGCAGTCTGGTGCCAGAGTCCAGCTCTGAGCTACAACTTGATCCTGAATGAACAACAAAACTCCTGGGATGGAAAGAGAAGTAGCTTCTCAGAGGAATCCAGCTGATGGATCGGACAAAATGGCCCAACTGCAAAATGCAGTACATGCAGGAAAAAATAGCAGACATTGTAAAACAAAACATAAATAGTGTTCTCGGCAAGATGCAAGACAATAATACATCGAAAAGACAAAAGTAAGCTGTCAGGAGCAATCCGAAAACAACAAAAAGGGAATCGTTTCCTTAAAATAAAAATGAAAACAACAAGATCTCCAAAATAAAGGAGAACGAGATAAATGCTGTTGAAAACAGAATTAATGAAAACACAAGATCACTGGCAGAATAAGAAGAAATAGGATATAGAACTTTCAAATTACGAGGGGAAAAACAAAGCCAATTAAATCAAATCAGCGAACAATAGGAAGAGTTAAAAATGAAAGAAAGAAAGAAAGAAGCATCACCTGTTTTGTTTGAAAAAAGCATAATGCGTTCGGTGAAAAAGAAATATATAAAACTCTGTGCTCTTTTCACTTTCTCCAAATGTACATGGAACATGAAGAAGACAAAAATTCCAAAGGCAAAAAGGGCACAATGTGGTAAAAGTAACAAGAAAGATCATATGAAATATATATAGTCAAGTAGTACATTTAAAAAAAAAATTAATACTCAGGTTAAAAGGAAATCTAAACTGAAATGATAGACTACCTAAAAATCAACCCAGTTGAGTACTCTGTGAGAAAAGAAAAAAACAACTCTCCCAAAGAAAAATATACTGAGAACTGGAAGCAGCAAAGACAATTAGATATCATTTTGTCCGTCAAACTGATAGACACTGACAGGGTTGACAGCAGCTAGTGATTCGGTGGGGGGAGGCAGGCTTTTGGCGGATGTGTAAATTGTGGCAGGAACGAGAGGGAAATCGGAGGTCATATATTAAAATTTGCCTTCTAAGAATACATCCTAAGGAAATAATTGGACAACTGTTCAAAGATTCATGTATAAGGATGTTCACTGGAGTAAAAAACTGAAAATATTTACTTTATTAATAGGGGAGTAGAAAAATAAATGACGATTGTGCCTATAACAGAATCCTCTGTAGCCATCAAACAGGATGAGGTGATCTCTATATATTGACACAATAATATGATGATGGAGAAGCAAACAGTACATCAAAAGCAAGTCGCTGAGCCATGCATAGAGATGATCTTGTTTTAGAAACCATGTTTACCGCAACTGCTTTATGGATATGTCAAAATATCTAAAAGAACAAGGAGAAAAAACAGATCTCAATGGTTATCTTCTGTGGGGTGTGTGGGGAGACCAGAGTAAGATTAAGGGGACTTTTGATCTCTACAAATATCTTTATTGTTTGCATTTTGAGTTTTTAAAATGGGTGTATTTTTTAATATAGAAATATTCTATAAAAATATTCCCATTTAAAAAATAATCACTAGATCTTACTCTGAATAAGGACTCAAACACAAAAGGGGCTTTTTTGTGTTTGTCTTAATTAGGTCTAATCATGAATTCCCTTAACTTTGCTGCTGGTTATTCAAATGAGGGGTTTGGGGGGTACTGAAGGGGAGGAGGAGAGGGAGAGAGAGAAAGAGGGAAGGAAGGACAAGGAGGGAGAGAGGAGAAAGAGAACAGGCATGAACATAGATGTGTGTGTGGACCACACACACTGTCCGGAAAGGCCAGCTGGGCTGGGGGACTGAATGAGAAAGGGAAAGGTGTCCTGTGGCTCCTCTCCATCCCAGGAGTTTTGCTGTTCATTCAGGATCAAGCTGTAGCTCAGTGTAGCTGGAAGCCCCCCTCTGCTCCCCTGGCATCAGCTCCTTGAAGGCTGTGAGGCTGCCAGAAGCCTTCCGGAGGGAGGACTGAGGCTACCTTCACCTTCTCCCTACTGTTCCCCATCGTGGGGGCCTCGCACACACATTCAGCAGGCCCCATGACTTTACAGTCCTTGCTATGTCCCCTTGCAGAGGACAGTTGGTGGCCCTGTCTTGATCTTCTCTTCCTGAGGGCCATGAAGAGGTCCTCCTGGCTCCCTCCGGCTCACCCCATGCTCACCGTTTCCATAAGTGATAATGGTCCTCAACCCTGCCCAGAAATCCGATCATCGATTTCTCATGTTCGCCTGTCAGCTGCTCCTAGATCCCTCTGCTCTCCTCTGGCCCTTGTTTTAAAACTTCCCTCCCGGGGTGATGCTGCCTGTCTTGGGTATGCTAACGTCACTCTGTTGTGCGGGAGCACATCCTCTGCTTCAGAAGATGCTTGCCCAAGTATTGAGGACTGAAGGACCACGATGTCCACAATGTACTCTTGAGTGATTCAGCAAGAAGGAAATAGGAAAAAGAGAGAGAGAGAGAGAGAGAGAGAGAGAGAGGGAGAGAGAGAATGCAATTATGGCAAATACTCATAATGGCTGAGTCTAGGTGGTAGGTGTGCAGGTGCTCGTGTGCTATTCTGTCAACTTCTCTGCGTATGTTACATATTGTGTGCTATGCAGCAAAACCCAGGGAAATGGAAGAAATGGCACTTTCCCTATTTATTGAGGAGAGTGAGACCAGCTGGTGTGACCACTTCAGTGTTTCCTGAATTTGTCCCTTCTTCTCCACTCCTACTGCCACAGCCAGGGTTCTGGCTCCTCATCCCAACTACGATCTGGGATAGCCTCCTCCCTGGGCTCCCTGTCCCAGGCTACCCCATTCTCCATGAGGCTGCCAGGACGGGTTCAAACCCAGTGTCATGGGCTTCAAGTCCTTGACCCTGACCCTCAGGCTGCAGCCCGCTCCAACAACTTTACCTCCCGCCACTGCCCCTTACTACTAAATCGCAGCTGATGCCCTGGGCCTCGTGCCTGACCACACCCTGTCACGTCCTTTCCCGCCAACCTTCCTCCCCGGCTATCTGGCAACTTCCTCTCCATCCTTCAGCTCTTGTGTCACCTTTTTCAGGACAGCATCTCTGGTCTTCTGTTCTACTTTTGCTCCCCACCCCTCCCTATTCCTCCGCTTCCTTGTGTGTATGCACACGTCTCCCCTTTGCCAATGGTGCCCGCGTCTCGATCCCGTATGTGACACCAGCACCTCACCCAGACAATGCCATGTGTTAAACAGACAGGTGGTTGTTACATGAATCAATGAATGAGTGAGTGAGAGAAGCTCCAAGGCAGGGAACCAGGAAAACCTCCTGATATGCATATATGCACATTACCAAGAAGGAGTCATTATGCTCCTGATTCACTTATTGCTCACTTAACACTAACTGAGGGACTATCATGGATCTCCTAGTCATATAATCCCCTTTTGGACCCGAGTCCTGCTTCATTCATTCATTCATTCATTCATTCATTCATTCATTCATTCATTACTGGACACTTGTGGAGCCAGGTGCTAGGGGCACCGTGCTGAGAGCCGGGAGACTTGCAGAAATGAATCAGGCAGAGACCCCGGCTCTGGCCGGGCAGGTAAGGCAGGAGCAGAAAGAGAGGATGAGAGCGGTCAGTGTCAAAAGGGAAATGCAGGTCATGGTCAATGGGAGTTCAGAAGAGGGGGACATGACTCCTAGGAGTCCAAGAGAGGGGATCGGAAGACTTCCTGGGTGAACTGACACATGCACTTGACTTTGAGGGGTGGGAATTTCAGACTTAAGCCTTTGGAGGGAGGAGGGCACTGCAGGGAGGGCCGAGTGGAAACAGAGGCAGAGAGCGAGGCCGTGAGCGTGGATATGCACAGGAGTCGCCAGTTGCTCAGCTCTGCTGGAGTGGCACTAGACGGAAGAGGTGGGAAATAAAGTTGGGCAGGTAGGTTTAGGTCACGAGGGCCTTGAAAACCAGGATAAAGTGTTTAGCTTCTGTGAGCATGGGTGTCATGGAAGGTTTCCAATTAGCAGGTGAGCTGGTCAGGTGTGCTTCCAGAAGCTTATTTCAGCAGCAGTGTGCAGGATGAATTTGTATATTTAACTTATCCCCCTACTAGTGCAAAACCCCTAAGAGCTCTGCTGACCTCATTTTGCACAGGGCTTAGCTCAAAAACGTGCACATGGCAAGCACTTAATGCATTTAATTGTAACTGAACTGAGTCCAAGGACCCGTGTACATCAGCAAATACACAAATGTCTATATCTCTTGAGGCAACGTATCCATTCCGTCAATTCCCTTTGACTGAAAACTCTCTAGGGCAGAATCTTCTCTAGCTACACTTCTCCTCGCCTTGGCTCCCCACCATTGCAAGTCCTCAACATTTCATTCCTGGGTCACTGTGATAGACTCCTGACTGGTTTTCTTCCCATGAGTTCTCTTCACTGTAAACGACCCTGGTGGGACAACCCCTGCTCAAGAACCTTCCATGGCTCCCTCTTGTCTGCTGGCATTTAAGATCTTCCATGACCACGCTGTACTTCAAATCTCTCTACCTCCCATTCCTTGTCCACACGCCTCCCCCTCTCCAGCCAGATTCTGTCTCCTCTCCAGTTGCCTTTTCGATCCTCCTTCCAGACCTCTGCTCATCCTGCCACCCCAACCTGCTCCTTTCCTCACAGCTCATCTGAACCCCAGGTCAAGCAAGGCCCAGCTTTGCCAGTGTGAACAGTGCGAAGATTCAGAAAAACCTGGGTTCAAGTCCCAGCTTTCTGTGGGACTCACCGTGTGAACTGAGACACACTATGTGTTCCCTTGGGATCTCAGTGTTCTCATCTATAAAATGGGACTGAGAACAATGTCTATTTACTACTAGGACTTACTTTAGTGAAGAACTAGTAAGATGACAGGTGTGCCAGGCCCTGTGCTGGGTAAATGGTGACGTTCCTTTCTTCTCTGACTTTTTGGAACTCCCATAAATAAATCCTGCTGGTCAGATGCTCGTATGGAAAGCAAGTTATATTTTGAGGGAGTGTGTATGAAGTATCGGACCACTGCTGGGCTTTTGTAATCACTCCCTCCGCAACCCTCAAACACCAGCATTTTTGCCCTCACTTTACAGATTACACTCAGACTGAGAACAGGGAACAATCTGGGATCATACCGCTCTGAGCTGACACTACTGGTCGAGAAACAACCACAGAAGCGTTCCTAGATACTATGTTCCCAGTACGATGCTGGCCGCATTGCACATGCCGTCCCATTGAAGTGCTTTACTCCGAGATGCTGCTTCTGTAATAGCAAATAAGGGCCGTGCCCAGAGTCCTGCAAACAGCGGGTGGCAGGGCTGGGATTACTGCTGGGGTCCGTACGACCTCCGGCTCTGCCCTCAGTTACTCTGTTGTGACTGTGTCATTGAGGCCAGAGAGGTGTCTGAACTTGGATGGCAGCCCTGTGAGGCTGAGACTGGCCTCTCCCGGTTTTCCACTGACTCCAGCCCGAGCCTGGGGTCCCAGCGACCACTGCTGATCCCAAGGGCCTCCAGGTGAGGTGGGCAGGGCCAGCCACTAGCTGAGTGGCCCCACGACGATGCTGGTGACAACTCTCCTGAACGGCCAGCAACAGTGACTTTGCCAGCCTTGACACTTACCCAATGGTGCAACCAGCGTCAGCCTCGATGGTCCAGATGCAGTTGAGATTGTGTTCGTAGGGAGCTGGATACCCGGGTGACAGCACCTGCCCCGACATCTCTCCTTTCACTGTCCCTCCACACTCAGCTGAAAGAAATCCCAAAAAAGTGAGCTTTATGGGGTGGCCTGCATGGCCGGCAGTGACTCCATGGCTCCTCTTCTCAGTGTGCCCCTTGTTCCCTCCAGGTGACTGAGCACAGCATACAGAAAGGCCCCCGGATGGAACTGGTATCCACAATCTACAAAGAACCCCTACCACTTAACAATGAAAAGACAAACGGCCCGATTAAACGGTGGGCAAAGCATCTGAGCAGACATTTCTTCAAACAAGGTATGCAAATGGCCAACGAGCACATGAAAAGCTGCTCAACATCATTAGTCATCAGGGAAATGCAAATGAAAACTACAGTGAGACACGCCTCACGTCCACAAGGATGGCTGCAATCAAAAAGCCAGACAGGAAAGGTGTCAGTGAGGATGTGGAGAAACTGGGACCCGTACACATTTGCTGGTAGGAAGGCAACATGGGGCAGCTGCTTTGGGAAACGGGTTTATAGTTCCTCAAAATGTTGCACGTAGTCGCCATAGGACCCTGCATTTCCACTAGTAGGCACAGACCCGGGAGAATGAAAGCATACATTCACACAAAAATGCTCACAGCAGCATGACGCGTAACAGCCCAAAGATGGAAGCAACCCAAATGTCTATCAGCCGATGGATGGGTAGACAAATACGGTGTAATCCGTACGATGGAATAGTATTTGATCATAAAAAAGGATGAAGGATTGCTACCTGCTACAACAGGAATGGACTTGAAAACATGATGCTACGTTTAAGAAGCCAGACTCAAAAGGCCACATATTATATGATTCAGTTTATACAAAATGTCCAGAACAGAACAGTCTATAGAGACAGAAAGTACAGGGGAGGTTGCCAGGGCCTGGAGGGAGTGGGTGCAGGGATTCTTCTGGGTAGACAAGATGGACAAGATCTGGTTCAAAAATCAGATTGCGGTGATGGCTGCAAAGCCTTGGGAATAGACTAAAAAACATCGATTGTACATTTTAAAAGGGGTGAAGTGTATGGGATGTGAATTGTATCTCAATAAAGCCATTTTTACAAAAGTCCCTGGGTAGAGGACTGACAGCCTACTCTGCACCCAAACTCCTTGAAGCCCCCCTGGTGATGTGCAGATACTTGAACCTGTGCCTTGCCAGCCACGGGGCCTGTAGGGTGCCAGGAATGCAGAAGCAAGCAAGACACTGCTTTGTTCCTCCTGAGGGCTAATGGTCAAGAGGAGGAGAAGCCACTGCGGGCCCCAACAGAGGCACATTGGTGGTAGGAGACAGCTCAGAGAAGGGACTACTTCCCCTCGCACGGGGCAGGGGGAGTCGTGAAGGAGGAGCAGGAGTGGACTGGGTTGGCTGGGTGGCAGGGGTGGCGTGGGGGGCACTGCAGGAGAGAAGAGAAAGGGCAAATGTCCCGGTGGTGGGCAACAGCATGGCAGACGGGGGCCAGGTGAGGAGATGGTGGTGGGAGACAGGACTGTGAAGCTGGCCCAGCGTTGGACGCCCAAGGGTGCCGTGCATGAGGCAAGTGTCTATGTACTCTGTTGGGGAAGAGCTGGTCACCTTACACGCTAGTGAACTTTACATGCCAGGAAGTGCACTCTGGGAGCAGCCTGAAGGGCATGGAGGGGTGAAACTGGAGGCAGGGGACCAGTGCAGAGATCTACACTCCCCATCAGAGCACCTAGTCACCCTGGTCAGAAGCTGGTGATCCTGTGGCCTTCATCCTCCCCACATCTGATCTGCCTCCGAGACCCAGCCCCTGAACCTCTGGGGTGTTTGTCACATCGATGCCCCTCGGCCCCATTGCTAGGGTCTTGGCCTAGGCCCTGGCCATCTCTAGGGTGGCACAGTTGCCCACTCTCCCCTCAGCAGTGCTACCAGGTGGATCTTTCTAGAAGGCAAACTGACTGGGTCACTGCTTGTTTCAAACCTTCCTTCCTGGAATGAAGTCCAAGCTTCAGAGGGACTCCCTTTGGCCTCTTGGCCCCTCGCAATACCCCTTGGTCCAGTCAAGCCTCATGAATGCTACAAGCCAGGAACACGAGGCCTCTTCATGCCTCCACATGGACCGGCAACCTGAAAACATCTTCCCTGGGGAACTTTTTGGGGCCTCTCCTCTCCCAGGTAGAGTTGCCGCTCTCCTCCTTCATGTGTCCGTTTTAACATGAGCAGGTTTTTATCACAACACATGCACCATGTTACAGTCATGTCTATCTCCTTCACAAGACTCCAAACGTTTTGGCAGCGGGGACCTCGTCCTCCTCCTATTTGCACATCCAGTGCCCCTGTAGTGCTTGGCACGTTACAGACGTTTTAGTAGGGGTTTATTGAATGGGGAGATACACGGATGATCAGATGAATAAGCGACATTTACTGCTTCCCAGGAAAATTACTATAAGGGTCTGAGACAAGGGAGCATGAGTGAAAATGAAGAGCAGGAGATTTATTGCAGTATTTTTTAGGAAAGGGAATGACTGAGCAAAATCCTAGAAGAAACTGAAGAAGATAGGATCAAGGTCGCGGGTAGAAGACTGGCCTTCACCTTTGTGAAGCATCTCAAGAGCCCCATGGCTTCACAGGGGACCACTATGGCAGGGTGGGGAAGGAGGCACTCTGCCGGTAAGCACTCTGCTCCTGAGACCGGATCCTTTGCTCACGCCTTGTCATGAGTCCCCACAGTATGCTGTTGGGACAGGAGGTGCTTGAAGGAGGCAGGGCTGAATGGGCCATGCTGGGGAATGGGTGTGGGCAAGAGGACAGACCGTGAGCTGGGGGAAGCAAGCCTGTCTGGCCCCACAAATAAGGGAGGTGGTGGAGAGATGGCAGAACATTATCCATGCCCTTGGCTAGAGCTTCTTTCCATATTCCAGATGGAGAAGCCCCTCCTGCTCCCCTAAAGGTGAGTGTTTGGAGGCAGCAGCATTGGGGGGGGGGCTCTTCCTTATGGACACTACTGCTCCTTTCTTCACAGACCCTTCACAGGGGGCTGGCACCTGGGTGGGAGGAGCCAAGAGGCCAGCAAGCTGAGGATACATTGATAAGACCAGAAGATGCTACTCGTTCTGCTCTTTGCCCCTCTTCCCATCATCCTTAGAGCCTTCGTTGCTTCCTAGGGACTGCAGCAGCCACTCATCAGTGAAGAAAGCCTTGGGATGTTTGAAGCTACAGTGGTCATTTCTGCTAGACCAGGATAAAGTGCACCACAACAGGACATATGCAAAAATACACACCCGCCACCCCAAACACACAGCTTCCCTCCTCTATGTGGGGCCTGAGGGAGTCTCAGTGGTGTAAACCTCTGAGGTTCAAAATATAAGTACACTTACTAGCACCTCTTGAGTGGATCCGCTAAGTTCAGCCCAACCGGCACATTTGATATTCAAAGGAACCTTATAGTGAATCCTTCCTGCAAAGCACGTAACTGTCTGGTAACATGAATCATCTCCTTATTTCACTTGCTCTAGCTTGCCTATGGTATTATGCTGCTGTCTGTTTATGCATGTGTCCCATGTGTCCTCCTCGCCGGCCTGGGATCTGCCCTTGTCAGGGTTCCTAGTGCCCAGCATAGGCCTGGCACATGAATGAAAGCAGGGGACAAAAACAGGGATGCAAGGGAGAAAGGGATGGGGCATGCCTACAGACTGGGCTGATTTTAAGCTCAGAGGGAGGGGAAGACTCGATAGGCTACTTAGAGGTCGCCATGCTGGCTGTCCACAGTCAGGCTTAAAATCCTCTCCTTTAGGCCCTCTGTTGTGTAATAGTGTTGAAGATCCTGTTAAGATGGAGCTGTCTACGGGAAAAGAATATTGGCCATTACCACTGCCCACCATGCTTGTTCACCCCTCCAGCCCTCATGCATGCTCAGGCTAGAAGCCCAGCCCCTATCCACCCGTCCTGCTGGAGAATTCTTACCCATCCTTTCAAGTCTGTGCAAAACTTCCTCGTACTTCTCCAACACTTTGCCCATAACTCTTCGCACAGCGCTTATCTTGTATTATAATTATCTGTTTATGTGTCTATTTGCCTTGCTAGGCCATAGGCTCCCCAAGGGCAGGGGAAAATGCTTTATTCTTCCTTTTTAAAAAAATTTTTTTTTCTCTGCTTCTGCACATACCCAAACACATAACTGCACCAATTCTGGTGTGTGGCGCTTGGTAGGTACTTAAAAGTTTTCCCAGTGGATGTTTTGTTCTTATAAGATTAGCTGGTGCTGCACAGACACACTGAGATTGTGGCACCAGAGGAAGGGGATGGAGGGAAAGGCCTGGTGTTCGGGGATGGGGAAGCAGGACAAAGTAGTGTAGTGGGAATCTTGATCAGCAGTGAGGATAACAGGTGCAGTGAGGTGGGTGATGAGAGAGGAAAAGGCCAGACCGACTAAATGACAGGTTCTGCCTTGGACCAGGCTTCTCTTGTCCTACGACACATGGAGAAAGCTTAGAGAGAGCCTCTGCTGACATTCTGGGAGCACCACAGGCTTAAGAAGGTGCTGGTTCATTATTATATTCTTTCTCAAGAATGAGATAGTTGCTAGCTCATTATCTTACTCTTTCTTCCAACTTCTCCCAGAAAAGGGAGCATAAGCCCCATTTTGCCTATGGGGAAATGGAGGCCCAGAGTGAGTATGAGGCCTGTTTGAGTCTGGGTATTGCAGGAACCCTTGGAACCCAGGCAAATGCTCCATCTCTTCCTACTTGATGCCCTCCACCCCCCTTCTCTGCCGCCAGCATTACAATTCCGAGGGCCTGACTTGGCTGTGGTCCCACTTGGCTCAACGTGTGACCGTGGCAAGCCCCCCGCCTGAGTGTGCTGCTGCACGGGCGTAATGAAGTGTGAAAGTGAGGGAATGGAGAAGGGGGGCAGGGCGAGGGTTGGCTCCTGTGAACAGGCACTCAGTCCAGTTAGGCAGTCCCAAGGTGCTGGAGCGTGGGGTCCAACGGGAGAGCCTTCGCGAGACCAGAGCTGGGAGCCTGGGACTGGTGGGGCCTGAGTGGTCACTCAAAGAGCAAGAGGCCTCCTACCGACACAGGTGGGGAGAGGCCGGTCCCAGGTCCTGCGCTCCCCACTCAGACACAGCAGCTCCTCACTGCCCCGCAGGCTGTATCCAGGGTCACAGCTGAAGGACACAGAGCTTCCTGCAAAATGGCCTCCGTCATGAACCTTGTAGCCAAACTGGGGGGTTCCAGGATCCTCACACTTGATGAGTTCAAAACCTGCTCAAGAGAGGAGAGAGAGCGTAAGTGAGACCTGGCATGGCAGAAGCCACACGTCCCTCCCTCCCTCCCTCAAGGTGAAGGCCATGTCCTCACGGAAGCCAGCAGGCATGTGCCCCTGGCTTCCACCGGCCTCACTGCTTGGGGGACCCATGCGGCTCTACTCAGGAGAGGTGCAGCGTGCAGGATTCGCTCTCTGCTGCTGCGTGGAAATGGCTTCAGCTCTTTCTCCCAGGACAGCTTTTAATAGTTTTCAGACATAGGGTCTGGGTTTTCTATTTCCTTTGTTTGACCCCCAGAGCATTTTGTTAGCAGGGCTGCTCTTTCCATTTGGCTCCCTGAGACCTTCCGATGGGATCATGTAATAGGGAAACGTCACTTCAAATGCATGTTTCAAAGTTCAATTACGTTCTGTTTAAATACAGTCTATTGAGAAAGGCTGGAGAAGGCTTATGCAGACCGTCTCTACGAAGCACCTGCTCTACGGCGCTTCACACTCATTATCCACAGGGGTCTTGCAGGGAGGGGTGATGACCTGCGTTGTACAACCGAGAACACTGGCCTGGTTCAATAAATGGTTCCAAAGTCACACGTTCTCAGACGATGGGGATGGAATTCGCATGTGACTTTATTCAATCCTCTTCCCTGATATGCCTGCTGTACCAGGCCCAGAGCCCTAGGCCAGATGCCCTGGAGCCTAGGCAAGAGGAATCTTGGGTGGATTCACTGGTTTTCTAACAGCTTTACTGAGATATACTTCACATACCGAACACTCGCCCATCTGCAGTGTTTGATGCACTGTCTCTTAGTATATTCGCGGAGGGGTGCAACTATCATCACAACCAACCTTAGGGTCTTTTCATCACTTCTGGAGAAACCCTATACATATCCCCCTTTGCCCTTGGCAACCACCAATTTCCTCTCTGTCTCTATGGATGCGCCTGCCCCGGACAGTTCGTATAAACAGATCGTATAACATGTGGCCTTTGTGACTGGCTTCCTTCACTTCACAGTGTTTTCAAGGTTCATCCATGGTGTCGTGTGAATCAGCCCTTCATTCCTTTTTGACAGATGAGTAAATTCCACTGTATGGCTGGATACATCACATTTTGTTTATTCATTTATCAGCTGATGGATACTCACTGCATTTTAAAATAACCTAGAAAAGCACATTTCTTGGCATCTCCTAGGCAAGTACAGGAGCTCAAATCAATGAACACAAGGGCCGTGAAGCCCAGGTGTGGGCATGTAATCCCAAGTACCCCAGGGCTGCGTACAAACCTGGGTACTTTCTGTTTTTGAAATCTCGGGAGTAAAAGTCAAAGCTAAGACCACGACTGAAATCTTTAGGGAGTAGTGCAAAAGAACATAATTATACATTAGTGTTTTCACGTTTTGCATCTGGCTGTAGCCGAACCTTATTTTATAAATGCTGTGATTAGGAAAGGTTTTGTTTGGTTGCTTTAGTTAAAAGCCTTGGCGTTTGTATTTTGGAAGTATTAGTGAGTAACAGGTATGTGTGACTCTCAGTTATCCACAGATGCAAAACTTAGAGTAGATGTCAAGTGACTGCTTACCCAGAGCACAGGCACAAGGTCTTAGAGGAACAGTCCACTCAGCATGTCCCAGTCAGAGAAAACAGAACCTTCTAAATGAGGAGGGATGTCCCGGAGCCCGACCTCCCTGTTTGGGGGACCAGGGAAAGCCTGACTTATAGTCCACTGCAATGCAAGAAGGACTTACTGGAAAACTGCAGCTCAAAGCCCTTGCTGGTGTTTTCGGCGTCAGTGATGAAATCAAGCCACAGACTGCTGGATGTGCTGTTCAAAGTCACCCCCATCATCTCTGAACGGCTGAACACCCCCAGCAAACGGGCAGAGTTGTTGTTGCCGTCATAGACCTGGATGTACGAGAGGACCCCAAACCTGATGTCAGCATGGCCTTATTTTGAACAACAGTTTCTCATCCCATAGCCTGCATTCCCAGACTTCAGCACCAAGCCCAACTTTGGAGGGGTCATGAGCATCAGACGCAGGGAAGATGGCACAGGGAGCTAGCAATGGAGGGAGTCATCAGCCCCTCTCGTCTCACCTCAGTGCCATTCTGTGCTCAGCCCGTCTCAGTGTGAATCCAGCCTCTAGAAACTGGTTGCTGTTCTAACTTTTCCAGTGGAGCTCTGCTCTGCCCCCCAACCCCCAGATGGCACTGGCTTCCTCTTCAGGAATCTGGGGAGGCCAGGATGGGGCCGCCTAAAGGCCCAAGCCATCTGTTCCTGCAGACAGGCACACTGAAAGCATTCGACATCTCTACACTGCTAAACAGTCCTGTCCTTCCAGACGAGACAACTGTCCTGCCCAGCCCCACCCCACTGTGGCAGTGGCCTGTCTTGACTACCCTTCTAGACATGACCCCTGGGATCTGGCAGCACAGAGTTAAAATGACCCACGTGTCATGGTGCCTTTCCTTTCCCTAAGCTCATTCTCTGCCCCTTCCCTCCTAAATTGAGGGCTCCAGCAAGGGCCTGCTGGGCTTGCCAGGGGTGGAAGCATGCAGGCATCTGGCTTCCCCGACGCCCATCTGTCCCCTGAACTTCTGAGCACTAGCAAAGACAACCATCATCAGAATAATGAACTGGCTCCCCAGGTTCTGAGGTTGCTGCTCCTTTCCAGATAATTGTACAAATAACAACAGAAGTTGTGATTGAGTGAAGGACCCCCCTAGTGCTCTGGTAAATATCAAAGATGGGATCTATGGGTGGGTGATGAATATTTGTGCATGGCTCAGGATGTGGTGCCAGCTGCCAGCAAATTGGAACAATATTTCCATTCTACTATTTATGAAGCAAAGCTTTCTAAAAGAAGCCATCCTTCAAGCTAACAGTGCTGTATATTACAGAGATTTGTTCAGGCCCCTGGGAGCCTCAAGTCTGTTTCCTGATTCCACGTACAATACCACTGATAGATGGAGAGAATTCTAGAGTTCCAACAGACAGAGAGACGACACCAGTTCAAAGAGTTTAGCCCACTGGGGCATCCAAGTTGCTAAATAAAAATATTTGTACCCATGAACACATATTGGAATTAATTGATCGAGGGATTAATCGTCAACACTTGCTGATGTCAAAATAAGAGAAACATAAGAGAAACAACCAGCTATCATGAACACCACTACTCATGGAGTCATTTTGCTAAAAAAAGAAAAAAAAATCAATCCTGAATTGTATCAAGTCACTGGATCCAATTTTAACTTATAGGAAATACAGAGGACAGAGCGATATATGAAATGATACTCTGGAAATATGTTCGACAAAACCCAGAATATGAAAAATTCCACTGGGCAAGTTACCTGACTTCCCCGACAAACAAATTACAAGGGATGGAGGGGAAAAAAAAGATGGAGGCAGAAACCTACTGCTTAAAAACCATATGAAACAACCAATCCAATGTATGGGCCTTATTTGGATCCTGATTCAAATAAACTATAAATTAAAAAAAAATATAAGGACATTTATGAGATAATTGGAAACTTGAACATTCATTGGATATATGATGATGTTAAGAGATTGCTGTTAATTAATAAAAGTATAATGGGAACAGGATTATTTCCTTAATTTCCAAGCATAATTCATTCTAACTCATTAAGGACAAAAATGTTCATAATGTGTCATTATGATAAAACATTCATTGCAGAAAACATAAAACAGAAGAGCACACAGAAGATAAAAACAACTTTCAGCACTCACAACATTTTGGTGACTATCTCCCCAGACTTTGTTCTATGCATGCTTTTCTTTCGTTCTTTTTCTTTTCTTTCTTTCTTTCTTTCTTTCTTTCTTTCTTTCTTTCTTTCTTTCTTTCTTTCTTCCTTCCTTCCTTCCTTCCTTCCTTCCTTCCTTTCTTTCTTTTACAAAAACAAGATCCAACTATAGATACTATATGGTAACCTGCTCTTTCACTTAATATAATGTTCATTTTTTCGGAGCATTAAATATTTTTCCCCAACAGCATTTAAACAACTGCAGGAATTTTCATCATAAAATTAAACCAACCCACACTATACTTATTCACACATCATTGTCCAAAATGTGGGCCCAGGCAGATAAGAGGCATTCAATGAAAGTACAATAATTAAATAAACCAACGTTTTCTTCTAGTATTTTGTCCTTAACTCCACCTGGAATTCATTAAGGCATATGATAGGAGATAAGAGTCTGCTTTTTTCTCCTTGGTTGATTAGCCATTTAACCAAACACTGTAAATATTCCATCCACCACCAGTTTTAAATCCACCTTTATCACATAAATAGTTATACACATTTGGTTTTGTCCGGCACGTTTCTATTCTACTCTATTTCTATTGTGCTACCTACTTGTCTTTTCCTGTGCACGACCCACACCATTTTAGTTACCATAGCTTTATCATATACTTAAATATTTAGTAGGGCAAGTCCGTTCTCATTTGTCTTCTTTTAACTTAAAAAAATTATTTTCCCATGTTTATTCTTCTAGGTAAACTCAAGATGAACTTTCTTAAATTAAAAAAAAAAAACACCACCACCACACCTCCTGTCCCCCCCCCAAAAAAAGACGACACCCCAAAACAACTTGTGTAATTCTGACTGATTAACATCATAGGTTATGGGTTAGTAAGAGAAAAAGTCCACCTCCATGATTTTGAATCTTCTTACTCATATACATGGCATCTGGCTCCATTTAATCAAGTTGTTCTGTATGCCTTTCAGTAAAATTCTGTATTTATTTTTGGGCATCCTTATATTTTTTATTGCAGTTGGGAATTGGGCCTTTGTGTACGTTTATTTTCTCACAGAATATTGCCTGTCTATAAGAATGCTCTGATGGTCCAGTTCATCATTATATACAGGGGATGGACTGGTCTCCGACAAATCTGAAAGAATCTGTACACGTCCATTACACCTGACCTTCTTGTTTCTCTCAGATGTTTTTATTTTCTTCATCTTTGTTGCAGTATAATTGACAAATAGAAATTGTATATAATTAAGGTGTACAACTTGATACTTTGATGCACACGTACTGTTACATCTGACATGACAGTTCAGTGAGATGGCTGGCTTAAGGACAGCTTTGTCCACACAGTTACAAACAATGCAAACACTCCCAGGGATGCTGCTACATGTCTGCTTGTACACGTGCTCGAGTTTCTCTAGGGCAGATGCCTGGAATGGAGAAGCTGGTTGCTGGGAAGGCGCATCCTCAATTTTGTTAGATATTGCCAGATTGCTCTCCAAAGAGTAATACAAATTTAATCTCTCACTGACACTGTATGACAGCTTTCATTGCTTTGTCTCTTTGCCAACACTTGGTATTTTCATGCATTCTAATTTTTCCCAATTTGATGGGTGTGAAATGGTTATCTTGTTTTAATTTGTATGTCTTTGATTATCACCGAGGTTGAGCAGCTTTTCATGTGTTTATCCGTAACTCTACTTTCCTCTTATGTGGACTGCTTGTTCATATCCTTTGTTTATCCATGAATATGAAACCTCCCTGCATTTCGATTATATGTCCTTCAAAATAAAATTTCATAGTTTTCTCAGTAAAGACTATGCACATTTTTAAGACTTATTCCTAGGTGTTTTATAGTTTTTGCTTCTACTCTGAATGAGATCTTTTTTTTCTTTTCTGATTATGTTTGGTTGGTTGTAGACACATCAGCCACTTTCCTGAATTGTCTTCTTGGTTCTGATAGTCAATCCATCAATTCTTCTGTATTTTCTAAATAGAAGAGACAATTTTATATATTCCTTTCTAATTTTTATAGTTTCTCTGTTCCTTCTCTGATCTGATTGTGATGGCTTGAATCTGCAGCACAATGTCGAATACTACTGGAGATAGCACAACTCTGGTCTTGCTCCTGACTTTACTGGAAATCCTCAGGAAGTTCTGTCATTAAGAATAATGTTTGCTATAAGTGTTGGCAGGAACTTTTTTTTCCCTATTAGATTAATAAAGTTCCCTTCACAGTTTTGAGATATTTTAAAATCATGAATGAGTACTGAATTTCATCATGTGCTCTTTTGGGATGTACTGGGAGGATTACGTATTTTTGGCCTCTGATCTGTTTATAGGATATGAGGTTGAACCACGTGAAGTTGCTGATATGGGACCAATTTTGACCTACAAAAATGTCAATTTCATAGGGTTTGCTTACTGTGTAACACTGTGAGCTTTTCTAATATTGACACACCCTCACATTCCTGGAATCAATCCCGCTTGGTCACTTTTGCTTTCATACACAGCTAGATTGAATATGACATTGTATGTAGGGTGTTTAGATCTATGATCATACGTGACTGGTCTAATAGTTTGTTCTTCTATGGCTCTTCTTCAGTCTGCTATCAATATTTCTACTTGCCTCATTTAAATAAAATGAGTGAGGAGATAGATGCCAATTTTTCTCTTTTCTGAGTCAGTTTGATTATTGGATTATTAATTATTCCTTGAACTTTTGTTAGTTTACCTGTAAAATAGTCAATGCCCGGGGCCCTTGAGACAGGATATGGGGGCGGATGTCCAAATTTTTAAGTAAGTATTGGTTTATTCAGATTTTTATCTTTTCTTGATATTAGTACTTTTTAATCTATCAAAATGTCCATTTTACCTAAAGCATTCAGATTTCCTAGCTTATATAGTTGTTCCTAAATATTTTGATTGTTTCATAATCTCTACTTCATCTCTAACTATGTTCCTTTTTCCGTTCCTAAAATTATATATTGGTGGCTTCTTTATTCCTTGATCAGCCCTGCAAGGTTCGTGTTTTTTATTAGCTATTTTTCAAGGAACCAGTTGGTTTTATTGACAATCGCTATTGCTTTTTAGTTCTATTTTTTCAGTCATTTTTGACTTTACCTTTAAAAAAGCCTCCTTCTCCCACTTCCTTTGGATTTATTGTTATATAATTCATGCTACCCAACTCCTTATTTATTTTTAACCTAGGTGATGCATCAGAGACTAACAGAGGTATATTGAAATCTTCCACCATGACTGTAACTTTATTAAATTCTTTTTTACATTTCTAGCAGCTTTTATTTAATTTATTCATGCTATGTTATTTGGCACATAAAGTTTGACTGTGGATTGATTGTACATTTTATTAACATAAAAGAATCCTCTTTTTTAATTTCCTTATGAGGTGTGAGAGAAGTTCTCAAAGTCATCTTGTAATAAACTGATTTCATTTTCCTGTGCTTTACTTTCTTCCACTCAGTGCCCCCATCCCATTTTTTAATTGGGGATCAGGTTTCTCATCTTTATTTAATCTTTCCTCATCTCAGATTGCTCTGTTTTCATTAATGCCTATTTTTGTTTCATAAATATAAGATTCTCCCAAATCCTGTTAAGAATACAAAGTAGGAGCTGCTTTTAAAGTCTTTCTTCTTCGTCACTTACAGAGGGGCAATCAGCTCTAACTCTTCAGAAAGGTCCCCTTCTTCTGATCTATGGACTATTTACACATATTCAGTTAATTTTCTTGTTAGCACACCATTACAGAGGGATTTGTATAAAAGAGAGGAATGGAAATGCCCAGTGGTCTCTCGAGGGGAGCGCAGGAATTACATGAGAAGAGGCCACAGAAGGAGCTTTCCGTGCTCCTGGTGCTGAAGTAAGTGTGTGTGTGTGTGTGTGTGTGAGTGTGGCACCTCTTTCCTAATGAGCCTGACCACTCTTGTTAGGCACCAACCATGGCATTACCTTACTTCACCTGGCTTGCCAACAAAAGCCACATGAAGCCCAGAATGTCCCGCCGAGAAGGAATGGTGGCTCTGCGTGGTCTCTCAGACCTAGTACAATTCCAGAGGGGCCAGTGGTGTGGACATCTGGTCCCTGCCAGCAGTGCCATGGCGTGTCCTCGGCTCCAGGCTCTGCTGCTCTGAGCTAGGTGGCTGGAGATGTGTTTTTCCTTCTGGTTTCTAGCACTTCATCCACAGTCAGGATTTCACTTCGCTTACGTGAATCATAGTTTGATTAGGCCCTTTCTCCACCTGGACTCTTTTTTGGATATTCCATTTGGCAAAAATTCCTTTAAGTGATATGTAAATGGTACCCCTGCCTAATTTCTGGTCGTGAGGCCACAGTCCTCCGCTTTTATATCCTTTCAGTCATTTTAATGGGGACCAGCAGAGGATGTAATTATGTATATCCATGTGCTTCATTTGCCCTCTTGAGCTGGAAGTCGTCTTTCCATTCTATTGCAATTTAAAGGCCTTTCCTGTCTTGTTGATGTCAGGTCAAAATTTTGGTGGGGGCCAAAATAAAAGGAATCAGTTCTAGGAGACAAGCTCAAGTGTGAGTAGGGGTGCGGTTTAAGGAATTTTCAGTTATTAAATGGATCAGGGGTCACAAATGCAAGCAAAGAGCCATTTCATGCGTCAGAAATACAAGACTATGTAGAAAGTTTGGAGAGTGGTCAGATGCATGGAATATTGTATCTTGGGCAATAAATAAGGTGTGGAGGAGGTGACAGGTCTCCTTGGTCAGGAGCTCAGGTGTGCACTGGGGTGTCTTTGGAGGGACAAGAGAGACCTCAGGATTAGGAATCCACCAGTGTTCTTGTAGGTGGGTGAATTCTAGCAGGTGAGGGCGAGGGCGGATCTCCTCGGAGCCTACTACTGCTCTGGGCAGCTCCCGCACACGTTCTTGTGAAGGCGGAGCACAGTGACACGCTGGCCCAGCAGTGCCGGGCAGCTGACGTGGCTGCAGGGCTGTTCTGAATCCTACCTGGGGAGCCATAACCTTGGGTTTCTCTTAGTTCTGAAACAGTTCTGCACCTGTTCATGTCGCAGGTTCTCCACCCTGAGGAGAAGACTTAGAACAGGAAGGGGTTCCAGGAAACCACCCCATCTCCCTGGTGCCTTGCCCTCCCTTCCCCAGGCCCTGTTCTATAGAAGTCTTGGGGTCCTGGGGTCCCGTGAGTGGCCTTCCAGCCAGGTCAAGGCACAGCCTTCTGAGGAGGACACTACAGAGGTCTGGACACAGGAGAAAGAGGGTCTTCTTTGACAAGAAGGCGGAGCCCACCATTAGACGGCTGGGTGGTAGGGCCAGCTGGGCAGGGAAGTCTGGGAACATCCCCTGGAGATATAGGAATTCATACCCTGCAGGACTACCTGGGGTCCTGCCTCCTACACAAGTCCTCCCTGACCCCTGACCTGGGTTTTATGGCTCGAGTCTTTCCCTTCTTACCCTGAATGCCTCAGAAAGTCTCTCTTCTGTCTTTTGAGCTGCTCACCTAATCCCGAGACAGACTTGGACAGGGCAGTTGGGTGTGCACACCTGTTGACTATGTGTTAGGTGCGTCTCTGAATCTAGACCACCATGCGGAAGAGGCTCAGGCACCAGCCGTGCTCCATGTGACCTCTGGCGGCCAAGGAGCCCCTCCCGGTCCTATCAGGCCAGACACACAGAACTGCTACTATATACTCCCTTCAAAACCTGAAACTTAGAAGTTATGTCTCCAAAATTCCTTCTTCTGCAGGGTTGATGACAGTCTTCATGCAAGAAGTGCTCTGCATTTCATCAAAGCCATCTGCAGCACTGGAGACAGGAAGTCACTCTGGCCTGGCTGGCCCCGGTTATATCCTCTGAGGTTCTGGTGTGGACGATGAACACATGGATGGAGAGAGGCGAGGTCTGGGGGCTGCCTGAATACATGGCCCTTGGAAATTATGAAGTCTTGTCTATTGCTTGCTTAAAAGGAGATTCACTGTTTTTCTGTCTGGGGAGCTCAGAGGTTGCAAAGTAGAGCTGAAGAAGCCAGTAATTGGGCCCGAATCCCCACTCGGCCACTTCCCATTTCTCTTCTATTTCAGGTATATCCGGTCCCAACCAGTCATCTCATGGGCTCAAGGATAATCAGGTAAGAGTGAGAAACACCTTCCAAATGCACACACACACGCACACCCCCAGAGAACACATGCCCCAGAGAGTGAGTCAAGAATAGCAACTCTGCATAAAAAGCACAGTACACTCATCATATCTAGAGAAAATCCTAAGGGATGGGTATTATTTAATGCTTTCTCTTTGGGTTTTTCAGAAGAGTGACCTCTGATTGTTTCTAATGTCAAGACTTCTCGGGCTGTAGGGAATAAAACTGTATTAGGATAAGCTAAAAAGTTTCTTGGCATAGGATAAAAATGGACACACTCTGTGAGATTTTCCTTATAATCCATTTCAGTGAGGAAGCTCTTTGATAAATTCTCCGGAGTCCACTCTTTGATTACACACATACTCACACACCATATATTACTGGAGATACACACGAATCACATACATGCAAGGACATGCAAATCATAGGTGTGCTCAGTGTTGTAACGACCCCCTTTCTATAATCAAGTCCCATCACCTCTTTGCCTGACACGTAACTTGAATCCACTTGCTTTAACCCCGCTGCCACACATGGGCCATCGCCACGGCACAACGAGCTACTAGTCTACTGAAACATATACCCAAAATGTCCCCAGGTGCGCACACACATAAGAGACACAGAGACACGTATGCACACACACAGGTCCCTCAAACCAAGCCAGCACCTAGACTCAGATACACACACATGTGGAAATGTACATATAAAAGGATCCAGTTCCATGAACACGTGTCTACACAAACGCACATGCATATTCTTTGAGCTCTTCACTATCCAGCTTGACGGTCAGAGTTCATGAAGGAAAACCTGACCTACTGGCCCCTCCAGCTGAATGTATGATTATTTATCACACGGTCAGCCTGTTCTCTACCACACATGTATTTGAGACTAGCCAGTTCAGAAGTACACTCGAAAGCCCAATTCTTAGACCCTCACAGACCCTTCTCTTTTGGGTTCCCATCTTCCTCCAGATGAGTGAGGACAATATCCTGGAACTCAGGAGAGAAGATGAAAGTTTGGGTCATTCCCGCAGAAGTAAATGACTAGGTGCTGAGGGCACTGTTGCCTACTGTCCCTGACACGCTCTGTGAGACCTAGTGGTTTTACCTTGAGGACATCTCCTTCTGACAGTTCAAACGTCCTGGCTTTAAGCTGAATGCCTTTCCCCGGCTGGGTCTGGATGGAGTAGATGCATTCGTGGTTGTTATTGTAGTTCACAGGAAAGTTGGGGGACAGCAATGTGCCCTGAGTGCCTGTGACTGAATTCCCACACTCAGCTGGAAAGAGAATCACAATAATCACCGGTTAACCCCTATCAGCTACATCCGGAAAACAACTCACAGTGCTGGAGGACCTTACAAGGATGACACATTGTTTGCTCTTCGGCCTGCCCAAATGCTTGGTTGTCTGTCCATTCGTTTGCCTGTCTGTAGGACTGCTTATCAAAGTTGTTGTTTTTTTTTTTTAACATATCTGCCCACCTGTAGTTTTGCCCTGTTTCTTTATCTCTCTTGTTCTGTGTGTCTGTCTCTCTTCTGCAGGAATAGAAATGAACCCACCAGGCATCCTGTACGTTCTTAGTGGCATGAGGCAGCCCTTCCCCACACCTGTTCATCTAGTATCATAGCAACAGAATGACTGAGGAGGATGTCAGGGGTGGATGGGGGTGGTCAAGTGAGGAGAGACGAATCCTTTCAGTATCAGAGGCTAGAAACTCAGAGGGGTCAATGTTGAATAATTATCGCTAGCATCTTCCAAACTTCAGTCATTAGTCACAACAACCAATCCCATAAGGCAGGCATAATTATCATCCTTATTTCAAAAGTAAAGAATCTGGTACTTAGCAGTTCAGATCAAGTCTGTCCATTTACCAAGAGGAGGTGGATGAGAATTCAACCCTCCTGGTCTTAGAATTTCAGGCCACTGAGGCTTTGGGGAAACTTTTAGCACAGACCCACTGAAACCCTGTTTCTTTCAACAGCTAATGAATTCACAGCCTCCTCTTGACATCTTTTTCTCCTCCTCCAGAATTAGTTCTTCTTTCCCCATTGTTCCTGTACTTTTATTTATAGCAGTCATCACATTTTATTTCACCCATTTGTTAACATTTCTGTCTCTTCCACTGTTGATCCTTTAGGGCTGGGTGCTAGTTCTCTCTCCCCAGCCCCCTCAGTGCCTGGGTGGGTAGGGCCTGAGCAGGAGAGACGGGAGGGAGCTCAGTGGCCGGGCATGGCTGCAGAGCCCCACAGCTGTCCCTCTAGGGTCTTTAATAGTTGTAAAGCCCCTCCCTGTGCTCCCCGGTATCAGAGGGTCTGTCACATTGCACCCCAACTGCTTGTTACTTGCCTGAAATCCCCACCCAAAATGTGAGTTACTTGAGGGCTAGGGTCATGCTTAATGAATCTAAACTTCCAAGGCTTAGCCCAGATTGTCTGTAAAATAAATATTTGCGAAATGAGTGAATGAATGAATATGGAGGACACAGACCTCAGAAGATGCACAGTCCTAAAAATAATTAGGTTCCAGAAGGATGAAAATACAAGTCCAGATGGCAGGCACATTACTTGTCTGGACATATGGGGAATTGGGAGCACATCTTGAATCTCTGAGGTTGATGGTAGCAAGTCTGCTTTCTCCAAACCAACCCTCGGTGTCCCTATTCTGGGCACAGTCATTGGTGGAAGGGCCCTGAGGTCAATCAATGGGGCACACAGTTAGCACTAATAGTCCTAAGCCTGAAGTGTACTAGGTCAGGACAGTGTAGATAGAGCTTGTGATATAGGAACATTCAGAGTTGAGCCTCTCGTGGTCTTAGTTATACCCTTGTGTGTTCTCTTGTCCCCAAGGCTGCTCCTTAGACCTTCGAAGGCAGTGTCCGTGTCCCAGGACAAGTCCTTGCTTTTTCAATAGGCCCATTCCCTGGGCTCTGTCCAGTTCAGGACAGCTTCACTCTCCTAGTTTACATAAGCCATTCCTACATACTGAATGTTCGTGGCCTCAAGCCAAATCCATACATTGAAGCCCTAATCTTCAGTGTGATGGTATTCCAAGGTGGGCCCTTGGCAGGTAATTAGGGTTAGTGACCCCACAAGCTGGGGAACTGACCAGAGCCCTCTCTGCCTTGTAAGGACAGCAAGAAGACTGCCATCTTCAGGCTAGGAGAGGAACTTAACTAGACACTGAATCCGCGGGCACGCTGATCTTGGACTGCTTGGCTCCAGAGCCATGAGAAATAAATATCTGGTGTTTAAGCCACCCACGGTATTTTCCTATAGCGGCCTGCACTGACCAAGGTGGTTATCATTTGTCTTAAAGCCTGTCTGCAAAGTGTCCAAATGTGCATAACGAATATGCTGAACTGGGGCATACGACTAAAGTGGTAACTGTGGACAGGAGCCCTGTGGGCATTTTCTGGGGGCCTGGAGACGAGGGTGGGGATTTGGGGAGGGGGTGCTGAGGGCTGTGCACATGTATTACCCAGTCGTGTCACGTGGGCAGCACCCTGAAGCAGCTCTGCATTATTTCTGGAGTCACACACTATTCCCCTCCATCTAGGGAGAGGCATGGGGAGCAGTAGGATGAGCATGGACTTTGGAGTCAGACAGCTGAGTTATATCAACACTCAGACCTTGGTCTCTTCATCTGCCTTTACCTGGGCAATAATAGCATCCATATAAGACTACAGAGAATAAATGCATGAGATTTTGTGATAAAACAAGTGAGCATGTGGGAAGTGGTTAGCATATAGTAGGCTCTCAACAAGCGTTATCTCTCCTCTCTTTCCCCATCTATCTCAGGTGAATCTATGCAGCTTACCTGATTCCATCTGGAGCCCTAAATGCCTGTGCTCTGGGGCTGGTGGAAAGCCTGAGGAACTTCTTAGAAGTATGCATTAGCTGCCCATTGTTCACAGCACCCTCACTAGTCCTGATGCCTCTTGCCCTCTGCCTCGTTCCTAAATTTGGCTTAAGCCAAATGAAGCATGGCTTTGGCATGTTATTGGACACCTTCCCTGGCCTTGGCTTCCTGCATGATAGCTCTGTGGTCACCACTGCCCCAGTATCCTCTCCCCCACAGCCCGACACCTTGATGAGGAGAGACACAGAGCTGGTAGCTTCAGATGGGGCCAGTCCTTGGCCGATCACCAGGGCCTGACTCCCTGCCAGGGCCTTTGTCTCAGGCACCAGGGAAGGTACAGGAAGGTAGAGGGACATGACACTTGCTTCCGGGAGAGTTTCCAAAGTAACAGGGGAGCTGAGCAGATGCACTGAAAGCTAAACACAAGCATCAATGGAAACAAATAAATGTTCCAGAGAAACAAACAGTCATATGCACAGGAAAGTCCTGCCACTGACTGGGGCGTCTGTGACTTCTGTCATCTCCATCAGAAGAGGTCTCGTTAAGGGCAGGGGCTGTGTCTTATCCATCAGTCTGGGGCTCTGGAGGCAGAGGGTTCACTCTTCTCCATCACACCGGGGCTCCCAAGGACAGGGCCATGTCTCCTTCTGCAGACCGGGGCCCTTGGAGTCAGGGCTGTCTCTTTCACATCGAGTCCAGGGGCCCCTGAGGTCAGGTCACACCATGAATTAGAGCCCAGGGCTGTTCATCTTCTTCACAGCTGGGAATGTTTCCTGGTAACGCGGTGCGGGCTAAGACATCCAATTTACACCCACAGTGCCTGTGGCAACCGGGAGCGTCCCCAGGGTGGGCATTCCCATGAAACCTCTAGCCTGAGGCTCTGTTGCAGGGCTGGTGGTAATTAGAGGTGATTATAATTGCTGTGCATTATTAATAACACACGAAACAGAAGACAAATGTAATAATGAAAATGTTGTGAGGTGTCATGAACACACAGTAATTGGAATAATAAGTTAAAGAATGAGTTTATGTAATGAGATCAATGAGGCAAGAGCTTAAGGAGTGTGTGCATCTGCGGTCCTGGATAATCCCATTCAAGAAAAATTTCCCCCAGAACTACTTAGCTGAGGATGTTTTCCTGGAGAAGGAAAGAGCTGCGGGGGGCCAGACAGACACTGAACCTACATGAGGGAACATGTAGGTCAGAATGTGCGTCTGGGTCAGGGTGGGTGGAGGCTCTGGGGGATGGTTACGGGAGAAAGGACAAACTTTGGGATGATTTAACTGGTCAAAATGGAATTCTGCACATATTTGTCTTAATGTGTGCCCTCTGAGACTGTAAAAAGTTATTGGTTATTGATAAATAACAATAAAAAGCTTACTGGCAAAATGGTGACCATTATACGGCAGCCCAGGGGTTTATGGAGATTATGTCATCTAATCTGGAATGAAGCCTGTGACTTACACAGTCTCGTCTCTGGGGCTGAGGGGGTTTGGTGGCCTGCCCGAGATTCTAACAGCTGGTAAGTGGCTGAGCAGAGACCCGACCTTGACCCTGTGTGACTGCGCAGCCCCAGCCAGGCCCATCTTGCCAGCCTGTTTACAACTGTCCTCCACCGAGCTGCGGGCTCCACGGAGATGCCTCCAGCTGGGCTGACCTCACGGCCACTGCTTCAGTCAGTGCAGCGCTGCTTCTAGCTCTCTGGCATATTGGGGTCTTATGCAAGATTTCACTGTAAGTGCGAGTACCATGCTAACAGCAAGCACTAACCAGCCTGTGTTCCATCGGCCCTGTGCTGAGTCCTGAGTGAGCAGAGCCAACAACCTTATAAATGAGGGCTGGCCCGCAACTGTCCCCACTCCCTGGGATGTCACTCTACCTCCCCCCACCCATGGGGCCCGGAGCTCTGAACAGCCTTCATCAGAGCCTGGCAAGGAGGTTAGGCCTCTCACCCAAGGTCTCACTGCGGGCAAGTGTGTGCTAAGGCAGTCCCCAAACCCAGGCCTCTTGGTCCATGTGTGTTTCACTACCTCACAGCAACTGACTAACGTTTGGCCCACCCCATTAGTGAAGCAAAATGAAAGCACGTGACCACCTACCAACACACCTTGGCAGAGGCGAACTCCACAGGCGCCGTCTGCCCCCCAGGCACGTGATGCGGGCCGTGCCCTCCAGACGGTACCCGGGGAAGCAGGAGAAGGTCAAGGTGTCGCCTACGCTGAACTGTAAGCCCTTCCGGATGCTGTAGGCTGGGACCTCAGGCTCCTCACAGGGCTCCAAGTCATATTCTGGAAAAGCAGCAGGAGAGCTAGGGTCAGAATATGAAACATACAAACACCAGGGAGAAAAGGGCCAGAGATAAAGACAGAGGTCAGAATACACACACACTGATCCACAGAAGGTAAAGAGAAAGGAAGAAGGATCCTAAGAAGAACAGAGGCAGAGAGACATACAGCGAGGTGAGTAACATCACGCTTCGGGCGGTGGGGACGCCTCGCCACTGCAAGCAGAGAGAGGACAGGCGTTTCTGGAAGCATGCTTCCTGGGAGCATTTATGAGGATCCTTGACCTTTCCCTCCTCTGTCCCTTCATCCCCCTATTAACCCCAAGCCTCAGGGCTCAAAGTCTCTCCTGCCTCTCTCTCCCTAGGCATTGACCCAGATAAATTCAATCAGCTTGGTTCTAGAAGGTCAGCACGTATGACCCAGCCGAGGGCAACTTCCATCGGAAGAAAGAATCTGAATGCTTCAGTCAAAGCTATGTCTCGGCAATGCTGGCGCTTGAGGCAGATGGCAAGCATGACGGGGTGGCATTTGTCAGCCTGGGATCTGCCCCATACCTCTAGAGATGGCACAGAAGCGACAGTTTCCATTGTCCCCAAGGGTATCTGCCTTCTGGGACACAGTGCCCTAGGGCTCTACGTGGTAAAGAGAAGGAGGGTCCCTCAGATGGGATGAGGCACAGTGGCTGGATATGTCCCACAGGCCAGAACCACCCAGGCACATGGCTGGTGGCTTCTGCTGGAAGGACAGTGTGGGGCTGAGCTGGGCCACATCCCAGTTCCTAGAGGCCAGCTATCTCTTGCCCATCCTGGGGGAATCCGTGGGACAAGAAGGGAGACTCTGGGAAGCAATGGGATAAGAGTGGTGGGGGTACTTAGGACCAGAGCAGTGAAGGGTCCATTTTTCTTTCGGAATGACGAATTAAAGAGCTTCTCGGGATTCCTAAACACAGAGATAAATCTATTACTACTAAATTAGCATTGGTGAGGAAGTCCCCAAATGAGACTCAAATACTCCAATATATTCATTTCAAATCCCCCTCTTACTCTTTTTTTTTTTTTTTAATTGCTGGGGTCATGAAACAGTGGAAGTGAAATCAGCAGAAGAATCAGGAATCACTAGGGCAGGAGGGGACGTCTTAATCCAACCAGTTGGGTAGGTGATTTTCAGAGTGGGTCTTAAACACCTTCAGGGAAGACGATTCCCCCCAAACCTACTTCCTAGACCATTATGGGGAGGTTCTCCTTGTGTCTAACCCACGTATCTTTTGCTGCAGTGGTGAGGTCATTCTCCCAGAGACTGGAAAGTGGATCAATTTCCATCTGCTGGGAAGACCAGAGGCTGGCAGCAGAGGGAGAGACAGAATGTTCCGCCATCTTTTCCCCCCAGGGGACACCGACATGCTTTACCTGCGAAGGTGATGTTGAATCCTTCGTAGGACATGGAAAAATCGGAAATGAAGCGGACCTGGGCGGTGAAGTTGCCATAGAGTCCGGCACTGATGGGGGCCGGCAACCGCGAGCCAGTCAGCTGTCTCAGGGGCTGTGAGAAGCTGCCGTTCTCGGTGATGAGGAGGTAGTCGTGGCCGCTCTCCAGGTGGAAGGTGTGGAATGTAAAGAACACACCTGCCAAGAGACCGGAAGGCTCCAGGTGACAAACTGAGATGGTGGCAGCAGCCCTGTGCGAGATGGAATCTGCACGAACATTTCCAACTTGTGGATGTCTATCAGTGGGTAGGGGTGCGAGCGTGCACTGATAAGACACATGCGGGTGAACTGGAATGAATGTGCTTGAATGATCTGGAATATGCCATTTGTCCACAGGTCAGGGAGAAGGACAACCGCTTTATGGTTGTCAAATCTGAAAGATTTATGGCTAGGTCCAAAAGAATGCTGTGTAGCCTTTCATTCATTCATGGATTCACTCATTCATTTCTCAACAAGCAATTGTATATTTGATGCGTGCTTCCTCCGGACTAGGTCCAGGGCCAGGGAGGAGCCAGGGGATATACAAGACATTCAACAAATAGCTACAGTTCAGAGTGACAAATGCTCTACTGAACGTAGTTCAGAATGTGCTGGGGGCAGAATGGCAAGTACTAAACAAAAGCAGTAATATTCACTAACATTTCCGCACTAAGTATCTGCGTGTCACTACGTCATGTGTTTAGTTTTAGTTGCCCTGTAGTTGGCCCCTATCGACTGGAAGAGAAGATCTGAAAACTCATTTAATCCCACCCATAACTCTATGACATTGGTACAACAATCCTCATCTTCATTTTGCACCTGAGGAAACTGGGGTACAAAGAGATAAAGTCACTTGTCCAGGGTCACCCAGCTAGCAGGTGGCAGAGCTGGGATCTGGGTGCAGTCTGACTGCAGGGTTGCATAATAAACTGCTCCACAACACTGCTTCTCACGCTGAGGAGAGAGAACAAGGCAGGAGGTGTGGCCAGGTGGTGAGATGGGTCAGGTGGTGAGAAAGATGGGGTGACAGGATCTTCACACCCAAAGCAACTTTTGGACTCATCCAGATGGCAGTCTGTGTTTGGGCGTATGTGTAAATGCACGGCCATCCACACGTCAGCATGCCCACGGGAATATACGCCGTGGACGTGCTAAGGGCAGGTGCTTGGCTAGACTAGGGGGCTGGGTCCACTTGCTATTCAAAGTCCATGGACCAGCAGCATGGGCATCGCCGGCGAGCTTGTTAGAAATGCAGAATCCCAGCCTCTGTCACAGACCTTCCGAATCAGAATCTGCATGCTAACGAGATCCCCAAGAGATCTGGAGGCACATAAAGTTTGAGGAATACTTCTCTAGATAATTGCTGACAAGTTTTTGATAAAGGATGGTTGGATCCAAGCTCTCAATGCTAAAATATTTTAGATGATTTCATAGTCCTGCTTCTCGGTGGATAGAACGCGATGATCCCAGAGTATTTGGGATTCTATGGGTGGGGGTAGGGGAAACAGAACCCCATAGAGGTGGTGGAACCAGGCATGCAGCTTGTAAATGCCCTGTGCCCAGGCAACTGGGATGCATCTCTTGATCTGCTTCCTCAAAGGAACAGATCCCAAGCACCTACTAAGTGCTAGGCCTGGGCTAAGCAGTGAGAAATATCTCCCAGTTTAGCGGAGGAGACAGACACATCCATAGTGAGAGAGTGGGGGCACAAAAGAGTGACAACTATGCCTGGAGGGTTTGGAAGACTTCACAGGGTCACAGTCTTTGACAGGAGGGGTGTGAGCATTTTGGGGACGCACAGGTATGTGTGCCTACATGTATCCTATCCTCCCGACAGATAAACACAGGTGCACGCAAGAAACCATTCTCAGGCTACAGAGCTTGGGAAAAGGATCAGTGGAGTATACGTCCTTTCGCTCCTGGCTAGAACTCGGGTTGGGTGGAAAGTGGATCAGACACAGGATGGGGAACTGAAGTTGATGAAGCACTAAGCCTCACACTCCATCCTTTAGCATGTGAACACAGCCCCTCCATAGGAGGAAACATTTGGCTGGCATTCTAAGGATGAGTAAACAACTGAGATGAAGCCCCTGGGTTTCCGAGCTGTGCTGATTGCTTGGGGCTCTTTTGGCCATTGTGAGAAAATGAAGACATTGTCACAGAGATAGAGATGCTCCATGCCGGAGTCTGAATCCAGATTTGGTGTGACAGACGCACACACAAACCAATACTTTGCTGCAGTGGCCATGCCGAATCCTATGAAGGATGTGGACACCACGCCAAGCAGAATTCAGAGCTGAGGAAAAGGCCTGGGCTTTGGTAGGGAGGGGACACAGACCTGGGTCAACAGCCCGTCTACCAGCTGAAGGGTCTGGGGTGAAGTTGCTCAGTGTGTCCTGAGTTCTAGTTTCTTCCACCGTAACATGGGAATGATAACATCTTCTCATAGGTAACATTTAGTTCTTGGAGCGAGGAACAATTGGGATAGCAGATGCAAGCCCGCAGCATGGTGTCTGGCACACAGTAGGCATTCTTTTTGCTCGGCTTGTCTTAACTCCCAGGAAGACTTAGGGCTTGAAAAAATGTCAGTTCTGGGGTCTCAGCAAGGGCACATTCTTTGGACTCCTGAATTGGCCATTCCCTTTGGCTGGGAAGTTGAGTAATTCTGAATTTTACAGAGTTTTGAGTTTCCCCAGCTGTTCCTCTGCCTGCTGGGGATCAATCAGAGTCAGTAGCCTAATGGATCTGTTAACCTGAGCTACTCTTACAGGCACTGCCCTCTGGAGAAGGGTCTGGGTTCAGTTTAATTCAATTCATATAAATATTTCTTGAGTTCCTTATGTGTCAGGCATAGAGCCAGAACCTGGGGAAGCTGCAGGAAACAAGGCAGACATGTCTCTCAAAGAGCTTAGAGTCTGTGTGGGGGGAGCAGGAAGGCCAGGATCATGTGGGAGCCCACGGAGGGGAACCCAACTCACACCCAGGGCTGGGGAGAAGGGGTCGGGAAGGCTCATTAGAGGAGTTCAGAAGATGAAGAGCTGGCCACACAAGAGGGAGTGTGGAGACGGTGCAGGGGGAGACAGTGTTCCAGAGAGAATAACAGCATCCCAACGCACAAAGCTCTAGAGAACAATGAAAGCCTGGGAAGTTCTGGGAACTGAGAGAGCTTCAACGAGCTAGAACTTAGTGTTTACAGGGCTCAGAAGGAGGCTGAGAAAGGTGAGCAAGGGCTATAGGCTCATGCCAGCTATTTTACAATTTCGAGCTCTACGCTAAAGGTCTGGTGAAGCCTTTAAATGGTTCTAGGGAATTAAGGGGGACACTGGGTGTTATACGCAAGTAACGAATCATGGAACTTTACATCGAAAACTAGGGATGTACTGTATGGTGACTAACATAATATAATAAAAAAAAAATGGTTCTAGGGAAGAAGTGACCTGGTCATACATCAGTGACCCCATGTTGATTCTCTGCCTGGAACACCTTTCGTCCTGGCTAATTCTTGTTCATCCTTGAAGACTGGCCTAAATTTCAACTTCAGGACACCTACCTAACCAAGCCCTAGACGGGTCTCCAGATGTTTGCCACCTCTACCTGTTCTTGGCCATGGTACGTTAGATGGTCTATCTCTACCACTAGACTAGAAACTTCCTGAAGGCAGGCAACGCTAGAGTGGCTTGTGTCAGTGGGTTTTCCTAGCACCTAGGGTAAGTGCAAGTATAAAATAAGCATTTGGTAAATATTTAATTGCATTGTTCTAGGCAAAGACACACATAGAAAGGCATAGAGAAACATACTCCCCTATGATTACAGATGGCAGACAGAAAGAAAATCATGACTACTGGGGGTCGTTCCTCTAAGGATCATGAGGGGCTGCCTTTCTCGCCCTCGTGATGCCACAGAGGAGTTTCTGGCTCCTGCAATGGCCAACTCTGGCCCAGACTTGGTGGAAACAGCTCTGCAGGATGAACAAGGATGCTGCCCTGATTCCTCCTCTCCTCAGAAACGACACTGTGCAGAGAAGGGGACAACTGGGCCTCACCCTGACTGCCTGGAGAGTCCTAGCTTCCCAAGAAGCTCCACGCCATTTTATCCCAGTTAGTTCAGGCCTCTTAAAGGCAAGAGTGAAAGCACTTAAACACATGGGGGGAGACTTCAAGTGACTTTTCTTTCAAATTTTCTTTTTTTACACAAATAGTATCGTTTACATGTAATATATGTTTATTGCTCAAAACTAGAAAAAAGTGAGAAGATAAAAATAAGACATCTTGGGGTATATCTTTTCAGACAGTTTTCTACGTACATATCCTTGTTTATTTTTTATAAACTGAATATGTTCTTTTGGGAAACATCTCTTTTGACTTCACAACATATTGCAACTACCCCTGTACATCTTTATTGTTTTTTATTTTTTAAAAGATTCTATTATTTATTTTAGAGAGACGGAGAGAGAGAGCAAGGGAGAGGGGCAGAGGTAGGGAAAGAATCTTAAGCAGACTCATGCTCAGCCGGGAGCCCAACATGGGGCTTGATTCCATGACCCTGAGCTCATGACCTGAGCCGAAATCAAGAGTTGGTTGCTTAACTGACGAAGCCACCCAGGCACCCTTACCCCTGTAGGTCTTTAAATATTCGCTCACATTACGCCTTTCAGTAGCTGCACAGTGCTGCATTATATGCAGGCATTATGTGTTTATTTAACATTTCCTGATTGATAGATATTTGAGTAGCTAACTCATCTTCCAATTAATAAAGTGTTTTAGGAAGCATCCTTACAGCTGAATCTTGATGTACAGTTGTACTTATTTTTTTCAGATAAATTCCCAGGAGTGGAACTGCTGGGTCCAAAGGCATGTATATTTTGAAGGCTTTTGGTTCACATCACAGAACCATCATCCAGAGAGTTTCAACCACTTCATACAATGTCAGCGTTGAAGAAGAGTATTTGTGTCTTCACACTGTCTCCCACACTGTTATGATTTTGTCTGCTGACTTGAAAAAAATGATATTTCATTACTGGTTGAATTTGCATTTCTTTAATTATGAGTGGGGTCAATGTCCTTCCATTTCTATTTCCTCTATTATGAAGTGTTTATAGCTTTGCTCATTTTACAGGCCTAGAGACCAGGTATATTTTTCTTAAAGATTTTTAAGAGCTCTTCATGCATCAGGTTGGTAATCTTTCGTTGCTTATACATGTTGAAAAGACTTCTGTTCACTTACTATCTGAAATTTTTATGGCTTTTTTTACATAAATCCATTCAAAGTTTTATTTAATCAAATCTTACAGTTTTTCCCTTTATGGATTCTGCTTTTAGTATTACTCTTTATAGTACATCCCCAACTGAGGTTAGATTTTCCTGTTCTTCTAGTACTGGAATTTATGTGGTTAAATATATGAGGTCTGTTTGGTTCTTTTCTTTTTTCTCCCAAGTGTTTAAGTCTACTGTTTAAAAACCATTTATTAAATAATCCATCCTCTCTTCAGTGGATTGGAAATGACACTCTAATTATACACTACAAACTGTCTCTCTCACACACATACACGAGTGTGCATGCGTGTGCACGTGTACACTCTCTCTCTGTCTCTCATCACACACACACACAGAGGACTCCACTTCTGGGCCTTTGTACGCCTGCACTGGTTTGTGTGTCCACTCCAATACTCATACCACATTGTTAAAATTATTTTAGCCAATAATATTTTACTATCTAGAAGAGTTACTCTTTCTTTCAAAATTTTTTCTTGGCTTTTCTACATGTTAATTCTCCTGGATCATAGGTTCTTATCAAGGGCATGCATCAGATTTACTAATGAAGTGTTCTAAAATCAAAGATGCCTGTTTTCCACCTCCAACGTGCAGAATCAAAACCTCTACAGTGCAGTCTGAGCAGTAACGCATTTGCTACAGCCTGGAGGGGTTGAGAACCATGACCCTGGATGAACTTCAGAATAAGCTTCTGAGGACAGAAGCCATAATGTGCTTGGCTACTGGTTATTCCCAGTCCCAGAGTCTGCTCGTGGGTGGTATTATTCAATTAATATTTGTTGAATCAAAGACTATATTATTTCCTGTTTATTTCTAACCAGCACCCTTACTTTGAACTTGGATATCTGAAGATTATTCTTGTTAGGGAAGTTGAGGTAACAGTCCAGCCTGGTGAGGAATATGAAAACATGGCCTCTGAGGAACAACTGAGCTATGTAAGAAGAGGCTTATGGGACCAGTGTCTGAAGGGTGAACGAGGAGAGGGGGCAGATGGATCCTATGTTCGTCCAGGACACAGAACAAGGAAAAAACTTTCAGGAACACCTAACAGCCTATTAGGAGGGGTCAGATCTATCAAAAAATGACAGCAGGTGTCCATTTGCTGAATGGGTTGGTCACCTTCCCACTGCTGGGGGTGTTTAGGCAGAAGGTGTGGTGCCATCTTGTGGGGAGCGATTAGAGAAGATTCCTGCATTATGTAGGGTTTGACAGCTGGTAATCTCTATGATCTCTTCCAGCTTGAAGATTTTAGATTCTTAAAAATATTTATGGAATGTATTCTGTGATTCAAAGAGATGGGAAGCTTCCGGGAGTTTTCCTATTGATGAGAAAATTTCAGACTAAGCCCTGAGGTCACTACATAAGGAGATCCCTACTGAGGCCACCTTGACCTGAGGAACATGGGGCCCTGACCATGTCATATCCCAATACTTGTTCCAGGCCTAACCACTCACCCTTGCCATGGGATGTTTCAATAATCCAGGTGCAGTTCAAGTTGTTGGGGTAGAAGTCAGGAAACCCTGGTGACAAGATGGTCCCACTGGAGCCTTGAATGAAGCCACCACAGAGTGCTATGGGAGTAAAGACAATGGTGAAAGACTGGAGTGGCCCAGAATGCCCCCCAACCCCATACTCCCGGCCCCAGCCAATCCTCCTGGGAGTCTGGGAACCATCTCTTTCCAGGCCTCAACCCTCACTGAGGTGGGCGAGTCCGTGCCCCTTCTAGGTCCTGGTCTTCCACAGCAGGAACCGCATCCACTACCCCAGCCCCCTCTAACGGGGCGTGTCTCACCTTCACAGCTGGGCAGGGCCCGGCTCCACTGGAAGTTAGGTTCACACTCCAGGGGCTCCCCATCACTTAACGTGTAGCCTGAGTCACAGCTGAAGGTCACTAGAGCACCCACGTAGAAGTCATTCCCATGGCGCTGCCCATTTACGGGGATCCCTGGATCCAGACAGTGGTCCGACTGCAGGGTTATAGCTGGAAAAGAGAGCCCACATCTGGAACAGACAGCTGACTATCACCATAGAAGGACCCCCACTGGCTCACAAAGGGAGGGCGGAGAGAACCCTGATTTACAGAAAGCCGAAGGTGTCATTCACCCATGTATCAAGTGTGGCTGTCGATATCTGCTGAGAGGGTATTTGAAGACCTGTCTGCCAGAGAAAACAAGCTGATTATAGTATTCGTCCATCCATCCATTCATTCAGCTAACATAAGTGGAGCCTCCACTGTGGCTTAGACACCACACTAAGTCTTAGGGATACAGACATGAGGAGGAACGTGGGGTGTCCTCATGGCGCTCTCAACCATCACTTCTACACTGGTCTACCAAGAATGGAAGGGTTGAGGCACCAGAGGCGGATGCAGAAGGTGATGGGGGGAGTGAGGGTGAGCAGGAGATGCCACCACGTTTCAACCTCAGGATCCTCCAACACTCTGCCCCCAGAACGCCCGGCCGGGCGGTGCCCCATCACCTGCAGGCAGAAGAGGCCTCGCGGTGGGCAGGTCATCAGCTTTCACTGTTTCCAAAGGCTCCCCTCTGAGCTCCTGTGGGCTCTGACAGATGCTGAGAGTAGGGGAGTGCCCCCCAGGAGCGCAGCCTAACTGAGGAGGCCATGGGGATGGGGCCGAGTTGGGGGCCCGCTGCTGCAACAGTCTGGGTCCTTGCACCCTGCCATCTGGCTCCCTGCCAAGACTCACTCTCATAGCGGAGCTGGAAGCCAATGTCCGAGTGACTTTTGTCGGTGGAGAAGAGGAGGTAGAGGTAGTTGCTGGTGCTGATGAGGAACTGGGGGACCTGGGTCCCATGGTAAACCCCGATCAAGGGTGCTGAGTATGTCCGTCCATCTCGAACTTCCAGAGTATCATAGTTGACCTCAGTTTTAAATCTGCCAAAGATAGGAATGTAGATTTCTAGAGAAACCTGAGGCTTATTAATTTGCAAATGACAAAAGGCCCTGCCTGACCCAGGGCTTCAGAACAACCAATTCTGGCAGGCTGGGACACTTTCACACAATTTGCACACATTCGCTAGTGATAGGGAAGGGCCTTCTCCACATTTAGCCCCTCCCCCTCCTTCCACGGCTGGGCACTCTCTCAGTCCTCCCTGTGGCCTGGGCCAAGACTCATCTTAAGACTTAGAGGCACAATGACTAGCCTCATGGGGGGTCAGAATGTTCTAGGCCAGAATTCAGTAAACTATAGCCCAGGGCCAAATCTGTTCTATAGCGGTTTTTGTATGGCTTAAGAGCTAAGAATGGTTTTTAACATTTATAAGGGGTATGTTTTTAAAGAGCAAAAAATATGCAACAGATAACCACAAGTGGCCTACAAAACCTAAAATATTTACTATCGGACTCTCACGGAAAAGTTTGAGCAGCACTATTCTAGGCCATGGATGCTTTATCTGGAAGAAGTTTCTGTTCATATCTGGGTGGCTCCTTTCCCCACCCAAGAGGCACACCTGGGGTGGGAGCGGGAAATGTGGCATATGAGCAGGATTTGGGTCAGAGGTCAGGAAGACTGCCTTCCTATCCTGCAAATTTCAGAGTTATGCTCCTCAGATGCCAATGCTGCTTCAACATCTGATGGTGTCTATCTGCCCACTCTCTGACACTGGGGGTGGGGGGGACAGAAGGGCTCAGACATCCCAAGTGATACCCCAGCCTTCTGCTCACTCCTCCAGTCATAAACAACACAAGTCCCACTACTGAGGTGAAACCAAGGCCGAGGGCAAAGCCAGTGTGGCCTGTCCCCACCCAGGGCAATTTGCTCCAGTGTTCTCTGACTTTGCTGACATTTCAGCAAACGTGCTGGTCCTCCCCCATCAACCCCAGGTTCCCTCCCACACCGTCCCTAAGAAATTCCCCCTGCCTCTGCTCCCTCCAAGGCTGTGGTTGTAGTCACCTGTCGAAGGTGATTTTGATGGGGTAGCCTGGCTGGGCTTCAATCACCCAGGCACAGCTGAGGGCATCCTTGTAGAAGCCAGGCCAGCCCGGAGATAGGATGGTGCCACTGGGTGAAGTCAGATGACCACCGCAGGGAGCTGGGGGACAGAAAGAAGAGAAGTAGCCTTCTTGGGGGAGGGGGTGAGGAACAAAAGAACAAACAAATAAAAACTCTCTCTAGAAAATGTATCTGCCAACAAGTATTGTTTTTGTTTTTATGGAAAATTACATAAACTATATAAACCGTGAGTTCTATTGGGACCTTTATAGACATGCCCAGTTACATCATTTGGACTTTTATTAAAGGCCAGAGGGGAGAAATAAAAATAATCCTTTAAACAAAGTCCTCTGTCATTCTAGAAGGGCTGAAGTACAGCTAATATTTGGGTCGCACTGGTTTTTCCTTTGTTCCTCGTGCAACCATCAGCCATGTGGCAAAAGCAGGGGATCACTCCTCACACCTGGAGCCAGGTCTGGTACTGCACAGTGGGCAGACCCCGAAGCTCAGCTTGGAGCGCCGGCCAACCTGCTCCACTGTAAGCTCCCTGGGGGCAGGGACCTTGTTAATGGTCTTATGCAATTCGGAGTCCCCAGCATTCAGCCTAGAGCTTGGCACACAGTTATCCCTCTGTGCCAGAAATCAGTCATTATTGCTTGAATGAATACATGAATGGATGGAAGGGTGAATGAATGTGGTTCAAGGCAGGTGACTCCACAAGATACTGGGTGGTGCAGACATGCCTCTGATCCTGCCCCGCATGCCCCCTCAGTCCCTCCGTCTCTCTTTGCCCATCCCCCAGCTTCCCATTCCCACCCGCATCCTTCCCTCACCACCGCCTCTTCCTGCAGCCTGACCCTTGGCCCTTGTGGCACTCATCAGAGTGAGTCCAGTCCTCCTCCTTCCCGCAGGTGGTTGGATTTCGTGGCCCACCCCTTTCAAGTTATGCTAGGCCACGTGACCGCTTTGACCAATCACACGAGAGCAGAAGTGGCGCGCGTCCGGCCCACAGGGACACTTGTGAAGCTGGTGCCCGATCTGCAGTTTTCTGCCTCAGCAACTGTGAGAGCAAGTGTCACGATGGAAGTCCCCTCGGGCTGGGCCTTTAAGTGACCCCGATGACCAGTGCTAAACAGGCAGCCCAGGGAGTCTGTGTGCACTATCAACTCCTGTTTTTAAGCCACTGAGATTCGAGGCTTGTTTGTTAATACAGTCTAACCTCGCCCACCCGACCTCTCTCCAGGACCGATGAGAAGGATGCCGGTAACCACCACCACCCATGCTGCGGGCACTGTCACCACCACTGCCACTCACGGGCTCACAGGGACAGTCATGCTCACTCTTCACAGAACACAAATCCTGCCAGGGTGGCGCTATTATTCTCCCTGTTTTACAGCTAAGACAGGTTTATGGAGGTGCGGCAACGAGGCCTGTGTTTGCTACTGATAGAGCCTGGACTCGGACAGAGGAAGACACCATAAACCCAGAGATCCTAAACTAAGCAGCCTTCCGGTTTTCAAAGAACCCCTGTGTCCTTTGGAATCCCTTACTATGGAGCTATCATCAGAAGCCGAAAATGCCCTGAGCAAGACCAGGAAGGAAATAAAGAGCTGCCGGGCACTTCTGTCTGTAGTTTTTTGCATGTTTCTCTAGGTAATCAGTTTCATAAAACATAGTCAAATACACTGCACCTTTCCTCTCTCAATTCTACGAACTTCTTAGAAAGACTGAAAATACTTGTCAACGTTCTTTTTTAAAAAGATTTATTTATTTGTTTTGGAGAGAGAGAGTAGTGGGGAGGCAGAGGGGGAGTCAGAGAGTCTTAAGCAGACTCCTTGCTGAGTGCAGAGCCTGACACTGGGCTCAGCCTCACGGTCCTGAGATATGAGCTGAGCCGAAATAAGAGCTGGAGGCTCAACTGACTGAGCCACCCAGACACTCCGATTGTCAAGCATTCTTAATAGATTGTTGCATTAGGAAGTTTAATTAACCTGAGACAAGAACAGTAATACTAGTTGTAGTAGTAGAGACTCATCCCAATGATTTACCTTGCTACTTTATGTGTATTATCTCATTTAAAGGCACACAACATTTATGCAGTTGTTATGCCCATTTTACGGATGAGAAAGCTAAGGCTAAGTAGGCTAAGAGAGCTGGGATTTCACTTTAAGACCTCTGTCTCCAAATCCCCCTGTGGCTCATAATGGTAAAACAGCCACAACGGGCAGCAATGAGCTCACTGGGATTGAGAGTTTACTGCTAACGAGGATTATCTTTGTGACAACTGCAACACGAAAAGACAGATACTATTGTTATCCTCATTTTATAGGTGGGGATTATCACCCCTTCTCAGCAAGCTGAGGCATGGAGAAATTAAGTAATAACACAGCATCTATATCAAACATTGAGAGAGTAAATTGCACGTGTGTGTTGTCACTTCCTGGGTAACCCCCGTTTTCAAGACCCATCCCTGCATCTCACCGAACCTGCTAATGCATTCCTCTCTCTGATGGACACGTGAGACCCTGGAGGCGTGTGTTTGTGGGGGGCTACTGCTCGGTGCCGGGGTCCCCATGCACGCACTGAGGCTCCGCAGAAGCAGAAACTCTCTCTTGGCTTTAATTCAGCACAGACCCAGCCTCTTGGGTTGTCAACTGTGATCTCCTCACTTACTTACCAGAAAGCTGTAGATGACACGGTCACTTTCTGTCTAGGCTGCCCTCCGTTCAGTGTACAAATAACAACAGAACCCTAGCTAAAATCTCCAGACAGGGAAACCCAAATCCTGCCTCTGGTCACCACTTCGTTTTTCTCTGCTGTATTATTTTATTGCGTAAGCTGGTTCATCTCTTCTCCTGCTCATGTGCTGCTCAAATGACCTATGTATTCAGTCCTTCACACTCTCTGGTTCATCTTCACATGCAAGGATGACAGTTGTCAGGCAGAGAGGAGTAGGGAAGGGTCCTAAATGCAATGTCTCCTTAACATTTGAAGAAATGCTCAACCTCATTCTAATGAAATATATATATATTAAAACTGCAATGAGAAAATATTTCTCCTCCATCACATAGACAAAATCCAAGTTCAAGGACACATGAGGCTCAGGGAAAGCAGGTGTTCTAGTACCTCGCTGGGGGACATGCAAAATGGCACAATTCCTGTGACGGGAAATTGGGTAACGTACAGCAAAATTCCTATGCATTCACTCTCTGATCCAGCAATTCTGCTTCTAGAACTCGATCCCAAAGATATTCTTGCAAATCTATGAAAAGACATATATATGTACAAGGCTATACAAAGCAGCATGATTTATAGTAGCAGAAGAATGGAATGAGCCCAAACGTTCAGCAATAGGGAGCTGCCTGAATGAACTGGAGTAATCAACAAGATGGACGATGCAGCTATCAACAAGAGTGGGGAATATTCTATACAATGTCATGGAGTGGTTCCCAGAATATGTTAGTAAGCGAATAAACAGCAAGGCAGAGAGGTAAAAAATAATCGTATGATGCCATTTACTGGAGAGGGGTGGGAGACACACACACATATTAACTCATATTAACAACTGATGGAAGAGTGAGACCCAAACTCAAGACTATCCATGGAAAGAAGGAGGGAACAGGGTAGAGAGGCAAGGGATAAAAGCTAGTCTTTCTCAGAATGTATCCTCTTTTAGAGGTTTAAGTTTGGAATGATGTAAATATTTTTGACAACTAAAAAGAAAGATTTAAATTTGATAGGCAGTTTCTCAGCACTCAAAAGCAGAGGGAAATACATGAATACAGTACTGTATCAGTTGGTGGTCTAACCACACATGAAGAAGCTCGCAGAAGAGATTTTAAAACACAGCCATCCCTGGTAGGATCTAGGAACGAGAGGAATCCAAAGTAAAACAACTTCAACCATTTTCAGTAATCACACTGATGTTGGGAGTGACCGTATCATTCTGAGTCTTGAGTATGCAGCAGGGAATGGGAAATTATGTTGGTGTTGCAGGGAACTGGAATTTTCAGCAGGCATGAAAGCAGGTAGAGATACGACATCAAGGAAGTAAAAAAGAAAGTTCTTACATCTGAAATGAAATGAACCCATTATGCATTTTATCTTTAAAAAATGATTCTTTAGCTCTGTTCATTGAAAAGCCTTAGAGACAAGGGCCAACTCAACAGGAATAATTACCCCCGGTGCCCAGATTCTCAATATCATTTTCCACCAAAAAGGGAACGAGGGCTCCTTGGAGAAACGGCTGATTCCAGGTCAGGGCCGGAAAATGCTCAAAATGAGGTTGGGCCACTTTCAAAGGGTTCCCACTGGCCAATGGGACAATTGGGAGTGTTGGTTAGTGATAACTGCAATGGATTTAAATACATAAAATATGTTTAAATCCACTGAACTGTAATGATATTTAAAAACATTCAACTTTAGAAGATGTCAGGGAATCAACTCATTGAATAAGAACTGGTAAATAAAGGAAAATAATTAAGTTTTCCTCTGCCTTTCCTTCTTGAACTATACCTTAGGGTAACCCAATAGTTGATGAGGGCGAGTTTTCTTTAAGCATTCCAGCTTATAAAGGAAGATGAGATGATAGCATGTGGGCATTTTGCAATCCCATCGATGGCTCCTAACATCCTCAAATGAGAGACAACCAGACATTATGTGTCTCTGATGGCGGCACAGAGCCCTGCCTGTAAAATATTCCGGTCGAAAAATGGAACCCAAATCTGATTAGGTTTTTAGAACTTACTGCCAATTAAAGGAAATATAAGAGAGAGGGGATCATGTTAAACAGCCTCCCAGGGACATGACGGCCAAAAATTCAGAGTGCAGGAGACACCTCAGAATAAATGACCTGGCTTTTTCCACAAAAAATTGCAAGGGGTGGGCGTAGAGTCCCACAGATTAAATGAGCTGATACATATGTGCTACCTGTAACACGTGACCCTGAGCAGGATTCTGATTTTTAAGAAATATCTTTAAAATAAAGTGTTAAACAATCATGGAAATTTGATTAAGTAATTATTACTTTTTTTTAGGATGATAGTATTGCTGTTATGTTATAAAGAGTTCTTTTTATCTGTTAGAAATACACACTAAAATACTGTGGGTGGACTATTTTGCCTGAAATTTGCTTCCCAATAATCCTAGAGTGGGGCAGTGGCAGGGGCAACAGGTAGGGCATGAATGCAACAGAACAGGCCATGAGTTTGTAACTGGTGAAGCTGGGCGGTGGGCACCCAGGTGTATTATTCTGTTTGAAATTTTCCACTCAAAATGTGGGGCAGAAAAAGGAAACACGCACACTCCCACTCATACCTACTCACGCTCACACTCACACACACAACGAAAGAAAAGAGGAAGAGGTTTCCTGCCTCGAATAGGGACAAGCTCAGAAGTAAGAGAAATGAGGGACCCTGTGCCTACCCGGTGCCTGGCACACAGCAGGTGCTCAATAAATACTTAGTCAAAGGAATGATATACTGGTTGAAGCGTAGAAGACTAGGTATTATGACTGAATTGTGTCCCCCCAAATTCATAGGTTGAAGCTTTAGCCCCAATACAACTGTTTGGAACTAGGGTTCCTAAAGAGGTAGTAATGAAGGTTAAATAAGATCATTAGGATGTGGCCCTAATCCAGCAGGACCGGTGTCCTTTTAAGAAGAGACACCAGGGATGTGCGTGCACACAGAGAAAAGGCCACATGCGGAAACAGCGAGGAGGTGGCCATCTGCAAGCCAAGGAAAATGCGGCTTCAGGAGAAACCAAACCTGCTGGTGCCTTGACCTTGGACTTCCAGCTTCCAGAATGGAGAGAAAGCAAATTTCTATTGTTCAAGTCGCCCAGTCTGCGGTATTTCGTTATGATGGCACGAGATGACTAACACACCGGGCTTCTGGTGAGGGGCTGCTGTCCCCCATGACAGATGGCCCATCTCTCCTGACCTCTGATGTAACATTGTGCCAGGCCAGGAGCAACTGGGAACAGTGACGGACACAAGACTACGGGCCTCACAGGTGCCGGACACCAATTTACGTGCGCTTTTTCTTTTCCTGTATGTTCACCTTCACAGCAACCTGGAAGGTGGGGACTGGTATTAGCCTCATTTCAGAGTGGCGGAAACAGGAGCGGAGAGGTTAGCTAACTGGTCCAGAAACACACAGCTAGGAAGCGGCAGAGCCAGGATTTAAACCCGGGCGGGTGGGCTCCAGAGCCTGTGTTGCTAGCCACTATGGGTGGATGTGGGAATACCCGCCCTGACTACCACCTTTAGAGGGGTTTTAGGGACGAGGCCTCCAGTGTGAATGACCAGAAGTAGTGAAAGCCTCTTCCCGTGACCTGCTACACCACCGTTGTGTGGCAGCATGAAAGGAGAGTGAACTTTGGAGTCAGACAGACCTCATTTGGTGATTCAAAGTGGTGGCCTGGAATTAGAGTACTTGGACTGGAATCCTGACTCTCCATTCATTTAGCTGCGTGACCTTGGGCAAGTTACATAACTACTCTGTGCTTCAGTTTTCTCATCTGTGAAATGAGGACAATAACAGTACTTGCCTCCTAGGGTTGTCATGAGGATTCAATAGGACAACGTAAGCAAAGAACTCGGCCTCGTATTTAACACAGAGTAAATGCTTAACTGTTACCAGCTGCGGGATCTCAGGCAGGTCAATCCACCTCGCTGGTCTGCAGCTTTTTCATGGTTAGAGCACAGTAACACCTTTCTCACGAGAGTGGCCAGAAGATTCAATGAGATAATGTTAGAAACTCAGTAACTACCCTTACTTCTTCCTTGGAGGCCTAAATGAGCTACAACTATCACTTGGATTCCTCTTGCGGGAAATGGGGAGAACTGGCCTTCTGTCTTTTTTATAGGACTTTTTAATTTTCTGATTATAAAAGTAACACATCTGGTATACATACAGAGAAAAACAATGTGGATGTGTGTACACCAAACAGTCAAACCATTTTCCTCTAGGGAGTGGGATGGGGAAATGAGAATTTTCACTTTGAACTTTATCTCACTTACGTATTGCTTAAATTTTTTACAACCACCAACTATTACTGTAAAAATGAGAATACACACTCACAGTAGATAATTTATCTTTTTTCCCCCCTGTGTATTTCTTATATAAGCATATATTTTTTTAAACCCAGTTTGAGATTCGTTGTCTTCTAGTAGGGGTTTAATTACCTTTACTGTCATAACTGATATGTTTGTCTTACTGCTGTCATTTTGTTTTATGCTGTCAATTTCTGATGCTTCCATGTGGTGTCCTGTCTTCTCTGTTTCTTGCAATAGGCAGTATGTTTCCTTTTGTTTTAATTTTCTACTGGGATAGGAAAAGTAGAAACTTGCTTTTTATCCTACTTGTGGATACTCCAAAGTATTTCATAAACAGGTTTGAAATTATATTCTCTGTAGTGAAATAATTCCAGAAAAATACAGAAACGGTGTAGCCAAGAGTCTGGGTTTGAATTCTGGCTCCACTACTGACAAGCTGGGAGGCCCCTGGGTGAGTGACTTAACCTCTCTGAGCCCCAGTGGGGACCACAACTACACCTACTTCCTACCTGGTGTGAGGCTGAAATGAAGGGACACCTGTAAATTACTTATCCCAGTGCGGTATGGTTACTTGGTTCTTCCTGAAAAAAGACAAGGAAGAGGTGAATGGGGGAGAGGGACAATAGGCACGCCTGTGTAGATACCTTCACTGCCTGGAAGGCTTTTTAAAGATATTTCTGACTTTAAACATATGGATCCCCTATGTCCTCTGTTCCCTAGATAAGGGGTCAACAAACTGCAGCCCGGGGGCCAAACCCAGCCCATCCACTTAAGTGCTGTCTATGGCCGTGTTCACATAACGGTGCCAGAGTTGAGTAGAGACCCATATGGCCCACGAAGCTGAAGGTACCTCTGAGCTGGCCCTTTAAGAAAAAGTTTGCCGACCTGCGCCTTAGAGCACCCACATGATCATCCTTCTTTCTAAATTTAGGAGAAGATGCCATTTTCTCCCTTGTCCCATTATAGCCTCTCAAAAGCTAAGTGGCTCTTAGCATATATTAAAAGATTTTTTAAAAGACCATTAGCTTTTGCATTTAATTGTCCACAAGGTGGGGATACTTAATCAAAAACAAAACTAGAAAAAATGGAAAAGACAAAAGATGCTGATTACAAAGCAGTGTTCTCCCGTGGCTGGGATGCGGGGGAAAGAAGCCATGAGGGGCCGGATCCCCCACTCTGCCCCTTTGATATGCTGCTCTCCAGGTCCCTGAAAACCAGTTTGGCAGCAAATGCCCACCCCTCTGAGGAAAGTGAGCAGGCTCTCCCCTGTGCCAAGTTCACGGTCTCTCTGATGGGCTTCTCCCTATGCCTGATTGCCTGCTGTCCTTCAACCTCAGCGTTCCCCATCCTCCCGAGGGAATGGATGGGATAGTTTTAATTACAAAATTAGGACTTTGCCCATGAAACAGTGAGTCTAATTCTCTCATGCACTCATACGTGGTCTCGAGTATCTCAGTGCACTGGTGGAACTAGGGTCTAGGAGCACCCGATTCAGGAGGGCGGCCATGCCAAGAAGTGGGGTCTGTAGTTACTGAGCCCTGGTGCCTCCTCAGGGGGCTCAGCTCCACTGGGACTGAGCCCCCACAGGCTCGGGGGCACTGGGAGCCTGGGCTTCTGCCCCCCAGGACAATCTTGGTGGGCAGACAGGACCAAAGGTCAGGGAACTGATAAAGGAAAATGAAATGGTGGTGGGACCAAGCGTCCAACAGCACGGTTCAGTGGTGCTCCCCAAAGAACAAAAGGAATTAGGAGAAGGGAGAGATCCGGTGAGCGAGAGACAGCTAGGAAGATGTCTTGGATGAGATGGTCCAAGACAAGGACAACCAAAGAAGTCAGGAGAGAGAATGAGGGAGAATGAGGGGCAGCCTGAAGGAAAAAGTGGACAGTCCTCCAGACCCTGGGCTCTGCGTGGTGGCTTTGCAGGGTCATGTGCTTCACCGTCAAACCACTCCATCACACACGCAGGATCACCCCACTGTTGCCAGCGATGGAGTGATTTCACCTACTAGTTCCATGGCTGAGAATGTCATTTCCAAAAAAGCTCACCGCACTGGGGAAAATGGCTGTGAGGTTGTGTGGACCTCATTGTGGGAACGTGGAGGGCAGAAAATAGTCCATTCATGGCACAATTGGGGCAGGAGCCTGGAAGGATGGAAGAGCATCACTTGATCCCCCGAAGTGGAGTGAGACTCATCTGACTGGTCCCATGAAGAAATGGTTAAAATCGGGTTAAAATAACGCTCATGGCCAACACTTATTGATGGCCGTCTCTCTGCCGACACGGCTCCAGGGGCAGTGCATGCCCACAATGACGCCGTGAGGAGGCTGCTGTTATTAATCACACTTTATAGATGGGGCAAGTGAGGCACAAAGGGCCAGGTCATTTGCCCAGGGTGACTCAGATAGGAAATTTCAGGCTGGAGGCGAAGGGCAGTCTGGTGGGAGTCTGGCTCCGGAGGCCATTAGGGAGAGACTAACCTAGTTAAAAGGTCTTTCCTTCATTCATCCATTCAGTAATTCATCAACCAGTATCGGCTGAGCATCTAAGTGTCTAACAATTTGCCGGTCGTGTGGACACGAGGCCAACGAAGATCTCCTAACCTCATGGAGCTTACAACCCAGCTGCAGCACAGCAAACCGTCTTGAGAACTTCCTTTATGCCAGGAACTGCCCTTTATAATGTACCTCGTTCTTATCCCCCCCTTCTATTCTCAGCTGGAAAAAACAGAGGCTCAGAGGGAAAAGGTAACTTGCCAGGATTCCAGCCTATGCCCCATGGACCTGAAAGCCCACCTTAACCCCAGACCCACTGCCACATGCACTGAGCGGTCAGCAGTCTCTCCTCTCCCCTCCCCCACCTGTCAGCTCTGGGGCAGTGCTTGCTTGAATGCTCCCCTTTTATTCTCCTGCCCTTCCCACCTGCTGGCCAGGGTGCTCAGATTTGGGTTTGGGGATTGAGTATAGAGAGAGGTCATTAGGTCTTCACCTCTGTCCATCATGTGAAATGAGAGGAAGCAGCTTTCTGGCTCCCCAAAGTAGAGAACAGCAGCCCCTGCCCCCGTGTCCACCGTCACTGCCTCCAAGGGTCTGCTGGGGTGCTCACTTTTGTCCATTACTCACGAATTATACTGAGGGCCTGTTCTGTGGCAGGCTCCGTGCTTGGCATACAGATGTGACATGATTCCTGCCCTCAGGAAGCTTCACCTGTGTTATAAATGCCTGCAGTTTGGGGGAACAGATGGCCGGTCTCTAAAGCTAGTCACGACCTACTCTGTGTGGGCAGGCAGGACCAAGGAGATGCCATAATAACCCCGTGCTTGCTTCAAGCTGTGTTTCTTCTTCTGGTCTGCCTTCAGTCTCCTGAAGATGGACCGCAAGGAGAGGGAGGCACAGCCTTTAACAGGAGCAGAAGAGCCAAGGTGGGGGGATGTCCCAGGGAACCAGGGAAAATGAGCACATGGAGAAGAGAGTGCCAGGGAGCCTGAAAGACTTCAAACTCCATGGCACTGCCAATGCTCTGGGCTCATGGAGCTCCCCTGGGCAGGAGCTGGAAGCAGGGCTCCTAACGGCTGTGATACTGAGAGAGCTCTCAGTTGAAAGAAGAGGTGTTTTTGATGCCTGACTGTCTAAAACCAGCGTTTCTCCAGTTTAATGTCTGGTTACAATTCGAATTTCTATGTGAGGGCATCCTATAGAGCTCCTACCATCCCAGTGTGAGGGTGAGAGGGTGGCCTGGGTCCTGGGAGAAGAGGAAGGACGATGCAGACTTATGCCGCTCGGCCCCCTCTGCATCCTCTCTGGCCGACAGCCCCGGCTCCCAGCCCTGGCAGGCACGTACCTTCACACCGCAGCACGGCGCTGTTCCAGACCACGCTGCCCTCCTTCAGGATGCAGGTGATGGTCTCCGAGCCCTGAGTCCCGAGGAAGCCTTCATCACAGAGGAAGGAGATGGAGCTTCCCAGCTGGAGGCTGTCACCGAACCGTTTGCCATTCACTGGAACGCCGGGATCTGGGCACTCGTTGTGTCGGAAGGCTGTGTGGATGGGGGTCAAGGACGGGATTAGGCAGAGCTGGCGTGCAGATGGACCCCCCACCAAGAGAAAATAAGCTTCATTATGATAGGCAATCCTAGACCCCCATCACTTCCACAAGAACCCACCATGCTGGAGACAGAGCCAGATACCCCAGAACCAGCGAGCCACAGTGGGCAGAAAGCAGGTGATTGTTAAACCCGATCTCCTGCCTTCCTGAGCACCTAATCCAATTTCATCCTAATGAATATAGATAGCTCAGGCAGTGGACGAAGTATTTCTCATGTCAGCTCATTTACATCATAGAACGATTCCATGAGGTAGACATGATTACCCTGGGTTACAAATGAGGAAACTGAGGCTCAACACGGCCTGGGAGCAGAGCTACCTCCTCCTGTCACATCCATTCCACACTTCCCTAACTTCAGAGAGTTACGGGATCATTTATGTTGCAGATGAGCTGGACTCCAGGTCCTGTGACACTAATAGACACTAAGCATCATAAAGTAGGTGCCCTGGACTCAACCCTGTCTGAAGCCATTTCCTTCATTTCCTTGTGTATTGTCAGTTTGCCTCGCTCCAGCCAGGCAACTGATAATGCGGCAGGAACGGGGCAGAGGAAAGAGAGCACTTGCGGGTTTAACTGAGCTTTGCCTCTGTTAGTTACACGGTTCTGGGCAACTTACGTAATCTTGCTTAGCCTCTGTTTCCTGACCTACAAAATGGAGACTGTACTTCCCTGGCAGGGTCATTTTGGGATAGAAATAAAAGGAAAGTTGGTATGAATTTGAAAGTGGAGAATGTTTGGGATGGCGCCTGACAGATGGTAAGTACTCCCTGAGTATGAGTCCGCTGCCTTCTTCCCATTCCCACTCTGTTTCCACGGAGCACGTTCCCAGCCTGCCTCCATCAGGGGTGCCACAGCTCTGGAGCTCAAGTCTCTGAGCCACACCCTATCTGGATCCCTGCTGTTGTGAGCACCGTGCTTTCCAGGAGACCAGGCTCCCTGGCTGTGCGGGCACGTGCCACTTTAAATTAAGAACTCAATTTGCAAGCTTCTGAAATTCACTAGTGATGGAAACACTTGCACAACCAGAAACAGCACGGCCCCAGAGGCTGCTGGATCTTGCTGGAGGCAAGAGGCCTGCAAACCTGGGGATCCTTCCTACCAAAGACGAGCTGTGGGAGCATCTGCTGTGGAGATGATGGCGATGATCCCTGGCAGAGCCTCAGCGGATGCTCCAACACTCTTCCCGCTGAAATGCAAAGCCCAGGTCAGCCCAGACTTTAGGCTCCCCGCCTTCCTTCATGAGGAACGATGACTATGAGGGTGCCTTGACATTTAGAAAGACGCCCTAGGAAGAAGAGTGGTGCTGGGGGCCCAGAAGTCCAGACACGTATCTCTTCAAAATCCGATCAGTCACACACACACACACACACACACACACACACACACACACACACACAGGATATGAAGCCACTTCCAAAGTCAGGGTGCAAAAGCTCTAAGTGAAGGATTTAAATACTGCATGGTTCTACCTGTGCGCCTTTTCAAACCTCAGTTTCCTGGCATGTGGAAGGGGTAGACAGAGCTTAGCTACTGACGTTTCCACCAAGCAGCCAGCTGTGGTGACCACAGAGGTACTCACGTGGCAGGTGCTCTGGGGACAGCAGCTGCCATCACCATTGTTTCAAATGCCCCATGTGGAGGATGGATTAGCTTTACTCTAAGGAGCACTAGGGGTGAAAGTGGGATCACTGATCCTTGTTGCAGGGACTCTGGCTTCAAGTCAGCATGAGGGGAAGCCCCCGGTGCTCTCTTGCTATGGAGAAGCTGTCTGGGAGGTGAGCTCCCCACGCTGGGCAGATTCAAGCTCAGCCGAGATGACCACCAGCTGCCTGTGACTGAGGAGCTCTATGTCCCAGCTCCCAGACACTTGTCCGGGACTACTGCTGCACCAGCTACACCAGAATCACCTCCGAAGCCTGTGAAAATGTAGATTACAGGGCCTCATCCCCTTAGGGATTCTGATTTAGCAACAGAGCCCAAATTAAAAACAATTATGTCTACTTATCCACCCAACTATCTCTATAAATGCACAGAGAAATATCTGATGTCTGCAATAGTGTTCGGCAAAGGCTGACAAGAATCTTTGCCGGCTGGGAGGATTCTGGGGTGGTAATTAGTACTTCTTCTTTGACCTGCCTTGTTTGTTGAGTGTGTATGTGTTGAACGTGTATCATTTTTATGGTGGTGGTGAAGCCTTGGAGAGGAATGGTTGGTAACAGCCAGATCCTCACTTAGGTCAGGTCCCCACCTTTTGCCTCCCCTCTTCCCTCCCCACCAAGGACTCAGCACTTGCTGCTTTTTGGGAAATGCGCACCTCCTAGCCGTGGTTTTTGGTTTTGCTAGGAGACTCAGTAGCCTGTTTTGTGCCAGGTTCCCCATTGATGTCTGCACCTACACCGAACCCTCAGAGTTTCCAGCCCTCACCAATCCTAGAAGGTGGGCTCCCTGGTATACCTCTTACCTCTCATCTTCCTACTCCCACCAGGGGGAAAAAAGGTCATTAGTCACTTATGGATCTTTCTGTTCAATACACACTTACTGATCCTTACCAGGTCCAGACTCCGTGCCCGGCAGAAGGGATAAGATAAGCATACATCCCCCACCTTTCCAGAGCTCACGATCCATGGTAAAGCAAGAATGGGATAGATCTGTTAGAAGCTAGAGCAGCAGTGCTAGACTGGGAAGATTAGGGAAGATGGAGCTGGGTTCTGCTTCCTCCTGCCTGTGGATGGTGGGGACACGTACGCCCTGGAAGAGGCATGCCCTGAGAAGACAAATGGTTTCTAGCAAGCTCGATGCCCTGAAGAAGGTGCTGAAGGGAATGCTGGGAGAGGGCTTTAGCTTGGGTGGTTCCTTGAAATCTGAGGTCCCCAGTGGCCCCAGCTCAACTAGATTCCAGGGATAGACCTCTATGCCAAGGGAGTGGGGTGGGGGCCGGGAGAAGACCATTTCTATCAAAAAGTACCAGACGATGTGAGCGTTTGCGTGCATGGAGTGAAGCAGGAACTGGGGGCCTGCATTTCACAAGCAGCGCCTGGAAGAGGATCTGGTGAATGGTTCAGGCAGGCCCAACTTCAGCCCCATTTGACTATTTGCCGTTGGCTAAGCTCACTGGGTCTGCAGCTTATTATGACCTGATAAGCACTTCTTGCTACCTTTGGCAGCTTGCTATTTCTGGTCTCCAAGCTCTGGCCTTCCTCCCCTGCCTCACGATAGCCCCAGGAGACATAGAAATGAAAAGAATTACCACTTAGCTTCCGGCTGCTTCTACAGAAAGGGCCCAGGGTTGAAACTGGAGGTGACAGCTTTTGGACTGTGGCCCTGAGAGGGGTGATGAGGAAGTGCCCCAGTAACAAGGCTAATAAGTCTCAGATCCAAGCAGAAACACTGCTCCAGACCTTTGCTTCCGATTCAACTGCAGGGGTGGGAACTGGGCAAAGTGAAGTGTGAGCCCCACAGGGAATACCTGAAGCCAACAGTAAGCAGGTGTTCAAGGACTGGGGAGGAGGGGGGAGCACACTGAGAAGGATGGGCAACAATGAGGGGATGGCACAGGCTTGCTCTCCCTTGGGCCCTTCCTGGTTCTCACTGGGCCTTCTGGGGAAATGAGGCCCCAAGTTCCTCTTATATTACATATCACCCCCATAGGAAAGAAACCCTCAAAAGAGAGCAGCTCCACAGAAAAGAGCACCCTGACCAGCAGCCAGCACTTTCTACTTTTCTGGTCATGCTGGAGCCCCGTGCCGGGGCACTGCAGCCCCTTGAAGCCCTTGGAACTGGCCCACCCACATCAATGCTCCTCCATGGGGGCACCCTCCACCATGCTCAGAGGCCAACACTCTGAGGGATGGTCCGCCGGAGACAGAGTGGGGACTCACTGGTAAAGGTGATGTTGAAGCCCCTCTTCCCTGTGGAGTGGTCAGTCTGGAACTCGAGACGGGCCACGTGGCCACTGCTTGTGATGGAGGAGGGGAGCTGGTTTCCTGAGAAGGTGCCCAGGACCGGGGCCTCAGCCGTGGCCCCATCCTTGATGACCAGGAAGTCAAACTGAGGCTCCACATCGATGTCATTGAAAGCCAGGTGGATGCGGCTCTCGGGCCGGGCCAGGATGAGCCAGACACAGTGGAGGTGGTTGCCGTAGTCCTCTGGGTAGTTGGGCGACAGGACGACCCCAGAGGGGCTGGTGAAGTTGAAGAAGCAGGAAACTGCAAGAGAAGAGCCGTGGAGGTCAGTGTGCGTCCCAGCATTCTGCCTGGGCTACTGGGGGCTGGCATGGGGAGCATTTCCTTAGCCTGAAGAGCAATGGAAAGAAACATAACACAGGGTTGGGCCAGACTGGCTGGCCTCTGAGCTCTAGGAGGGAGACATGCTGGGTTCCATGCTGGGCATGGTGCTGGGAAGGGCCCCTCCGGCAAACTACAGACATGGCGGAGTTGGTCCTCTTAGCTGCTGCTGATCCCCTGGGTGGTAACCAGGGTCAGGGCATGCCAAGTCCATTTCTCCTCTTTAAACATTATGATAGGTATGCCCTGGGGATTTGGGCAGCCTCAAAGCTATATAACTACGCTAAGGAGGTGCTGGGTAAACACTGTCTTTCAGAGACCAAAGCTTTGGAAGAACCATGGGGGAGGGGTGATGGTGCCTTGTCCCTGTGCCCCATCCATTTCCTGTTCTCTCTCCTACATTATCCTCAGGACACACTCTTCTGGAATTCCTTATTTTAAACTCTTATCACGCCAGTGACTGACAGACCCTGGAACAAGGCTGAGGCAAGGGAAGTGCTATAAATGGAAAAACAAACAAATATGCAAACACGAAACCAAAATTAAGAGGGAAAATAATAGAATGAAATAAATTGCAACAAATATGCCAAAGGGTGAATATCAATATTAAATTAGAGCTTTTATAATTGCATAAGAACATCACCAAGATGAGCAAGGAGTATGCTCACAGGATTCATCGGAAAGAAAAGAAGAGTTAATATGAAAACACAGTCCATTTCACTAGTAAAAAAAAAAAAAAAGGAAAGAAAAAATACACAGCCCAATATTGTTGAGGCTTCATGAAAACTCATATGTACTTATTGCCAGTTGCAGAGTAAAGTTGATATAATCCTTTTGGAAGGGAGTATATGAATTCTTATCAACAGCCACAAAACTATTCAAATATTCTGACTCAGTAATCTCTAGAAATTAATTCAAAAGAAAAAGAGCCGCATGGACAAAGATGTTTATAGTGACATAATTTTATTACAGAGAAAAAAATGTGAACAACCTATATGCCAGCCTAATAATATGAGGTAAATTATAGCCTTTAATGTGATGCTGTTTGAATGAAATCATTAAAGTGAAAAATACGACCCTGCAGAAAGAACGTTAAGCATCATTTTAAGTAAAACAGTAGATCATAAAATTATATGTACACTTCCGATTATAGCTATTACATATTTACATGTGGATAAAGACTGGACATGAGCCCCCGAATAAAAATTGTTTTCGAGTAATAGGTTTTGGGGTAATACTTTTTCAAAATGAAAACAATATTTAATTTTTCTGACTGCAAAAATTATATAGGATCATACTAAACACTTTTAAATGTAAAAGTATAAAGAGGATAAAAACTAATATGGACAAACATTTAAATCCTTTTATTGCATTTATGTTGATGTTTGGTGTTAATAATAGTGAAACTTAAGTTAGCATAACAGTTGGCTTATTAATTATAATGAAGCTGAGGTGAAAAATAATAATGAAATCATGCTTGCAAAAGAAACACACACACAAAACAAAGGAACTGGTGACTCCTTATGTTGAGCTTCCCCTTCCTTTCCCTGACTCTACCCATCCTCCCCTTTTTACATTAGGTACCCCTTTTCCAACCTGCTACTCAAAGCCCTCCCATCCAATTGTGCAAAGTGAACCTGGTCGTGAAGACACGTTCAGTCTTATTCCTGTAGTCTCTGTGTTTAAGGGGTATAGAAAGAGTCTGAGCCAAGGGGAGAGATGGACACGAAAAAGCTTTTAGGCTGGGGTGGTTGGGTGGCTCAGTCGTTAAGCGTCTGCCTTTGGCTCAGGTCATGATCCCAGGGTCCTGGCATCGAGCCCCGCATCGGGCTCCCTGCTCCGCTGAAGCCTGCTTCTCCCTCTCCCACTCCCCCTGCTTGTGTTCCCTCTCGCTGTGTCTCTCTCTGTCCAATAAATAAAATCTTAAAAAAAAAAAGAACAAGCTTTTAGGCAACACAATATAGAGTTAATAGTGATTATTATACTATATTAATGGTGGTTACTAAGTGCAGGCACTGTTCTGAGCACCGTCATCCATTAGTCAATTTAGCTGTCACAATAACACTATTTGGTAGGTAGCCCGTTTTAAAGATGAAGACACTGAGGCACGCAGAGGTTAAGTAATTTGCCAGGGTTGTGGGTGAGTAAATGGTAACAGCAAGTTAAAATCCATCTGATTCCAGGGACCAAACTCTTAGCCACCCCTCAACATCCTCTTATGAGAACAGTACTGCCCACTGGGCCTAAAAGTGGAGTCCATGGGGTGTTCTTAGAATTTGCTGAATATCGACCTGTCAGCTCCTAACCATTATATTAGCACTGAAGTCGGGGGCTCTAGGCTGGCCATGGGTGTCCCCACACAGCCATGCTGTCTCTAGCTTTGAACATAATGCAAATTGTGAGGAATCCTAACAGAGCCAACAACCTTGAAGACAAGGGGCAAAATCACAAGTAGAACCTACCGGTCTGCCTGCTGGTCTGCCTACCAGTAGAACCACACCACGGCAGACCAAAGGCAAAGAGAAGTGCTAGGATTTCAGAGGAAAGACCATCAGAAGCACCGTAAGCATTTGCAAAGTGGATTTGCTGTAGAGGAGAATTTAATTAACATCACCTGAGTCCCCACCCCCACTCCAACACTCTATCACATTATTCTTTTTTCTTTAAACCCTTTGTAGTGGGCTGCCATCTTGCAAAGCTCCAGGAGCACCATTCTGAGCAGCTGCGTACGGTAGCTTTACTTATCACTCTCTAAAATGATCTTGTTCACTTGTTTGTGGTCTGTCCCTCCCTCGCCCCAACACATACACATATGCTCCACGAGACGAGAAATCTTGTCTGTTTGATTTCTCTCGGTCCCTAGTGGCCCCCACAATGCCTGGTGCATTCATTGTAGGTGCTCAATCAGCAAATCAATATTTGCTGAATGAATCAATGAGTACAGTTGACCCCTAAACAGCACAGGTTTGAACGGCACACATCCACTTACATGTGGATTTTTTTTTTTTAATAAATACAGCACAGTACTGTAAATGCATTTTCTCTTTTTTATGATTTTCTTAATAACATTTTCTTTTCTCTAGCTTACTTTATTGTAAGAATACAATATATAATACTCTAACATACAAAATATGTATTAATCAAATGTTTATGTTATCGGTAAGGCTTTTGGTCAGAGTAGGCTATTAGTAGTTCAGTTTTTGGGGGATTCAAAAGTTATATATGGATTTTTCAACTGAATAGGGTTGGGTGGGGAGAGGTTGACATCCCTACTCCCGTGTTGTTCAAGGGCTAACTGTATTTAATGGTTGATACCATCTGAAAAGATGGGGACATGAATAAGTGTGCCTCATGTTCCCGTCCCGTTCCAACCCCCAAGTAACAGAATTGACCAAGGTCTGAAAAACAGGTGGATACCTGAGTCAGCTCTGGAAACAAGGAAAAAATACTGGGTCATGACCCTCAACGCATTTCTCTTAGACATAGTACAGATCTGTTCTTAAATAATTTAGAGTAGAAAAGAGAATGACCCAGCCAAGTTGCTGAACAGCAAAGACAACAGAAACTGCTCCCAGCGTCAAAGACCTTAAAAAATATATTATTCACATAACATTCATTAAAAAAACACTCAAAGATGTTCTCTACCCAACCAAGAGATGAACCAAAATGAAGAACTCAAATGTGGGAAAGTTATGGTTAATAAAAGAAAAAGATTAGGAACAAGCAAATAGATGATATAGTAAAGAATCTAAATAATTGCTATAAACATAGTTATAAAACAGAATGCAAGCATAACAAATATTTCTTCGAAGAGAAGATAAAAGATATCACTCCTGCCCAAACCCCAGGGTAAAACTCTGCAGATGACACTGATAGAAAGCATGAAGTTGGAGCAAGGAGATATGCTAATTTCCTCATCTTGCAAGAAACTCTGTTATGTAGTTTCTCTGGTTAATTAGAGAAATATAGGTTAGACCATGTTTTTAAAGATGTTAAGAGTAATTAGTAATAGACTGTAAAGTAGCTTATCTTCAAAATTACCAAAGGGGAAAAAGAAAAGCAGTCAATTTAGCAAAAAATGGAATTCGGAGGACACAACAAGGAAGCATAAAGAGGGGAAATGTAAAGTAAATGGTAAAAAAAAAAAAGACAAGAGACAAAACATTATTTATGACAGTACACGTATACAGGTTAACCTAGCCCAGTAAAATATAATCCTCATTTTGGAACAAGACACACAGCTTACACAAAGTGACTCAGAATAGTTAAAAAGAAGGGAAGGGGCCAAGATAGCTCAGACTTCACATTAGGAGAGTATTAAAGTTTACCAATGCCGAGGCTCCAGAGATTCCTGTGTGTTTGGTGGAGTGGGTCCAGAGCATCGACAGGTTCTAAAAGTTCCCCCAGGTGACCCTAAATGCACAACCAAGGTTTCAGAAGGACTGGTGGAGGCAAATGCAAGCCACCCTAAAAGGCGGTTTTAATAGTAAGATCAGATCTTTGGATGCTCTAATGTCACACCAGACTCTTGGACGATCCTTGTTTTTGGTCAAGAGTCTTATGGACAGCTACCAAGAGACATTTCTTCTTGCCCCTGGAAGGAGACGAAGCTCATAAACTGACACTCAGAGAATCAGAGTGTGGCCCTGCAGAGCTTGGTCTAATGCCCTAAGAGATAACTCAGACTTGTTGCCATGAGGGCAGGAAAAGGGAGTATGCATTGTGCTACAAAGGTCTAATTTTTCTCACTCTGAAAATTATGTTTGCATGCTACCATGGAATGTTTCTGTGAGAGAGCAGAGTTTGCTTCTCGATGTCCAAAATGAGGAAAACATCAAGTGCTATGATTGGATCTCATCATTATCAATCACCCAGGTTAAAAGAGGGAGATAAGGTGCCTACCCCCTTTGTAAGTAGTTATGCTTATGGACCCCAACCTTGGGTAAACCTTCAGAGGGCTCTGCCATTGGTCAGACTTTTGAAAACTGCTAAAGGTGGAAAACTCATTAACAGGTATATGCATAATTACTGTGTGTAATATCAGATCATTATTTGATACAATCTTGAGTAGGAAACACAAGGGGTATTTTCATTGCTGGCTTCACTGCTTTCAAAATGATAATTCAATTGGGGGGGGGCTGACAAAGCAAAACAAAGTCCAAAGATAATATTTAAGCAGTGGATGATGCACAGATTCCAAAATGAAGATGTGACAGTTATGATACTTTATGGCCAAAGCATCAACAAAGATCAAATAAACTGTTTTTAAAAAGTACAAGAGTTGGAGAAAAATATACTAATCTGAAATAAAAAGTAAGTAAAGTTAAAGAGGATCTGAAAAATACTATGCGTGTGTATGTGTTACATGAAACTCCAACAAGGAGCACACCCTCTTTCCAATACCCATGGAATATTACAGAAATGGGTTTTATCTTAGGATAGAAGGAAATCTCCATAAACATCTCCACGAAGCAAAAAATTTGGGGCCACATTCTCTGTTCACAGTGCAAATGAACTAGAAATCGGTATTAAAAGAATGCAGGAGAATCCCTAAATCACTTAAATAAGTTCTTGAGTTCAAAAAGGAAATGAAGTCTGTCAATACAGACTAGTTAAAAGAATGATGATGGTATCAGGTCAAAGCTGTATTTCATAGAAAATTCATAGCCTCATTCATTATTAAATTACAGAGAAATAAGTGAAATGAATGTTTAAACTCAGAAGTTCCAGACAGAATAACTGAACAAGATCAAGGAGAGAAGGAAGAATAAACTTAGAAAAGAAAAAATAGAAAAAAATAATGGAAAAGTCCCATAAATAAGAAACTTCTCACTGGTCTACTCAAGAAATAAAAAGAGAGAAGGTACATATACATATAGGATAGTAAAATTAAGGCACTAAGTCACCTACAAAAGAATAGTATGTGTAACATATTAATAAATTTGAAATCTTGACAAAACAGAATTTCCTAGGAAATTCTGAATTACCACACTTGTGTGAAGAGAAAAACATAAGAAAACTGGAATGTACTTAAGGAGTAGGTGGTTTTGTGGCTAGCGCTTTAAAACTTTAAACAAACCATAATAGCCATGCTATTTAAATTAATTTTGATACAAATACTCCCATAAAACAGTATATATGATACACATATTCACACCCACCTACTCACACACCAACATACCCACAGTGTAAAAAGAAATCCCATATGCAAAGTGTTAGCAAATCAAATTCAGCCCTACAACAACGAATAAACACAGCTTATATAATGAAAACAACAAAACTTTACTGATAGGCAGAGAAGAAAATTTAAAAATGAGAGACGCGCTATTTTTCTGGATGATGAGTTCATATTATTAAAATGAAAATTATCCTCAAATAGTTGTATACATTGAACATAACTCCAGGCACAGCTCACACCATTTTTTTTTTCTGAAACTTAAAACAATTGTAAGATCCATCTGTTGGAATAAACAGGTGAAAAGAGCCAATGTCTCCTTAAAGAGATGAGTAATACGTATGAGGTGACAGTCAGCAGTCCCTTACAACAACCCTCTGAGGTAGACACTATTATCCACATTTTACGGATGCAGAAGCTGAGACCAGGTGTTCAAGTAACCTGCCCCCAGTCACACTGCATGGGGGTGACGGGCTGAGATATGAACCTAGTCGACCTGGTTCCAGAGCCCAAGCTCTCAGCCATGACACCTACTTTCTCCCATTGTAAGGAGGCCTTGCCCGCTCAGATGTTAAAACACGTTCTAAAGCTGCAATAGTAAAATCTATATTATATTAGCTTCAAATGAGAGAGAAATGGAGCCAAAAAAGAAAAGTTCAGAAACACACACAGACATCTAAAAATTTCGTATATGGTGAAGGGGGCTTTTCACTTTGGCAGGGCAAAGGTGGACGGGTCAATAAAGGATGCTGGGACAAATGGCTAACCAGCTGTGGAAAAAATAGATTCATACCTCACCCAACGTACCACAGAACTACTAGAAAAAAATATAAGGAATCTTTTTATAATCTCAGAGGTAGAGAAGGACTTTCTCAGCATTACACCAAAGTTAGAAATCATGTGGGGAATGATATTTTTAACTACAGAAATGAGAAACTTTTGGATTTTAAAAAATCACCATAAACAAAACCTCAATACTGAGGAGCAAGTGGAGAGGAAATATTTGCAGGTTATTACAGTTAAATATTTACTATGTTTACCATATACAGAATGATAATTCAATAAAAAGATAAACACTCAAAATAGAAATATGGGCCAAGGAAATTAAGAGGCCACTAACAGAAGAATAAAGCTGGTCAACAGAGATGTGGGAAATGTACAATATTATTGGAAAACAAAAACGTCACACGACAGAGCTTTCAAGTTGGCAAAGGAAAAACAGACAGCATGGAACTTTGCAAGAGAACGGAGAGAAGCTGGCAGGGCAGATGGAGACCAAGCAGCCGAGGTAAGAGGAAAGACAGGAGAGTGGTTTCTACCAGGAGGGACTATCTGCTCTGAAACACAGTGGAGCAGCTGAGGAGGGCAGAAAGCCACCCTTTGGGTTTTAGTGACAAGAGGTCATCGGTGACTTCGGTGTGAGCGTCTCTGTGAGTGGCGGACACAGAGGTCAGAGTAGGCAGGCGACAAGGGAGCAGGAGCTGAGGAATGGACGCAGCAGGGAGGCCATCTTGTCAAGGAGGTCTGTGTGGAAAAGGGAGCATTAGAGAACGGGCAAGACGATGGGGGGTGTGAAGAAAGAGCTTTACTTCTAAGTTAAGAGAGACCAGGGGAAATGTCAGTGGTGACGGGCAGGACTCGGCAGACGCGGAGAGGCTGCAGAGACAGAACAAGGAGGACGGATTACACACAAGGCATAAGGTTCCTGAGAAGGTGGGAAGACTGAGGGAGACGCTATAGCGAGATTTTTGAAACAGTCCATTAATCGCTGGTCGTGAAAGTGATGTGGTGGGATTAAGTTAGCTGCTAAGAGAAAAGAGAAAAAAGGAAGAGAATGGAAATTATCTGAGCACACTGTAAGTAGTGAAGGCAAGTGTCATTTGTAAATCGTAAGCTTTGATTAGTGCAGGTGTGTGTGTGTACCGCATTGCATTTCTTCCCGTGAGTTCGAAGGTGTTCATAGGTCCCTGCTTTAAAGCCTAAAAGGGATGTATGATCTACAGGGGGACTGCTTTTTGATGGGAAAGAGGAGTGAACATCTCCATTATAAAGGAGAGAAGGATGGGAAGGAGTATAATCTGCAGGCTGGGTGTCTTTGGTGTTTGCAAGGTGGGGGCTGTTGCCAGCCTGCCAGGTGGGAGGCCAGGTCACGCTCCAGTGCCAGGCGTGGGCAGGGGCTGCTCCTGGGTCTGAGCGGAGTGGCGAGGGGACAGCTTCCACGGAGAAGAGAGCAGCAGGCTGACCTGAGAAGCACTGATGGGTGGCTAGGCGCTGCTGCAGCTCCAGCGAGCCGGGCGCCCCAGATGCTGCAGCAGCGCCGTTTGCCTGGCTGGGCGATTTTCTCCAGCAGTGCTCACCCAAGCAGGAGAGGCCCCATCAGGTCGTTCTTGCTTCATTGTGGGTCTCTGGACCAGTACAGTGAGGCAGCTCTGCTGATGAATGCTATAGCTGAGCTGGAAGCAGAGGCTTCACAGACCCACCCTTGAATGTCTTTGGCCTCCTGCTCAGAAGCTCAGTGTCTGTTCGTGTTCATCAGAGTTCTCTTAACATCATCTCTGGCGCTGGAGCCTGGCCAAAGTTCTCACTTAACTTCACTGGGGCTGCGGAAGCTGTGAGAGCTTCTCCAAGGTTACACGCAAGAGGGGTGAAACTGCACCCACCCCCATCCCCCGCCGGGCTCATCCTTATCCTAAAGGAGATTAGGTTAAGGTGTGGTTCTCTTTGAGAACACTGAGGATGTCTACAGAAACTCCCACATTCCAAAGAGAGCATTAGGGGTCAGTGGGCAATGCTGGCCACGTATTTCCCAAGCACACGGTATGTCCTCTTAAATTCATACTGGATGCAATCCAGACCACAGGCCATGAATTATACTCATAGTTTTGCATTCCTTTTTTCTTTTTGTTTGTTTGGTCCAATCCCCACCTCCCAGGCAGGCAAGATTGGGGTGCTGGTGTCCTGAGTTAGATGAACAGAGCCTTCAACAGAGCTGATGTCCCCCTAATTCCTGAACCATGTCCATTCTGTCCTCCATCACGCCCACTCACTTTTCCCACCTCTGGCTCTGGTGCCCCTTTGCAGTCATCTGCCAGCTTTCCTCCTCTACCTGACATTCACATTATGGAACATGAAGGGACCGATTTTAGGGTTGTCTTCTCCTAGCTCACGACCTCTCTAGGACACCCCACCGCACACCTGACTCTTTAATGTATGCCCCCAGGACAGACAACTCTCCTGAGCCCTAGACCTGTATAAACTGTGGCCTTTGCAATCTCTCCACCTTGTCTGAGGGTCACTGGAGCACCTGCTGTGTGTCAAACACCGCTCCCGGTATGGGGGGTCTGGCTTGGCAACCAACGAGGCAGAGAAGCAAGCTCTCAGCTCTCATGAAGTTGACACTGTAATAGCATGTAAGCCTGGGAGAAGGGAAAAAGTGAATATAGTGGGGGTGGCCAACTTCCAATGAGGAGGTCAGAGATGGTCTGTGTGAGCAAGGAGCCAGCCATCGCAAGGGAAGACCACAGCAGACGGAGGGAATGAGCTTGGTGCAGGTGAGGGACAGAAGGGGGAGCACTGTGGCAGGAGCAAGGCGAACCCCGGAGCGACTAGGAATGGGAGATGACATGAAGAGGATGGCAAAGGGCTTTCAGACCATGAAAAGGAGTTTGGATTTTGTCACAGCGAATTAAGCTAAATATGTCCAATATTGAACTCCGAAGTCTTCTTTCTCAAACCTGGTTCTTCTAGATTCTAGGGTCTGGAATATTCCCTGGTGTCAGCAAATGTTTCAGCCTTGTCATCACTCCGTGATGGGCTTTTCTCTTCTCACTACCCAGCCACTACTGCTTTATGCCATTGCCTCCCAAATAAATTCCAGGAGCCCGGGTCCTCCTGCACACGGCAGACTGGGGAGGGAACCATCTGACATACATCTCTACTGGGGCTCCCACTGGCATCTCAAATGCATGTCCAAAATTGAACTCTTTATCTATTTTCCTAAGCCTCCCTCATACCTTATCTCCATGAATGACAACACCCAGTTACCTAAGCAAAATATATCAACTCCTTCTCCCTCACTCCCATATCCAATCAGTAACTAACTTTGGTTGATTCTATCTCTTCAAAATCTCTTGTACTTGTCACATCCCCATCACGCCCGTTAAGTTAAGGCCCTCTTCCTGCTGCAATAGTCTACCTGGTTTCTTGGCTTCAAAGCTCACTCCCTCTGAATCCATTCTCTGTAGTGGCTACAGAGTGAATATCATACAGAGTGAATATCATAAATCACAAATTCTCATGAGGTTACATCCTTTCCTGGACCTCTTTAAATACTCCCTATTGCACAGAGGATAAAACCCAAACTCCTCAAAAGGGCACAAAGGACCCTTAGAGACCTAAGGCCCTCCCACTCCCCCACTGCATCCTACATCCCAGCTGTGTTAGATGACTCACAGCCCTACAAATGGGCAAGGCTAACTCCATGTCTTGCCCAGGCCTTATTTCCTCTCCGGAATGTTCTCTCCTCCTCTCCACTTGGAAAACGCTGTTAAGCATCATATCTCTTGAGTGGTGTGGGTCCCTCCCACCTTTCATTTATCCTTCTGGCTGCAGTCATGGAGTCCGTACACCAGGCTCATCTCACTCAGTGCCTGCTAACGGCTTTGCCCTATCTTCTTGAGCTTCTGCCTTCTGCCATGAGAACAGAATGCTTTATGTACAGACTGGTCCCTCAGCCTGGGTCTCAGAATGAGAGGCCATGTAGAGCCCAGCCAAGTCCCACAGAGCTGTAACTGACCTACAGCCCTCATGAGATACGAATGAGAAATAAATGTCTGTTGTTGCAGCCCACTGAGATTTTTGGACTGTTGATGCCACAGCACAAGTTGATTAATACACTATGAAAAGGGATATGAAGAACTCAGAAAGTGAAGGACTGTCTTTTGCATAAGGTGGTTAGAGAAGGCTTCTCTGGGGAGGTGGCAGCTAACAGGTGATGAGAAGGACCCAGGCACCCCATGAGCATTCCAACATGGTGAACTGCAAAGCGCAAAGGCACTGGGGTAGGAAGGAGTTTAGAGACTCTGAGGATCTGAAAGAGGGCCAATGAATCTGGGCAGCGTAAGTGAGGGGGCAAGCGGCGTGGGATGAGGGGAGAGGTAAGAAGGAGTCAGTCACATCATGCTTCACAGACCTTGGGCTCAGAGATCTCCCTCAGCATCCAAAATGTTCAGCTGAGGCCCAATCCCTTTCTTGGCATACAGTCTGTTGGGTCATAGTTAGAGTAGTCACGTAATACATTGCCCAAATTGGGACACTTTTGAGAATACTATTAATTCCTTTAGGACACAAGATATAAACTGGAATTGTCCCAAACAAATCTAAATGTATGGTCACCCCACTCATGGTACTTTTATTTCCTTCTGCAAGAGTACCCTTTATCTTGAGGGGGTGGCTTCTGCCTCAAGCTCCCCATTCACCATCCAATCTCCTTCAGGAGCTGGAATCTTAAACTGAAGCTCACTGGTGGGGTTCCGACAATTGCTAAATTCTTGCCTCCCACAACCAGACCCTGTTCCCTGCACTTCTTTAGAGGTTGGCTAAGTTCTTGGCCTAAACAGACAATGCCACTCCTGTTCAGCTCTTGCAATTACCCACCTGCGGCCATGATTGCTTTTTGCCACACCTCTGGAATAATGCCCACCCAAACCATTCCTGGTGCTTGGCCTAGCCTTTAGACCCTATTCAAAGCCAGGCTCTGAACTGGGGTCTGATGTACTCCTTAGCTGCTGGCTGAGGACTGCTGCCACCAGCTCCCAGGACAGGTCTAGAACCTTATGGAACAAAGCATGAGGAAAGTCCCTGCTCTGCACTTCTGGGAAGAGGCTGAGTCTATACTCTTAGAGCTCAGGTTTTATCTTGAAAATAGACCATAAATTCTTTGAAAAATATACACAGCGAAGCCAAGCCAAGCCAGTACCCCCAGATTGGAACAAATGTGAATCCTGAAAAATTTGGGTTTGCCTGTTACCTTTCACTTACTAGTTATTTACCTTTTTGGGGGCGGGTGGGAAGCTACTTCTTCACTGACTTTGTTTCCACACGTATAAAAATTGGACTAATAACTGCTAAGTCCCACCTCTGCTGTGAAGATTCACTGTGATGATGCTTCTGAAGGCGCTGAGCACAGCACCATACCTGGGCATGTGGGAGGTACAAAATCAATTTTTGTTGAGTTGAAATGAGGCATCTCCCACCTCTGCTGCTGATGGCTGTGTCTCCACACATGCTCCTGGTTAGCCTCTCTCCGAGTCTCAGCCAGCCCATGGAGGCAGCAGGAGAGGCGTCTCCCCACCCCGCCCCTAGCACAGCCCATTGCTCAACCAAGCAAGACTCCAGACCAAGGTTTGCTTTCTGGTCCTTAGTCCCTCTTCTCCTCAAATGAGTGAGTGGGTAACTCCAAATCCGTAAGATTCTGACAAAATTCATTTGCAGGAATGACTGAGGGCTTGGTTGCTAACTATGCATGGTGTGACCTTGTGTGTGAAGACCAACTTGTAAAAGGTGACATAGTCTATCAGCTACAAGGGGGGACCTGGTGCTGAAGAGATCTATACCCGAGTATTATATAGTCTATCAGTCTTGAGTTTTGTCTGGGACTCTGATGAGCTGTGCCATGAGGGGTGACTAGTGGGTGCCTCAATGAACCAGTCTTCCTTGAGTGCCAAGCAAAGGTGCGTCTCACTGTTGTGAGATCCCTCAGCTGCCCATGCCCAGACCCTGGGATCCCTGAATGATACTCATAGGGTTTTTTCTTTGCCACAGGAGCAGATCTCAGTCAACTGAGGGGATCGGCTCCAGCAGATTATTATCCTGGTCAGCCAGCCAAACACAGGTATTCTCTGGAGAAAAAATTATGTTGGTGTGACACAGCCCAAGAGCCCCAGCCTTCCCTAACGGGGAAGGGGAATTCAAGAAAGGGTGTAGACTACATCTTCAACAGCTCAGAAGGTGCTCTTGGGATTGTACTTTGGGGCCCGCAGGACCTGTGCTCTTCATCTGAGCCCTGTCAGAGAGCCTTGCCATCTTTTCTAAGGCTGTTCAGCAAAGCATCTTCACCCAGGAGTCTGGAACCAGCCATGGTCCTGGCCACCCAAAGCCCAGTCATACCTCAGACTACCACCCATTGAAGACTGGGAAAGAACACTTAGTGGCTGCTTACTACGATCATAAGGAAGTATGTTTGGATTTCCCTCCACAGAAATCCACAAGGATCCAGGGGAGTTTATGGCTGGACTGAGAGAGCTACCTTTAGGACTATGGGAGAGTCTTACCTAACTCCCAGAGCAAGATGGGAGTTAATCAGCCGATGGCAGCAGTACTGTTCTTGGCCCATCTTCCCTGAGGTTGCCAGAATACTGCCTTTGTACAAAAGGACTGGAGGAAGGGCCTATAAACCCAAGAAGGGTAGTCCAAGACTATCCTAGAAAACCAAGCTCCAGAAAAAAGTGAGTGGTACTTTCCCCAGGAACCACAGAGCCCGATGACACCCAAAACACCCAGGGCTGATGGCAACGTAATTATGACCACGTCTCATAGAATGAGGCTCACAGAATGAAGGAGGAGTCCCAGCAGAGCTTCAAGCCCCGGCTCTTAGCCAGCAGCTGTGAAAACAGGTCCTCCCTGGTGAAACTCGGGGTTTCCTCCACAGTTCTCTTAAGCAAACATGGCAGAGCACTGTGGAGAAAGCATGGTCTGCAGTGAGAACACACTTAGCATACACGTAACTTCGGGTATTTTACAGAGAGAAGAACCTTTGAGCTACGATCCCAAAGGTGAAAACTGAAGTGAGAATGGCAGATATACACTACCCCCACTATAAGCAGAGGTCACAGTCCAGGGTTAGACCCCTAAAGCTGGGTCAGTTTTCCCAGCCTTGTTTCACCCAGGTAGTGATGGTCCTAAAATACCTTGGACTAGGACTATTAGTTGCAGGAATATAGCATTTGTACTGGGCCCTATACTCAGCTGTGTTCACACTTTGGTTCTGGACAGACTCCTGAGTGGGACTGGGCTGAAATTCTGCCTGTGCTATGATCTTCCAAGAAGTCTTCTGAGAATCTTTCAATTGGGATAAATTTTTCTTCCTTTACATTCTGGGGCACTTTGTGGCTACATCTATTATTGTAATAGTTTGAAGACTGCTTTATAATACAAATACGTGCTTATCGCATTTGCTAGACTATGAGCTCTTAGAGGGCAAGAGCCATGCTAGAATCATCCCCGTTACTCTCCCAGGGATGAGCACAATGCCCGGCGGGCAGCAGCTGCTCCCAGTCACATTCTGCTGCGTTCAAATGAACGGGAGGCAGGTAACGACAGCATCAAGTTGTAATGTTCAGAGGACTGGACTTTGCATCCCATTCTTCACTGGGATATCAACGTGGAGGTCAACATTTCTTGGGTGCCAGGAGGTTACTGCCATCATGATGACTGGCATTATGAGTTATGGCAGTCTCAGGCTGGTGAGTCTCATGACAACATATGGCCACACATGTCACCCCATGCCTCAAGAGACTGCCATCTTGTTGGGGGACCAAACCCCGCAGCAAGGATGCAAAACTCCCCTGCAAACAATGGCACACAGTAGGAGTTCCATACTAGTGGCTCTCAGAGCTGACCTAGCATCTAGATCTCCCAGGAAGCTTTTAGAACCACAATGCCTGGGACCCATCCCAGACCTGCTGAATCAGAATTTCTGGGGATGAAGATTCTGTATTTTAAAAAGGCTTTGAACATTTTTTTCAGGTGTCTGTTAGTCATTCGTATGACTTCTTTGGAAAAGTGTTCATATCTTCTGCCCATTTTTTGACTTGATTATTTGTTTTTTGGGTGTTGAGTTTGAGAAGTTCAACATCATTAGCCATCAGGGAAATTCACATTAAAACCACACTGAGATACCACCTTACACCGGTTAGAATAGCAAAAACTGACAAGGCAAGAAGCAACAAATGTTGGAGAGGATGTGGAGAAAGGGGAACCCTCTTACACTGCTGGTGGGAACGCAAGTTGGTGCAGCCACTGAGGAGAACAGCGTGGAGGTTCTTCAAAAAGTTAAAAGTAGAGCAACCTTATGACCCAGCAATTGCACTACTGGGTATTTACACCAAAGATACAGATGTAGTGAAAAAAAGGGCTATATGCACCCCAATGTTCATAGCAGCGATGTCCACAATAGCGAAACTGTGGAAGGAGCCAAGATGCCCTTCAGCAGACGAATGGATAGAGAAGATGTGGCCCATATACACAATGAAATATTACTCAGCCATCAGAAAGGATGATTGTCCAATATTTGCATCAACATGGATAGTACTGGAAGAGATTATGCTAAGTGAAATAAGTCAATCAGAGAAAGACAATTATCATATGGTTTCACTTATTTGTGGAATATAAGGACTAGCAGGGAAACATTAGGAGAAGGAAGGGAAAAATGAAGAGGGGGAGATCAGAGGGGGAGACAAACCATGAGAGACTATGGACTACGGGAAACAAACTGAGGGTTTCAGAGGGGTAGGGATGGGGGATGGGTTAGCCCGGTGATGGGTATTAAGGAGGGCATGTGTTGCATGGAGCACTGGGTGTTATACGCAAACAATGAATCATGGAACCCTACATCAAAAGCTAATGATGTACTGTATGGTGACTAACATAACATAAAAAAAAAAAAAGCCTGAGTGATTCTAATGATTAGCTACATTTGGGCCCATTTGAGACTGGGCAGGGCCACGAAGGACACCTCCTTTCCCCATAAAATATCTATTTAAAAATAAAGTGATAATAAGTGATGTTTGTGACCCACATTGGCCTGTTAGGGAGTGCTGACTCTACTTCTTTGAACGTGCTGGAAGCCTCCTTTGCAAAGCCCATCCCTTCATCGTTGCTTGATTGGACCCTGCTCAGATCTGCTGATGATCTTCATCCGTGGGCTCAGTTCTCATAGCCAGATCCCGAGCCCAGGCCCAGACATGCCTCACAGTCATGGGAAAGCCCATGCCCTCAAATTGGTGGGGTGAGGTCTGAGCATGGCTCCAGTCAGCATCCGGTGGGCTCATGAGGAGTCCAGCACACCCATATGCCCAGGACTTTGAGGACCCTCCTGTCACCTCTGTCCCATATGTGTGCCCCTGCCTAGAGACTGGGCTTCTGTTCTGGCTCTTGGTTTCTTCTCCAGGCCCTGTTGTAAGGAAGGCCCTTTCTAGTACTGCAGTCTCTGGCTGGGACAGGGTACCCTGCAGGGGCAGACCTCCTTCTCCTTGGTGAGGACTTGATTCAGCCCAGAAACTGCCTTCTTCCACTAATATCTACCTGTTTAGGAGTAAAGGGAATAAGTGACATATAACCCACATTGGCCTTGTAGGACAAGTGTTGACTGTACTTCTTAAGAAGTTCTGATAGGAAATGGTGGCAGCCACCTTTACGATCCATCCCTTTGTCCAGGGTCATTTCTCCCAGCCCTGGCCTTCCTCAGTCCTGGCTTACCCTCCCCAGGCTCCCCCTGTGGTCCTGGAATGCTTCCCTGCCATGACTGCAGTGTTCCTTCCCCAGTGCAGGGTCAGACACAGATCCTCCCCGCCTCCCAGCAGGATATCATCCAAGGGAAAGTCTCCTCTGGATTACTGGAGGCCCTTGTACAAAGCAGGTACCCCCCCCCCTTTCAAAAAAAAACCCTCTGCATAGCACCAGGTCTTCAGTGTCTGGGTTCTTGAGGACTGGGTAACAGAGGAAGGAGGCCCCCGAACCTCACATGCTGGCTTTCAGTTTCTAGGAATTGGCCTGAAATACAGCGTTGGACCAAAGCAATCCCCAGGTTCCCTGCTTCTCTCCGGGGCCACCTGTGGTCTAGTGAGGCCCTTAAGGAAGCCTAGAGAACTGAGCAGAACACTACGTCAGCAGAGGATGCTCACACAGCCCTTGTTAGAGCCCCTTGCTCCTGATCACAAGCAGTGCCCAGGAATATTATGCCCCACACTGAGGCTGATGCTTTCAAACCTCAGCTGATCCCAATTCTGGCTCCAAACATTTGAAAAAGGCAATTTCCAAAGAGTCTAGCTATTGCAATCATATTTTCTGGGCCAAAGGAAAGGATGTTTGAAATTGTTCTTGTCCTGGAAAATCTGGGAGTATATATTTACAGGGAAAGTCAGGGTTCAGCTATAGAGAAGAAGCAAAAAGGGACAGGCTTCACCTGTGCACGGGGCATTGGGGTCGAGGTGGGAGGGGAGTGAAAAAAGTACCTGCCTATTTAAAAATAAAGGTAGCAAGCAATGTATGTGACCTGTATGAAGAAAACCACAAAGCTGTTATATTTAGAAAAATGAAAGTAGATGAACAAAAAGAGTGACATGCCATGTTTCTGGATGGGAAGGCTGTGTATTATAAAAATGCCTATTTTCCTCAAGTTAATTTACGGTTTAATAGGAGCGCACATACAAAATCCCAATAGGATTTTTTTTTTTTACTCTGACAAAATGATTCTAAAATTAATCTTGAACAACAAACAGATGAGAATAACAATGAACATTTCTGAAAGAGAAAATAATTAAGGGAGGAAGGGGTAGTTTCCAGCTCTGCCAGATATTAGAACATATTATAAAACAACAATTAAAATTATTCAATGCCGGTGCTAAGATGGAAATAGAGCAGCAGAACAAAGTGGTGTCTCAAGAAATAGACTTAACTGCATGTGAGGATTCGGTACGTGATAAAACAATTCATGTCCCTCAAATCAAAAGGGAAATGAATTGCTTAATACATTGTGTTGGAAAACTGCTTAATAGTTTGGACCATACATTCTACATCCACCTAAATAGACTCCAGATGGATTAACAAATTATATTTTTTAAAAAATCAAATCACCGACAAATAACCAAAAATAGAACAAACTGCCTCTCAGATCTGTGGCGGAATGATAACGCTGTCGGCATTGAAAAGAAATCACAAATATTGAAGGTTTGTCTACATAAAACAAGTGTACAATGCAAAATAGCAAAAATAAATAAATAAGTAAAATAAAAAGAAGAAGAAGGAAAACAAGAGATCGGGGAACTACGTATACCAAATACCACAGAGTTTCTCACCACACTGGAGAAAGAGCGCCTTCAAAATGTGAAGGAAAATGTCAGCACAGCATTCTCGTAGCCACACCTCAGTGCAGGCCGTTGCCACACGGGGATCGCCACACGGGGATCACGAATAGCAAGGGCTCCTGTCCCCTCTAGACAGGACTGGACCTGGAGTCTCTGTCTTGGATCCTGTGTTGGAAATCCCCACACCACTTTCATACCCCTTGGCCCACCAGAGACCTGCCTCTAGCCCGGGGGAGCCCAGCAGTCTCTCTCCAGACTCTGCTCCCCTGGACCCCACCTCCCCTCTTCCATTCACATACACTGGCAGCGGCCGACCGCTATAGGAACCCCTGTGAACCAAGGACCCAGATGGGCGGTGCCTGCATGTGTGCACAGGTGTGCACCAATGAATCCACTGAACACCCCCCTGTTGCAGAGGCCCAAACCCCATGGCTTCTATCAGGACACAGTGCTCTCCCTTGGATGTCCCCGTTCCAATAGGAGCACAACTTTGTCCTCCTATCTTTCAGGCCTCACTATTCTCATAGCGATAATGTTGCTCCCCTGTTCGGCACCCACCATGACACCTGCCCCATCACAGGCACTCAGCACGTATGTGTTAAATAAAAGAATGACTCTTCATGGGGTGGATCCTAAATGCGTCCGTATCACTGAAGCTTTCTAGTTGAAAAACTAAATTTTGAAGCGCAAGAGCCCCCTTTAATTTGTCTCTCGCCACATCAGAGCAAGTTCTTTGAGGTCAAGGGCCGTGTCCAATCCATCTCTGGATTCACAGCACTCATCATAACATTTGGCACCTTACGGAAGTCGACAAGGGTGTGCTGGTGGGGATGTATTCAACTTATACTTATTAAAATAGCAATTTTATAAGAGCACACAAATCCTGGGGGTTTGGCGATGCAGATAAAGGTTGCAAGCAATATGTTATACATCTATTTGAAGAAAACCACAAAGTTGTTACATCTAGAAAAGTGAAAGCAGAGGAACATGAAAGAGATATGCTATGTTTCTGCGTGGGAAGGCTGCATGGTATATGAATCATATTCTTAATTATACAGCTTTTGTTATTGGCATTATGAACTGGCACAAGTTTTTGGGGAGCAATATAAGAGCATACGTCAAGAGTCATAACAATGTTCATACTCTGGCCTGATAACCTCACTCCTGGAAATCTATCCCAAGGAATTATAGTTCAAGAGAAGAAAGAAAAAGGCCACGTGCATGAGGATGTTCATTACAGCCTTATGTAAAATAATTGAACAGGACTGTTTGACTAAGTCATGGCTCCACCCACTAAACAGAACATTCCGCAGATACCAAGAACAGAAAGTATGAAAGGCATGCAGTAACATGGTAAGATATGCAACATAATGTGAACTGTGAAACACAGAATATGAGTTGATATGTTCACTTTGATTAAAACCACACGAAGTATGCGTGCACATGGGTAAGAGTCAAAAAAGAATGGCCAAGGTTGAAATTGGTTTTGGTTTAAAGAAGTGAAATTAAGAGTATTTTGTTTACACCTTTAGATTTATTTAAACTTTTTAAAAATTAGAATATACCAAGAGCCTGTGCTGAGTTTTGACCTTTGAGCTCCAGATACTTCCTGAAAGAGTTCTAGCACATTATATAAGGCTAGGCACTAAGAGATCTCCCCTTCAACCCTACCCCCAGATGAGTAAGATCATCCCCAGAGGCCCTTCAGGTTACAATTTGACCAGGAACAAGGAACAGCCATACACTCTTATGCAGCTGAGTCTCTATACAGTAGGTGCTCAATAAATCAAAGATGGATGGATAAATGGATGTGTAGAAGGAATGAGAAAAAGTAAAGATTAGGGAAATGCTTGGGCGCCGGTACACTGCACATTGGCATACAGCATTCATACAGTTCCAACAAGGGTCATGGGCCCAGCCTTCATGAATTTGTTTAATGCTTGTCAATCTGATACTTCATGGGGGGAAGTCAGCCAACAGTTTGCCTGTAGTCTGGGCTAGTATTTTTGTCCTAAGCCTTCCTTGTCCTTCCTGCTGCAAATGAGCCCTTGGATTCTGGAAATCTGGCACAGTGGAGAGAGTACAGGGTTTGGAGTAGGAACCCGCTCTGTCAATGAACACTTCAAACTCCAGCCCAACCCTCAGTGGTTCTATAACCTCTGAGCTAGTCACCTCGTCTCCCTGAACTCGGTTTTCATCAGTAAAATGAGAGAAAATATGCCATAAAGTTGTCGGGAAGATTCATTATCTTCCCAAATGACATAAAACATTTAATAACGGCATCCTCCTTTAGCCCAAGCTTTCTCACTGCTACAATCCTATAGACTTCAATCAGAGCCTCGCTTAAAATGCAAAAACACAGATTTCTTCATCTTTCAAATTGGTAAGTCTAGAGTACCCTAGACTGGTGGGTCACAATCTCAGGTGGCTTTTCTCGCTGGGGATATTCGGCAATGTCCAATAGGGAGGCATTTTGGTCGTCATAACTGGCCGCAAGAAGGGTGTGTGTGTGCCACTGGCTTCTAGTGGGTACAGAACAGGGATGTGGCTCAAACAATGCATGACTGCCCCTCCTCCACCAAAAGAATTACCTGGTCCAAACTGTCAGTAGTGCTGATGTTGAGAATCTGGATGACCCTAGGACCCCATCCACTTCCTTGCAGATAATGTGTGCATGTGTGTGTGTCCAGGGAAGGGCAGGGTGAGGGGGGGTTTAGGGGGAGGAACTCGGGGTGGGGGGAAGGACAGGAGGGTACTAGGACAGGACCATTTCCCGCTGCATACCTGTGTGGAACACCCTCCTTAACCTGTCAACTCTTCAAGGCCCAGCTTAAGCCCTGTATCCTCTGTGACAGTTTCTTTGGGCACCCAAGGACCCGCTTCTCCCTCCCTTGGTCTCTCAAGGTTTGGCTGCTGATTCCCAACTTACACTGTATCCATCCCAGGGGGCCCTGCCTTCACATTTCACACATATACCCATATACATTCGGAGCTGAGCAATTAGGGTTCACACCTTCTCCCAATGGTTTACAAAATGGCGAAAGAGAGCCTGTGCTTGTGAAGTCTTGGCATATCTCTGGCTAAGCCTGTTTTGAAACTTCTTTGGAAAGTGGCTGCTAATGGACTGATAATTGGTTTCCTGGCTTCCTCATGAAGTGTGAAGCATTCCGCTAGCCTGTCAACAAAGCATCAAGTATCCGCATACCGCCATCAGAGTTATTTGCCTCTTCCCTCCTGTTGTAGCTCTTGTGGTGGAGGAATAACCAGACACAGGAGTATGGGAAGGGCTCTCTGTTCTTTCGCGAGGAACGGGGTGGAATGGGCAGAGCTGGGAGAGGGAAGAGCACACGCATCCCGGCCAGAGTGCGCCCACCAGGACACCAGGGCGAGCACATTTCCCAGGCAGCGATCGCACAGCCCCACATCCACCACGCGGCGCTTAGCCCGGGGAAGACACTCCGGAAATACTGTCGGATGGATGGAAAGTAGTACTACTTTCAGCTGATTCTGAGCAGCAATCCCTGGAGATGTGAATTAACGAAGGGAGGGAGACAGTGAGAGGAAAGCAGCTGGCTCCATCTTTTCTTTCAAAATGCTTTTCACTGCAAGAAACATCATCTTCTTTAAAACCTAGATGAAAAAAGACCATCTATCGAGCATTTACTACTGTGAGGGCAGCTCAAAAGCCAATGAAATGATTCTGAAGTCGGCTTGCTGCAGAAAATGTTTGGGAACACGAAGGAAAGTGTGTTTGTGTAGTCTCGGCAGGGAAATTTCCGAGTAAAGAGCTGTTTTGAAGAAAGTGTTTCGAGAGAAGAACAATGCACCACTTTGCACTTCTTTGGACAATTGTTCATAGAAATTTGAACCATTAAAATATTTTTCCAATCCCCTTCTAAATCCTAAGAAGGAAAGAATAGTTTGTCTGCTAAATATTGTACTAATATTCATTGTCACTAACGTGTGGGAAAATTTAGGGCATTTATACCGACTCTTGCAGGAGGTGCTTTTGTATGTACATTTATCTCTACTTATAAAATACAGAGATTGTATTCTTTTATATTTTTACGGATGCCTATAGATGTTGGCCCTTTCCTAGTGACCACCCCCTATGATACATTTGATCTGGGGTCAGGGTCAGAAGCCCAGTTTAACATATTCCTCAAGCAAAGTATATGACCTGCTCTGTCAATGACCCACTTTAAGTAGTTGTTTCCAAGCATTCGCTGTGGGCAGTGAGGACTGTTCATGCCATAGTTATCTTGTTCTATAAATAAGATCATTGAGGCTTAGGATTTGGGGAGCCAGAATGGAATGCTACCCTACCGGATAGATTAGTAAACCAAAATCCAGCGAGAGGATGCCCCGGCCCTTGTCGTGATGCTAAGCCAGGACCGAGAAACAAGTCTCCAGAGTTTGGATCCAAAGCTATCTCCGTGTACCAGGGTTTCTGAGCGCCACCTCTCACCCCCAGTTAGACTGTGAGTACCCTGAGGGCAAAGCCCGGGACCCTAGGGGCTGCGTACTCAGTAGGGAGCTGACAGATGGCGCTCCTTTGATTCACGGAATAGGAACGCGACCTTGCTGTGTGGTGCAAAGGCATGGGAAAGCTGCCTCTCTCTGGCCTCCTTCACTGAAGCCAGCATCCCTGAGACTCAAGCTGTGTCTGGTTACACCCATATCACCAGAAAAAAACCTGAGCAATGGGAGTGCCTTGGGGATGCCGGCCCCCTACATCCCAGAATCACCCAGAAGATGCAATGCTGTACTGGCCCCCCCAGCATGCTTGCTTCACAGTTCTCATCAATAAGCCTCAGGCTCCTCTTCCTTATTTTAAGCCACAGAGAGGACTGCTCCACACTTGCCAGAACAGCTCTGTCTTTGTTTCTTCTCAGCTGTTCGTGAGCAGTGCCCAGCTCACTGGAGGCAGCCAGCCTCGCTCCTGGAAATGAAGAGCCTGCTGAGCAGCACTTCTGGCCCTCTGCTCTTATGGAAGGTTCTAGAAAGATTTCCTAAAACCCTTCCTCAGGACCACAGGGTCAAGCAAATTCTTGGAGGACTCAAGTCACAGCTCTCAGGTAATATTTTGCTACCTGCATCTCTCAGCTTGTGAGGCAGGAAACTTTACCCTGTCCTAAGAAGCTGGCTGGCTTTGCTACCCACACTTCATTCCCACCAGCTCTCTGCCCCAGAGACCTGACCCTCTTCCAGTTCTCCCTGCCTTGTTTTATCTAATGGATTTCAATGATAAATCCCCCACAATACCTGGGACTCCCATAGTCTATACCTTTGTCTTCTGAGGCCCTGCCTCCAACCACCACCTCGGGCCTTTGTTCTTGCTTGCTGTGGGCTGTTCTGTGCCAGTGTCCCCTGCCCCTCCTGGCCCCAGTCCCCTTGTCTCCCACGGTGCTACGAGGCTAACACTGTTGGGCACAATATTCGAACCACATCCGGCCGCAGAGATGGGCAGATTTCATGCAATTTTATCTTTTCGCCACAAGGGTGTATATCTAAGAGCGATTTTTTAAGCCTCTGCAAGAACCTTTGCATAAACTCACAAGTCATCACAAATGCTTTTTCAAAACAAAGTGATTTTTTGGTTTGAAAAGGTATGACCCAACTCACCAACTCACACACCAAAGTCTCAGTCCTCACTGATGTTCCCTCGTAACGCCCAGGCTATTCTCCCCACCCTAGCCCCAGGAGGCCACTCTAGTCTGTAGCACCTGGAGACCCCGAGAAGCCCACTGTGGTGGGAGAAATGATCAGAGGGTCAGGCTTCTGCCCTCCCCTGCGAGCAGCAGATGGAAAGAGATGGAGAAGGTAGGGTGGCGAAGGTTGGGGGAAGAAGAGGTGGTAGCCCAGAGAGGCTGGAACCTTTGACTTCTCAACAGAGACCAAGTGGGCTCCTCCTTCTGCTGCACACAGCCCCTCACACTTGCCAATCTCACCGGGCCCAGGACTTAAAGTACTATTTTCGCCGGAATGTATGGTCATGCCATCCCAGAGGAAGGAAGAAGGGCCTCCTTGTTATTGCTATTGGATGGGCACTCCAAAGGATCAGTAATCCAAAGACAGCTTGATCCCCCATCCCTCCCTGACTCCAGTCCAAGAAGAAGCAACCTGAGGAAACTCCTCATACCCTGCCAAGACCGTGGTTTCCCACTGTCCCCAGAGGCTGGTCCAGAGTCTACGATCTTACAAACCGGCCCGTCCCTTCCACCCTGGCTTGATTGTATGGTGTCGCTTGTGGCAACAAGGGTGAGGAACAAATGTCTGGGTCAGAGCCTGGTGGACCAGGCCCCAGTGGCCTCTACCTTGCTCTCAAGGATCACCGGGGAGGGCAAGATGGCATTGAAGAAGGCCCCCAGACGTCAAGAGGAGTCACTCCCAGTGCTATAGTCTACGTTACTGCCAAAGACAAGGACCCGACCAGTAATGTTGGGAGGAACAGAAGAAACCAACGAGTGAAGCTGCTGTTATGACCTCCGAGGTTCCCAAGAACAGGGCCCTGGGTTAGCTAGCAAACGGGGCCCCCTGCCTCTTGGCAGAGACCCCGAAGAGGCCTCCTCCCCGCTCACTTACACACGCAGCCTGGCTTCTTAGCCGACCACTGGTTATTCTTTTGACACGTGATTGCCTTCTGCCCCACCAGCTCAAAGGCAGGCTGGCACTCAAACTTGAGTGTGTCACCGTGGCGGAACCGGGAGCCTTCCCTCCGGCCGTAGGCAGGGATGCCGGGATCACCACAGCTGCCCTGCTCGATCTCTGAAAGACAGGAAGAAGAGAAAACAGAGACAAAAGGTGACTTCCTACCTCTCTTGGAGCGGGAGGTCCACGTTACATGCTCTGCCGCCCCTCCGCCTCAACTCAGTGCCCAGAGTGACACAGATAGGACCTTTCATGAGAAATCCTGCAGTGTCCCATTTAAAACCGCACCCCAGGATCAAGGGGCCTTCCAGCCAATAATATGCCTGAGATCCACCCAGACTACTCGAGGGGCCTGGATATTTTCACTCAGTGAAAGTGGGTCTCCATCCTCTGCGAGATACCTGTCCCCGGAGCTCACGAATCTCAGTCGGGAGCTTACTGAACTTGCCTCTGCATTCAGACGACCAGATAGACCTTCAGCTCAGTCCATTCCTGAGCGGCAAAGACAAGCATGAAATGAGGCGGCTTTGCTGCCTGCCATTCCCCAAACCAGAGATTAAGTGAGAATCAATATTCGCTGCCCTCTAACATGGAAGCACTTTCACAAAGGTTTTTTAAATTCAATTTGAGATGGTGCAGGTAAAACGAAACAAGTGGCTCACTGAGTATGCTTTTAAAGTTCGTTTGATTCAACCGTGCAAGTTGCACATGGAGGGGGTTCCCTGAGACAGCTCGGGGGCCCAGACGCCAGGGGGCACGACAGGCTGGCAGCCTCGTGGGAGAGGCAATTAGGCCCTGGATGCTTCAGGAAAGGAGTCTGTCCTGGCCAAGTCCTTGGAGTTTCCTCTGGAGTCACCCCCACTTCCACCAGCCCTGTGCTTGGTGCTGTGAGAGATGAAGGGGAGGGGAGGGCAGGGGGTAGGGTGGAAGGAGAAGAGGAGGAGGAGCTGTTCCCCGGGAGGAAGGCCTCCTGCAGGAAAGACAGGGAGTAATGGATTTAGTGGCAGATGGTGAAGGGAGGACAGTGAGGTCCTGTGATTTGGAAGGGAGGCAGCTGGAGTAATTGGGGAAGTTTGTTGGACACCTTCCCAGGTTTGTCAGGCCAAAGGGACCCTGCCTTTGCTGTAGACACCATAATGAGGCATCAGGAGGCACAGTCCCCAAAGGTGCTGTGTGTGACCCTAACAGGGATGATGCGGCAAAATCCTTCTTACCACAACTGGTGGGTTTCTGTGAGCTGCTTGGGCTAGTCCCATGCACTGCCTTATATGCATGTGCTCTTGATTGTCACATTCGTGTTACCCCAAAAACCAGGGCCCCCAGCTCTCTGCAGAGAGCTGGCAGACAAGGCATTCTATGGCTGGAAGTGTGTGTGTGTGTGTGTGTGTGTGTGTGTGTGTGTGTGTGTGTGTAGGCATCCAGAAGGAGCACCTAACTCAAATTGGGAAGGTGAGGCTATGGGGAGTAAGACACTAAACTTTAGTACAGAATTTTAGGGGGCACCAAAAACTCAGCAATCAAGACAAATAATATCTAAATCAAAACGAATGCATATAAATCAGAACAGTATTAGAACTTAAAGACCAGATCTGACCCAGCCCTTGTGTGACTTACTTCTCTGGCCTCACCCTCGTCCTGGCCTTCAGAGCCTCTTGTTATTTAAAATGTTATTTTTATCACAGATATTTTGCATTAATCTTGGTTTAAAAAAATACCACATTAAATTATTTAACTTAATTACTGAGCATTTCAGCAACTCCTTTACAATTTACGCCCAAGGCACATGCCTCTCTCATCTCAGCCCAGTCCCAGCCCTGGCATCAGGGAAGGCTTCAAGGAGGAGGTGATGTCTATACTGAGGCCTGAAGGCTGTGCAAGAGCCAGCAGGTGAAAGGAACAAGTGGGACTCACTGCAGCATTACTTACAACAGCCAAGACACGGAAACATCTAACTACCCATTAATGAATGGGTAAAGAAAATGTATACGTGTGTGCGCGCCCATACACACACACGCACGCGCGCGCACATACACACTGTGAGGTGGTGTGAAAGACGTGTTAACCAACCTGACTGTGGTAATCATTTTGCAATACATCCATGCACCAAATCATCACTTTGTACACCTTAAACTTATGCAATGTTAGATGTCAATTATATCTCGGTAAAGCCGCTAAAAAAAAGAAAAGAAAAGAAAAGAAAAGAAAGGAAGGAGTGGGAGGGAAAGGAGGGGAAGGGCGCTTCAGGTAGGGAAGAGCCCATGCAAAGTCTCAGAGGTGACACCGTTTGTAGGATTGCAAGGAGAGTAGAGATCATTAGTATCACTGAGTTCGCTGCAGAACTAATGCATTGGTACTGATGTGTTGCCAGCCACTCTGGGCATTTTAATAATTCATCCTTCTAGTAACCCCTGGAGCAAGGTACTATTCTTCCCACTTTCAAGGCAAGGAAACTGAGGCACAGAGAGATCATGTAGCTGTCCCAGGGCATCTGACTGACCTGATCCAAACATGGGCTGTCCAGTCCCAGGGTCTTACTGCTGCACTGCATTGCCTGTCTCCGAGGGTAAGCAGGGTTTTCTGCAAGGTGGTGGGAGATGAGGCTGGAAAAGGCATGCAGGGCCAACCCACGAAAGGCGCAGTGCAATCTGCTAACGAGACTGGACTATGGATGGGAGGCAATGGGGAGTCAGCAAAGGACTTCATTTGATTTAGCATTTCCTATTAGGTATTTTAAAGGATCACCCTGACTGTTGCCTGGAGAATGGTCTGAGGGCAGCAATTCTGGACGTGGGGCGATCATTCATTCATTCAACAAACACACGGCTGTCTACTTAGCGAACTCGGCCATGCTGGGCCCTAGGGGTGTGACGGAGAACAAGGCAGACACAAGCCCTGCCTCCATGAAGCTTCCATTCTGGTGGGAGGCTCACAGTCATCTGAGATGTTTTGATGACATCCTGAACTGGGCAAAGACAGAGGGGATGGGGAGAGGCAGACAGATTTGGAAGGTGTAGAGCAGGAAGCCACAGGCCACCCTGAGAGTGAGCATGTCTGGAATAAAGGACAGGCCGGGATCTACTGAGGGTTTGGGCTGGGCACCTCAGTGCGCTTTCACTGAGACAAGAATGACAGAAGAGGAGCAGATCTGCAGCGTCACCAGTAAGATACGCTGAGTTTTGGGCTGCCTGTGGTACCTCTAATTACATACATCTAGTGGAAAGTGGCTACATGGGTCTTCATTTCAGAAGGAAAGTCTAGCATAGGAATACAGAATTTGGGATTCAGCTCACAGCTGATAAAAGAAGCCACGAGAAGGATGCGACCACCCACGGAGAGTGAGAGGTGTCAGTCCTGGACAGAAAAGCTAGGAACACCGGAAGGATCGGCAGAATGCTGGACTAAAGTCCCAGGACACATGGGGTCATAGAGTCTTGGAGAAGAAGGAATTTCAAGAAGATCTCCCGCCTCGAATGCTGTGGGGAAGTTTAGGTGGGACTGACGAGCAAGTTAGGGGAAGGAGGTCACTGCTCATATTGACTGGCAGGAGTAGCTGAGTGCAGTGACAGGGCCACCATCATGGGAGAAGAGGAAGATGATACAGGAAGAGCCGATGACTTTTAAAGGAGTCATTTCTTGGAAGGGAAGGGAGAGAGAGAACTTGTGGTCACTCATGAGGAATGTGGCCTAGAAGCTGAACATATTTTTTAAGATCGGAGAAACTTAACCATATTTAAAGCGAGGGAAGGAATCAGACACACACACACACACACACACACACACACACACACACACACACGGGATATAAGTTAGCTGAAGATCCAGAGGACAGAAGGGATGACAGCCCAAGGCCCTCGAGCAGGCAGGATGGTGGACCCAGAGCACACTGCAAGGCTAGCCTGAGAGACCAGGAAGCTCCTTCCTGCGTGGCAGGAGGGAGGAGGGACGAGGTGCTCACTGAGCTTTCAGGTACGATGCAGGAGGTATGAAGGAGGTCCTGAGATGGCAGGGGCTCTAATGGAGAAGGGGTCCATTGGTCTCATGGTCTTTGCTGAAGGATGGAGTCTGGTTGTGGGGGAAGGGATATGACATTGACAAGAATGTCTGAAGTACTCCCCATGGAGGAGAGGAAATCACTGCCAGATGGATGGCCACCCGAGGCCCACGGAGGGTGGTGAGGATGCACACACAGGGCACCCACCAGCAGGGCCATGGGACTTGTCCCCGAAGCTACTGAGGGCATGCACCCATGAGCAAGTGGAGAGAGAGGCTCTAGGACCGACTGAGGGTTGGCTGGGTTTGGAGAAATGGAAGGCCACGAGGGCAGGGAGCCAAGGGTATTGTTAACAGAATGGCAGAGGTGTTATCCTCGGTGCTTACCTCAAGTGGGAAAGTGCAGGAGGGGACAGGGGACCACCAGGCTGAGGGAGGCTGATGCACAGGAGCAGAGTGGCTGGGAAGAGCTGAGGGGACAGAGGGCCGGCTCAGGCTGGGTGCAGGCTCGGATGTCAGAGGTGCCGGAGGACAAGGTCCGGCGGCAGCCAGCGTACAGCATGATCAGAGTAAGTGAGATCAAGCAGGCGAAAGGCAAGGTGATGGCAAGACTTGGAGTGGAGGGGAAGAGGCTGGTGACACTGATGGGAGGAGAGAGAGCCAGACATGGCGACAGCATGAGGTCAAGGGAGAAAGTGTGCACATGGCTGGAACGGCACTGGACAGTGAACCTCGCACCATTCCCTCCAAGGTGAAGTTCGTGGGGCTGTCTCTGGAGAGGGCTCCTGGGTAATGGTGTCCTCAAGGGGGAGTCAGGTTTAAGGGAGCAGTTGGTGAAGCGGTCCAAGGTACTGGAGAGGGGCATGCACAGGGCCAGGGCCAGGACCGGGTAGAGGGGAGAAGAAGAGCAGAGCAGGGTGGTTTGAGAGTTTGCAGCTCCCTCTAGGGAGGCAGAGGGGACCAGTGTCTGGCTTGTGTTCCTTAGACACCCCTTGTCTTTGTCTGGGCCTTCCCTCCAAGCCCAGTACCAACCCCTGCTGGGAGCACAGACACCAAGGCCACCGGCCTTCCTGGAGAGGGCTCCCTGTGCTCCACTGCCTGACTGAAAGGCACTTGCCCTTGACCCTCCTGGTCAGATGCTGACCAAGTTTGATGTCAGGGCCCAGAAAAACAAATTGATAAACCAAATTTTGACTTGGAGAAAATCATGCATGTAATTCCCTGTTATCTGGTTACTATAATTCCATTTTCTAAGTGTTTCTCTCGCTCTCTTCCTCCCTCTCTCCCTTTGTCTACAAAAAGCCAGCCAGCAGAAGGAAGAGGAGTGCTTCCGAGACACTTGGAACTCCACCGCGATGGGCTTGCTACTCGGTGAATTTGCTCTCCCTTTGCTCGGCGGCTTTATCCCTATCATCTGTGATCAACCTCACTGTCTTCTCCCGGGTTTTTCCATTTCTAACACCAAAATGGAATCCTCTTCTATGACAACGTCTGTCCAGGAGGAACTGTATCATGTGTCTCTCTAAATTCACCATCTGAGGCACTCCAAGAAGAGCAGTGCCACTTGGAGGAGGAAGGGGAGTCCACGCATGGGCTGTGGCTTGCTGCCTTTCCAAATGGGCCGGACATCATGTGTCCCTCCATCTACTCACTGTCCCCTCAGCCTGGGCCACTGCTTCCTCTCCTCCCCGCGTCACATGGCCGACTCCTCGTGCTACGGGTCAGCTTAAGAGGCCACCTTCCCTGACCATGCATCTCAGGTGGTCCCCATTCTCTTGCCGCTCTTGGCACCACACCTTTTCCTTCATGGCACTGACGGCCCTTTGTAAGGATTTATTCACTTCATTAGTTACTGTTCTAGACACTGGGTGTACAGCAGTGGGAAAGGGAACAAGAATGTCTGTCCTCAAGATGCTTGCCGTCTGTGGGGTGTGAAAGGACAAAATGATTTGCCAACTCAGTCCCCAGCTCCCCACTGGCTGCCAGGTTGGCCCCCGCTTCCCCATCCACTAGAATGTCAGCTCTATGAAGGCAGGCGTTGGTGGTGCCTTATTGACTACTGTGTACCCAGCGATTAGCACAGGGCTTGGAACACAGAGAACGTTCTGTTCAGTGTGTGAGTCCAGCTTGCGCTGCGTTTACTGCATGGAAACTGTGCCACATGCCATGCTCAGCATTACAGATACAGAGAGGCCTGACCCACGGCCCCTGCCCTTGGAGAGTCCCAGTCGAGTTGGCACAGAAGTAGCAGGGAAATGATGAGGGCAAGGGGGGAGGTGTGCACCTGACCATACGGCCTTTGGGAGAGCAGAGGAGGAAGCTCCAGCCTCGGGCTGGGAGAGTCACAGAGTCTCAGCCACCTGGGAGGCAGCCTGTATCCTACCTTCCCCTCCCCGCCTGCAGCCTCACTAACGGCCTCAAGCCAGCTCCCCCCCACTAAACATCCCAGCATGCTCTGGTCTCCGGACCCTCTCTCACAGCCTAGTCCATCCCCTACCAGGATGGTGGCACTGGGCAAGAGGGGGTCCTCTGCCTCTTGCCTCTATTCTGTACTCTGCAAAGCAGGGTGAGATCACTCAGAAAGAAAAAATCCGATCATTACTGTGCCCTGCTTATGGATTCTTTCGTGGCTGCCTAGAACCACAGATTAAGTCCCTAACTGCTCGGCATGGCAGGACCTGGCCTACCCCCTCCCGTCCCAGACTTCTCTTTGGCTATCACCGACCTTGAGATTTAGACGCCCCCCACCCCCCCACCCCCGCCCCGGGCGGCCTGTGGGGAGGCAAACCAGAGCAATGGCAATGAGCAAGGCTCTAAATCCTGCCTCCGACAAAGTAGGAGACCTTGGGCACATTTCTGATTCTCCCTGAGCTCTAGTTTTGTCATCTGTAAAATGGAAATGGCAATCACACCCACCTCACAGGGCTGTTGTGAGGATTTAATGAGTTTATGTATATAAGACGATTGTCAGAATGTCCGGCACGTGGCACGAAAGCAGTGAGCAGTAGGTGTTTCCCATCGTCATTATCACCCCGCGCCTGGCAGAGCCTGGCCGCCCGCACTCACATGGCTCTAACTTGGCACCTGTGTCCTCTCTCCCTCAATAAACACCCCCTGCTTGGCTGCCAGACGAAGAATCACCTTTAAGTGTCAGCGCAAGTGCTTCCCTATCGGGGAATCTTCCCTCGCATCGCTGGGCAGACTTCGGGGATCTTTCTCTCTCACTCCCAGCCCTCCCGACAATTTTCTGTTCCAGCTCCACAGCTGCAGCGCGTGGAATGTATTTCTCCCTGTTAAATGGCAAGTTTCTTGAGGACCAAGACTGGTTTTGAAATGTCTATGCTCCCAGCTTCTAGGAGGGTGTGACGCACAGAGGGGGCATTCAATACATGTTTGCAGGAGGAGGGGCAGGTAGAGGGACGGATGGAAGGAAAGAAGGAGGAAGGAGGAAGGAAGGAAGGGAGTGTAGCATGTGCAGAATAGTTAGAAATTCACTGTGGCAGGAAGTGACGGTGAAGAGAGAGGAGACCGCAGAGAGGGTCTCAGGGACACCGAGAAGAGCCTGGTTCAATGACTGGTGAGTCATCTATGTGTGGTCTTGGAGGCTGTCAGCTCCTCAAAGCCAAGGGTCCCATCTCTTCTGCCCTTTGTATCTCCAGAACCCAAGACAGTGTCTTACGCATACTGAGCAGCCCAGACCCATTGTTCAATTAGCATGAACTCCTGTCGAGCGACCGAGACATTTCTGGTGTTTAAGGCAAGCTCTGGGCATGCTGGATCTCACGGATTTCCTCAGAACCACATCCCACTCCGCTTTCCTGCTTCTGACGGGAAGGGCACCAGGCGGCAAGGGACACGGTGCCTCTGTCTCTAGGTGCTCTTGGTGTTTGCACATCTCTTTGCAAAGGTTGTCACAAACGGGATGGAGGCACGGCTGGATGAAGTGGGTGACGTTCTTTCTGCCCCATCTCCTTCCTCCACGACACTGTGGCGGGGGTGTCACGGCTGAAGGAGGTCAGGAGCCAGGGGTGAATGCGGACACGTACAGCACATGGTTACCTCCGAGCTGTTTGCATTAACCCCACACTGGAGCTTGCTCTCTGCAAAAGCCCATGTATTTCGAGAGTATACCTCATGGACAAATTACTTCCTGCCAATATTCTCTTCAGTATCATAATGCCAGTTTCTTGCAGACTGCTGCTGTGCTTGTAGCCTGCCAGATTTTAATGGCACAGCATCCTCTGCCGCTTGCGTGCCGCCCCCGCCCCCACGGGCCAGGACACACTTGGGGACAGCGTGGATCCCACTGGGCTTTCCTGAGAATAGGCAACTGTTTCCTGCATCTAACGAAACCCCAGCTCCCAGTGCCTGAGGAAGCTTGAAGGGTCTCATGGAAACTCAGTGATTTAGGAACATGCCTGGGGTTATTCCTGGCTGAAGCTGGGAAGTTTGGGCCTCTCCGCTCGTGGGGATCCTGTAAGCAGCATAGAAATATGAGGACATGAATATAGAGGACTTGAGGCTGAAAATGGCCTCGCGCTTGAGGCAAGGTAGGGTCCGAAAAGGGGTGGAGCCAGCGGTGCTGGTCAGTTGCCCTTGGTCTTCTTTCTAGCCCGGCTCCAAGGCCATAGCTTCCAGGAAGCTCACCCGTGCCCCCAAGCAGAGTTAAGTTCTACGGAAGTGGATGGAGGCACCACTGGCGGAGGGCTAGTCTTGCCCGTGTTCTCCCTACTTGCTCTCAGACTTTATGTTCTCTCTCTCAGGGATATCTGACCAACTTCTTTTCATCCTTTATGCAAGTCTCATTTTCAGACACTCCGCTCCTCCAGGGAGCCTTCCCTGATGCCCTTAAGCAAGCTTAGCTGCCCCTCCTTGATATTTCCCCATCTTCTTGCACTTTCTCCAATCTAAGGAACATAGGCTATGGCTTAGGTGAAGGCACAGATTGCCTTCTTGTCCTTGTGGCCCCCATGTCCTGAACAGTGTCTGCAACACACAGTAGGGACTCAGACAACGTTGAATACAAGGTGACCTCATTTCCAACATGAGTCCCCACTGTTGGGCACCCTTTCTGCATAGTTTCTAACGCCCCGCTCCTTCATGTCTCCAGGGTCAAGGTCTCAGCTCCTTCCTCCTCTGTGCCAGCCAAATCCCCAGATTTAGCATTAGGCTGCCAGATTCCAGGCTCTGAGTCAGGAAGTGTGGAGACTCCCAGATTGATGCTAAAACTTGTTAGCAAGTTGTATGTAATTTTATAATGTTTCTGGTAAGTGCTAATTGCCTGTTCCTTAAATATTTCTTGTTCTACTGGGAAGCAAAGCAATTGCAACTATGAATGCATTTCCTACAGCTGGCTGCCCCCATGGAGGGGGACTGAATTTCTAGGCTCCGAGTACTCAGATTTTGATGGCGCCTGAGTCTCCTCCCCCACCCTGACCTGTGATGGCGACAAGCAGAACTGGAAGAATTTCTAGAAAATAAATCCCCTAATTTTCCCACCCAGGGGTTCACACTTTTAATGAGGGGGGAGGGGTGATACTGCAATGCCACCTGCCTGCCCCAAGGAAGCTTCTCTTTACCTGAGCTGGGGCAGAGGGTGTATTGATGATGATGGGGCCAGGAGTGCCCGGGAGCGGTCTCTGCCCACAAATGCCTCATGCCACCTATGGAACATCTATATCGCAGCTACCCCTCCCATCGCTGAGCCAGGGTGTCTATCCTGTATGGGATCCCCCAGAAGCTGGATAAAAGGAGAACTAGAATGGGGATGGAGGTCATTCTGAAACTTTGGGCAGGTTGGGAGAGGAGCTGCACGCCTCAGGAAGCAGGGGAGGGAGGAGGCTTTTAACTGAGTGCTTCCTAAAAGCCGGCCCTGTGTTGGGAGGTTCACTACACCAAGCCCTTGGAAGACCCCTGTGACGTCAGTGTTCATCAGCCCCTCTTCACAGGTGAGAATACATAGGCTCAAAGATGTGGAGGGACTGGCTAAGACCACACACACCGCAATGGCACAACTTGATTACAAATTGGGTCTGTCTGACCCCAAAGCCATGGGGACGGTGGAGAGTGCCCGGCTCCTGCATCCGAGTGCTGGGAAGCTGAGAGGGTGTGCAGGAGGGGTGCCTGATTGTGCTTGTGTAGACAGTCATCGCGACTTAATCTGAGAGCTTTTCTGAGCGCGTGCTGTGTACCAGGCACTGGGCTCAGCCCTGCAGGCTTGAAGAGATGAACACGCTATATTTCTGCCTAGAATGGGTTCACAGGAGCCAGAACGTGGCTTGGAATTACCATAAATAAAGACGGTGAGCTCAGTTTGGATGGTGTTAATAGACTGTATATTTGTGCCTCCCCCAAATTCATATGATGAAGTCCTAACCTTGAATATGGCTGGATTTGGAGATGGGGTCTCTATAGAAGTAATAAAGGCTAAAGGAGGCTATAGGGTTGAGGCCCATATCCGATAGGGTTAGGGTCCTTATAAGAAGTGACACCAGAGAGCTTGTGCTCCCTCTCTCTCTCCATATGCAAGCACCAAGGAAAGGCCATGCACGGACACAGTGACAAGGCTGCCCAGACTAGAAGTTGAATCAGCCAGAACCTTGATCTTGGATTTCTAGCCTTCAGAATTGTGACAAAATAAATCTCTGTTTTAGGTCCTAGTCTATGGTATTTTGTTATGTCCACCCCGAGCAGACTATACACGCCTTGGGTTTGCGGTATCTGAAGGAGAAATGTATAAAATGTGTCACAGGGAGACCAATATGCAAATGGGGAACAGATTTGGAAGTCACCAGTGTTTAGGCTGAGATGGAAGCCATGGGAGTAGATGCAATCCACTGTGGAAGGTTCTAGAAAAAGAGGACAGAAAGCTGAGGAGAGACCCAGGGAAGTGCCTGCTCTGTGGGGGCTGTGAGGGGCCATGCAGGAGCCGTGGGGGAACAGCCAGAGGGGTAGCAGAAGCCCAGAGAGCAGAATGGGAAGTCACGTCGGGATGCCAGGGGACTTAACTGACCCAGCTTTATTCACAGTAGAGGGGCTCTTCACCATGAAGGCAAGAGACGGATGGCTTTTACCTTCAAATAAAAGGTCGAAGGTGGAAGGGACAAGACGGGGAAGGCAGGCCCATCCCTACACAGGTTCTTCTTCCCTGCGGACGAAGTGCAAACTCTTTCTGAGGCCTCAAGGCTCTCAGTGACTTGGATCTCCCTCCTGCCCCTTCTGCCTCCCCTCCCTACACTGCGGCCAGAGAGAACCATCTCATTTCTCAGCAAGTCTGGGGAGTTGGGGCCCCAGGTGTGGAGTGCAGGTAGGAGGCAGGGACCTAGTGCCAGGCCACCTGAAAGACAGGCAAGCAGCCATGTGTCCCCTGGCCAAAGAGGACATGCCCCAGAGTGGGGAACAGTGCTGATCATGGAGGGCTTAGGTGCAAAGGAACCTTAGTGACCCCAAGGGAAGATGCCTCTCTGTGCCAGGCACTGTGCAAGGAGCTCCTTGGGACCCCATTTCACTTTCTTCACAAGGTGTGAAAGTCACCACTATTGTTTCCATTTTATGAGTGGGAAATTGAGGCTCTGACAGACCACAGGACTTGGCCAGTCCCACAGCTGGGACCATGCTGGGATTCACCAGGTCTGGTGCAATTCCAGAGTCCATTCCATCTTCACAGAAACAGCTGCCTCTGTGAACAGGACCCATGTAGACCCTTGGGTTAACGATGTACTGAAATGCCCAGACTCTCTTCCTAATCTGTCATGAGTCCGAGGAGAGGTCTTGCTGACGTCTAGTCGATGACTAGCAGTCCCACCGTGGATGTTGTTCGACTGCTTTAGTTTTCTGTTCTGGTCCATGATGCTCCCTGCTGTAATCCCAGCACCCAGCATCATGCTGCTCACGTGACAGGGTCATCACTACTGGCTGGGCGAGGTGGACACATGGGCTGATGAACAAAACCCCAACTGCTAGTAACGTGGAGCCTGGGCTCGTGCCATATGGCCCGTGTGACTGCGGCAAAGCGCTGGCTTCTAAAAGATTTTATAAGGAATTGGAATTCTGTGACTTTGGAGACCCCTGGTAGAGGGGGAACATCATGGGCTTTGAAGCCAGAGAGACATGGAGTTGAATCGTGGCTTTCCCCGGTCCCAGACTTCATGTGACCCCAGGCGGGACACTCCACCCTTCTGAGTTTCAAATTCTTCATGTACAAAAGGGCAGCCATCGGCTAGGTGTCACACTGAATGAGATGAGGCAGAGTTTCTCAAACTGGTGTTTAGCTACTAATCCCCTCTTAAAAGAAAGCTTACAAGGAACAGAAGAGAAGAAAGGAGAAGACATGGAGGCAGGATCAGAGCCTGCCCTGCTGGGCACCCCCTACCCGACACTGGTGGTCCCGGAGGGTACCCCAAGTGTTTGCGTGACAGTGTTTGAAAACCTTGAGAGAATTAGCATAAAGCTTCCGGCACATAATGGGCGTTCAATGTTCTGTCCCTTTCTTTTCCGGTGAAACCATGCCAAACAAATCTAATTCCTCTTTCCTACATGACAGCCCTTCAAATATTTAGACACAGCTCTCAGCTCTCCCCTGAGTCCACTCTTCTCCCGAATGTACTTTCAGGGGGCTCTCAACCTTTCTCACAGGGTTTGACTTCGGCCCTCTCCCTGCCTGTCCCCACAATTAAGCCCGATTCTCAATGTCTGGTCAGAACGACAATAAAGCACCACTAACTCCCTGGGGTAAATTCTAGTGGCTCAGTTTTTGAACCCTCACAGAGGACTTGCTATTTATTCCCACTTCTTCTTATCCTGGTGACTTAGCCAGTAGCTCTGCCCTGTTGAGGTCTTTCTGCACGTTGTTTGCTGACTGCTGTACTGGTGTCCCTTTCCGGCTCATGCTATTTATGGCTTATCCAAGCCATCGATAAATATGGACAGATTAAGGGCAGGTAGGTGGTGCACAGGATCATTCTGGAAACATTTGCTGCTGAACATCCAGGGAACTTCAGACATGGGGGAAACTTTTCGAAACTCTGAGTCCAAATCCGTTTCCATATTCCAAGTAGCATCAGAGCTTGGCCCTGAATTGGGGGTCTCATGATTTCTCTCTGCTGTCCCGCCCCCCAGCTGTGTGTAACTCTATGTACCCAAAGAGCCATTTGCTTAACCACCTGTGTCCTCACTCGTTAGTCACCCATAATTGAAGTTCTTATTTTCACCTCCTTGACCACAACTTAACTCTTCACAGAAGCCCTGTGACCTAGGGTGTATTATTACCTCCATGTCCCAGATGAAGAAACAGAGCCCCAGAGAGGTTCCTTGACCTGCCATAGGGCTAGAAAGGGACAGAACCAGGAATGTAAACTCAGTACTTGTCACCCCATCGGTCCTCTGGCTGCCATTCTGTCTCCCCTCGACACATGCCTCCTGTTCTTAGAACAGGACCTCCGCCGTCCTTGGCTCCAGGACCAGGAGAGAATAGATTTCTGTTGTTTTAAGTACCCCCCAGGGTGTGGTCCTTTGTCAGAGCAGCCGGAGGAAACTGACAGGCCTCCTGTATATCCAGTTTGGAGACAGAGTACAGGTCTTGTACAGGAAGAACCCCTGGTCCCTAGGGGTGGGGTCACATTGAGCAGAATAAGAGCCTTTTGGAGTTGTTCCCCCAAACTTGTCTCATGTAGAATTATCAGGTCTCTGGATGGGGGTGGAGAAAGACCTTCTGTCCCTCATCCCCTGCCTCCTGTCTCTTGGAGTCATTTTCAAGGCTCAAGGCTCATTTCTTGATAGAGCCTTTCCAGATGCCGCACCCAGGACGACTGCCCCCTTTCTCTGTGCTCCCACTGGCTGTTTGTCACAGGTATCTTGCTTTAATAGTAGCTTATGTGTTCCCTCCTCTGTCCCACCACTGGAGTGCAGACTCCTTGCAAGGGCTCAGATCTGACGCGTTTGTTCCCCAAGTGCAGGGCTAGGCTCTGCCACCTACCAGACCTGCCAACCAAATGCTTGGGGGATGGCTTCTACTCCCCTTTCTGTGGGGATTGGCATTAGCAGTCATCACCAATGCGAAATCTGACAGAAGTGCACAGACGGCTGATGATGGTGGTGGTATCTCCTGGACTCAGAGTTTGCTGTTCTCTTAATGCTGGTTCCCGGTGAGATTCAGGTCACCCTCATTTGTATCCTCCTCAGGCCACCAGTGGTGTGTGTCTGTCCCTAGCCCCCTGCATAGTCACTCAGCATTATGACACCCAAGTATGGCAGCTTGGGAAGCTCCAAAAGTCTATGGGGTCTTCTAAAGGGCTACACAAGCCAGGTACAAATTGCAGATGAAACTAACGTATGTGCCTGGTGCTGTGTGGCCTGCGCCTCAAGTGATTTATCCCAGATAATCCTCAGAACAATCCAGGAGGTCCACTGGCCAAAGGCAGCTGAGGCTCAGACCAGTTGAATAATATACCCAAAGAGAGGAGGCTAGTTCGGGACACAATCAGGATTTGAACCCAGGGCTTGCTGGCTCCACACCCGGACCCCATGTCTGACTCCAGAGTGAGTGTACCAGCCCCTCAGCGGCAGTTACCTTCGTAAGAAGCCTTGAATCCCAGGGAGCTGCCGCTGCCATCGGTTTGGAAGAGGAGCCACATTTGGTGGTTGGTGCTGACAATGAGATCTGGGACCGACGTACCTGTCAGGCTGTCAGGAAAGCGAGATTTAGAGATGTGCCCCCCCCACAGAATGACTAGGAGCCCTACCCTGTCAGGCAAATTCGGGCCCCACAGTGTTTAACACTGGAGCCCAGTGGCATGTGCTCCAGCAGCTGGGAGACTCACCACCTCTCCCCTCCGGCCACAGGTAGGGCTTGCATTTACCCATGACCCCCCTAGCCCACAGCCCTGGGCTTGAGAGGGAGACCTGTGTCTTTGCTTTCTCAGGGGCTGGAGTTAGCTGTAGCCAGATCTACTGAAGGGGGGGTCTACACTCCTGCCACCTTTGATCTCTCGTGTCAACTACTGCAGAAACTCGTTTCCCCAGTTGGAGCCCAGCCATTCCTTTTAATGAGACCTCTCTTTCCATTCCATCCGGAAATACCTGCTTCTACATATGAAGCAAGGCTGGAAGTGCAGCTGTCACACTCCAGGACCACGTTCTTTCTGACGAACAGAGTTTAAGCATGGGGAGGATTCAACTCACATTTACCAAACACCTATTCAAGCCAGACAGTTTTCCATCCATTATCTTATCTAATGACCCCAGGAGCCCAGTGAGGTAGGGGCTGTGTTCTCCCCACTATATAGATGAGAAGACAAGGGTGCAAAATGGGCAGTGGCTTTCCCAAGGTCGGCCTGATAGAGAGCAGCAGAGCCAGAGTCCACTGCAGAGAGGCTGGGCTTTCCAGAAGGAACCTGGCTTCCTCTTGCTGCTGAGACCAGACAAAGCACCGGCATACAAGGGGGGGGGGGAGGTGGTAGCTGGTGTGATTGGATTAATGGGTCTTAATCTCTGCTCCACTCTGGGGTCTCAGAGCTTGGGGTGGGGCACTGCGTTGGCTGTATGAGATGATGAGCACAGTGCAAGTGCTGTGGGGGTGGGGGTGGAACAGACGCCTGGGGTGCATCAGCCTGGCCCGTGTGACATTGCCGGGCTAGGGTGCTGGCATTCCGTAGTGATTAAGGATTGAGGCCAAGCCAGGGCTGGCTCCTGACTCTAGCGTGGCAGAGTCCGTTTGACCCAATTATGACAACAAAGAGTCCAACCATTCTGCATGTGTTTCCCTGAAGTTTGAGATGGATGCTGGCCTACAGAGATCTGAGGGTGGTGGGAGAGCCCCTGGGCTGTTATAGAACTTGAGAGCTCAGTCAGAACTTACAGAGACCGGGGTGTAAGCCCTGGACCTGCCATTCATTTGCTGTGGGGCCCTGGGCAAGTGGCCGAGCCATTCTGGGATTTTTCATTTCGTGTTAAATGAGGGGATTGGGTTATAAGAATCTTTCTGAATCTGCTGTTCTAAGGTTCTCTCTCCGACAGAGCACACTGGGATTTTGTCCTGGGACGAGACAGAACCTGGATCCTAGCCTTCTGAGCACACCAAGCGGAGGCACCATACAGGACAGGTGAGTGATGGGGATGAACCAAGGAGGAAGGGAGTACGATGGCTAATTTTATATATGATGGCTAATTTTATGTGTCAATTTGGGCCACCCAAATATCCAGATATCTGGCCAAACATCATTCTGACTGTTTCTGTGAAGATGCCTTTGGATGACTTTAACATTTAAACTGGCAGACTGAATAAAGCAGACTGCCCTTCCCCATATGGATGGACCTCATCTAATCAGCTGAAGGCCCGCTTTGAACAAAAAGGCTAACCCTCTCCCAAGTAAAAGAGAATTCTTCCTGCCTGCCTGACGTCCATCTGGGACACTGCTTCCCCCCCCCCCCCCCCCCGCCTTGGACTTGAATGGCAACTTCAGCCCTTCCCGGGTCTAGAGCCTGCTGGCCTTTGCATTAAAACTACACCATCAGCTCTCCTGGGTCCCAGCTTGCCGGCTCACCCTGCAGATCCTGGGGCTTGTCAGTCTCCATTATCACGTGAACCAATTCCTTATAAAAAAATCCCTGGCTCTCTGTATATCCTATTGGTTCTGTTTCTCTGGAGAACTCTGATTAATACAGTGAAATAGGCTGGGGGGAGGATGCCCTTCAGGCTCACGTCCCATTCCTTTCTCCTAAGAGATTCCAAGTCCCAGCCATGTTACCTGATTCTGAGGGTAACGTCGTGAGTCATTTAACTGCCCTGACAGGATCTTCTCTGGCAGGTGTGGGGAAGGTGTGGGAAGTGCCCGGAACAGAACAGCCCCTGCACAAGGCAGCTAGGACTGAAGAGCCATTTCTCCTTCAGCGTGAAAACCAGAGGACATTGGCCTGGGCCTAGCCTGGTGGGAAGGGGTATGACACGGGATGCTGTCCTGGACTGAAATCAAAAGGCATGAACTCAACTGCTGGTTCTGCCACCAACCAGCTTTGCAACCCTTGGGCCTCAGTGTCCCCACCTATTAAGCAGGGATAATGACACAGTTACATGAGATATCTGATGTGAAAGTTCCCTTTCCAGTACCTGGGCATACAGTGCATGCTCGGTGTACAGGAAACCTTCCCCATCTGGGCAAGGGAGATAGGCCACATGCACTGAATGGGAGTGTTCTCCTGCATTTATGTCAGACTAATGGTGGCGGGCAAAGGAAGAGTTAATGGCCTCCCCGACCCAAGATCCAACAGAACGGAATCCCAGGACAGCACAGCATTATCCTCTTCCTTGACCAGACCATGTACCACTAGCCTTTTTTGGCTCAGGAATTGTGGCCACTATGTGTATGGGGGTCCCAAATTCCTGAAACCGTTCATTTCCCAGGTAGTTATGAGCATGCCGGGAGGTTAGCAACACACTTCCACCATCTCTGAAGTCGGACTGCCATGGATGGACAATGGCCTTGAGGATGGACATGGCCTTGAGGTAGAAGCAGGGGCTGCACAGAAGCAGACCGCCACATGGAATGCTCCAGGCATACACACAGAACCTCAATTCCCCCTCCTCCATGAGAAATTGTTCCTTCTACACACTTTTCCTGGCAGTTCCTAGAGAGAATATGGCCAGTGCTCTGTTTCCTTCGGTCAGAGTAGAGGGGCTGGTCCCCTGTACTTGATGCGGTGTGGCCCTGGGGACCAGACAGGACGTGGGGCACCATCCCACCACCCCCAGGCCAGGGCCATGTGCTCCCCGCCCTCCGGACTACAGCCCCATGTCACTTACACGTAGAGAACGGTTTTCTGGTCCCCGTCCTGCCCACCGTCCCCGACCGTCAGGGTGTCGTAGCCCCTCTCCAAGTCAAAGTCCTCAAAGGCCAGCTTGATCACCTGGGGAGGGAGCACAGGGTTAGGGAGCAGGCAGGGGCTGCCGGGAGACACTCGGACAGCTGTGAGAAGTTCCCTCCTTAGGTCCCGATGCCCAGAGTCCCTGGGACACCGCCCCACACAGCCCCTGGTCCAAATGGAGCATTTCCACGCCACCTTTTGGAGTGTGAGCTATTTCTCTCCAGGCCTTACAGTCCCTGGGGTCTCCTGATGTTTTCCAGAGATGTTCACGGCACATCTGGCCCATTCTGGGGGCTGCTATGGCAACACCAGGCACATCTGGCTGGCTGTGAGAAGATTAGCTTCTCTCTTCATGCTTTAATGCACAGAAGTCCCCCTGGACTTGGTGGCACATGTGGAATCTCAGCCATCTTGCCTGCCCCCAGGGACCTGCAGAAGTTTCTCTTAGCCTCTCCTCTGCCTGCTTTTCTCCACCCTCTTTTGTTTATTCGTTGAATGAATGAATGTTCCAGGAAGGAGGTTTCAACAAGATTCTCTCTCAATTTGTTTCAGTCCTGCCTTCCTCAATATTTACTAAGCACACACCATGTGCCAGGTCTCAACAGTGAGCACGGCCCCTGCCCTTGGTGAGTAGGGGAGACAGAACCTACGCCAAGAACCACCAAGCCCATGCCGGTGGCAGGTGTTCCAGGGAGGCTGTAGGCGTACAGAATGGCCTGGGACTCACGGAGCCTGTGGTGGGGGCAGGAGGAGGTCTGTCCCTGAGGGTGCTGTCGGGCCACAGGGGAATGCTGGGGGAGGGGAGGCATCCTGAGGAGTCAGATGCACAGGGCCTGAGTTTCAGCAGAGACGGGACATTCCAGAACAAGTATTCACTGTCAATGGAAGGTCTGCCAAGTGAGCATACCTGCTGGCTGTTTCACTCTGGGGCACAATGTGGCTGGGTCTTCTGTGCAAGAAGGGGACTAAGGAAGGTCCAGAACTTGAACAATTCGCCTGGAGCTAAGTCCAAAGGGTCTTAAAATCTCCCCTGGCCCAAAGAGCTGGGGTTTATCCTGGGTGGGGGGGTAGAAAAGTTTTAAACAGCGGGTGACAGGGGTACACAGGTGTTTGAGAAAAACGTCAGTCTGGCTGCTCATGTGGAAACAGATGTGGCAGAAGTGAGGCCAGAGGTGATGGGGAAGGTTCCTGTCTAGGTAAGTGATGGAGGAGGGTGGTGGGGGTGGAGAAGAGACAGGTCCTAGCGGTATTCAGAGCTTTGTGACTGCATGGGTGTGGGGACCAAGGGAGGGGAAGGGATTCAGGATGACCCACACGTGGGTCCCTGGACGGGTGGGAGGTGGTACCATGCACAAGGATGGGGCACAGGGTGGCACCACTCCTAATCGCTAATCTGGGCCTCTTTTTGTCTGTTTCATTTTTTTTTTAAGTTTTTGTTTAAATTCTAGTTAGTTAACATACAGTGTAATATTAGTTTCAGGGGTACAATTCACCATACCCAGTGCTCACCACAGCAAGTGCGCTCCTCAATCCCACCTCCTATTTCCCCCCTCCTCTCTGGTAACCATCCGATTGTTCTCTAGAGTTGAGTCTGTTTCTTGGTTTGTCTCTTTCTTTTTTCCCCCTATGATCATTTGTTTTGTTTCTTAAATTCCATGTGTGAGTGAAATGATAGGATATTACTCTTTCTCTGACTGACTTGTTTTGCTCAGTAGTATACTCTCTAGATCCATCCATGTCCTTGCAAATGGCAAAATCTCATTCTTTTTCAGGGGTGAGTAATATTCCATTGTAGATATCCACTGCATCTTCTCTATCCATTCATCTGCGGTTCCGATGTGACGAAGATCTTCCATCTCCCAGCGGGGAGGCTGGAGGTGTTCCTCTGTGTTCTATGCTACGACCCAAGGAGTACAGAATTCCCATGGGAGGTTTTTCCTTGTTGTGTAGGTCTCCTCTGTGCGAACCCACACACTGCTAGCGTGCTGGCACAGCCTCACCCCCGGTGCCCTCAGAAACCACCTGCGGCCACACTGATTCATCAGCCTGGCTGCCATGTCTGAGGGCTCTGCCGCACCGGGCATGGCGTTCTCAGAGAGCAGCATCTCTGTATAAGAACACCCGTGAGCACAGAACAGGACAGCGGAGGAGAGGAGTGCCACTGGCTGGAAGAAAGGTTAAAGGAGGCTTCTCAGAGGAAATGAAGCCGGAGCTGAGCTTGGGAGATGAACCCAAGTTCGCTAAGTGGAAAAGGAAAGGAAAGCCGTCGGGCAGAGGGAGGAGCAGGTAAACAGGGAAAGTGTGGGCTGTGTGACTCGTCCAGAGACTCCTAATGGATCTGCAGTGGATGAAGGCAGAGGGGAGTGGAGGCTGGTGCTGGGAGGAAGTGGGAGGAGCAGAGTAGGAAAGGCTGTCTGTCATGCTGTCTGTCACGGTTTGGGCTTTGTCCTGAAGACAAGGGGAAGTGATAGAAGAGTTGTGAGCAAAGGAGTGAGGTGCAATTTTTGTTTTCAGAGCAACAGCACTGAGGGATGGTGGGACACCAGGAGAGTGATCTCTGGGCTGCAGCAGTCACGTGGGGGAGTGGGGAGGGGAGCCTGCAGCAGGCAGTGGCTGGGGTGCTTTAGGAAGGAGGGATGGCATGGAACGGTCAGCAGTGAGTGCGGATGCCTTCGCCCCCTTGGTTGTCCCATTGCCAGGAGAGCTCACCCCTCACGCTCCTTGATGGCCAACAGCATCATCACGGGACCTTCTGCTCGTGCCAGAATCTCCTTCCCCTCTCACCCTTCCTGGTCCTGTCCTACAGAAGGACGTCACCATTTCCCAGCCAGATGCACATGGAGGGGCCTGGGGCATCTGCTCCCTGTGACCCTCCCCATTGCATAGCCTGTGTGGCTCCCTGGGCTCCCAGGCTTCCCCTTATACTGGCCCGTTCACGACTCTGGTTTGCACAGACCCCTCCTTTCCTGCTGGCTCCGCTAGCAACGCCTCCTCCCTGAGCTCATCTTCTCCAGGGGCTCCAATACCCTTCCTCACCTCTGGGTCTGCACTTACCTGCTGCACTGGCATTGGTCTGTTTACCTGCTCCTCCACTACACCAGGAACTTCGCGGGGGTGGGGCAGGGGTAGGGGCCAGGTCTCCCTGCCTCTGGTGCCACTGACTGTCACTGCACCAGACACAGGCCAGGGGCTCAGACAGTGCTGAACCAGAGAACGTTTTCCAAACCCTTCCCGGCTCCCCAGCACGGACCAATGACTACGCTCTTGGTCTCCTGCTGGAGTTACCATCTAGAACAAAGGCTGGCAAACCATTTCTGTAAAGGGCCAGAGAGTAACTGTTTTGCCCCCTGCAGACCATAGGATGTCTGTTGCAACTACCCACCTCTGCTGCTGTAGCACGAACGCAGCCACAGGCAGCATGCATACAAATGTGCCAGTAAAACCTGACCTACAAAATCAGGCAATGACCTGGTTTGGGCCCACATGGGCGAGTCTGCAGACCCCAGGTCGAGGAGATTCTTTGAGACACTTATTCACAGTTTTCGATCATCTTCTCTTACGAGATTTCTTCATGCAAGCATGGACCCCCTACCATGCGCTCAATGCTGTTCGGAGCCTTTAGGACAATCAGTTCGGGGAAACTCACAACAACAGCTACTATGAATACCTCCATTTTACGAATGGAAAAGCCCAGGCACAGAGATGTTAGGGAACTTGCCTAAGATCGCACAACTGAGTGGTAGAACTGGGACTCGTCAGGCAGCTGGAGGCCAGGCTCTTTGCCACTCACTGCCTCACAACAGCCCCAGCGAGGTCTCGGGTCCACTGGGTAGGGACCATGACTTACCCTTCCCAACCTTCCCTAAGCTCTTTTGCTGAATCCTAGCAGCTGGGCAAGCACTTGCTGCGTGTAAAATACTGCAAGGCCGCGGTGCCTTCTGCAGGAGGAGGGACCTGGCCTCTGCTGGAGTGATGGCCCTGGATGCACACTCTTGCCACCATCACCCCCTTCCAGCCAGCCTCGGGGCAGAGGACACTAGCTCACCAAGCCACCTCCCAAAGAGGGAGTGGAGGATTATTATGTCTATAATGGGAAAATATTGCTTTGAAGGCCAGAACCCAGAGCCATAAAATGATTCACATCACTGGTTAGAGCAGCCATTGATGTGAACTGCATTTCAGAGCATCTGACCCTAATGCAGGAGCTAATTACACCAAGTAGACTGTACAACAGACATAACATTGCAGTGCTGGGACAGCCCCCCAGTGCACAATGTACTGATGCTTTCATTTTTTTTTCTCTTCTCTTTGGCCTTTGTTTAAAGACACGATCCTATAATGACTCATTAACTAACATGCAGATCAATCAAACTTGCAAAGTGTCTTTCTGAGGCAGGAGAGTGGCAGCACATGAAACAGGCGTGATCAAAGAGGCATTTTTGTGTACGGCTCAGACACCCAATTTACACCCATCAAATAAAGGGATAAACGAACCCATCATCTAGGACGTAATTACTGAGGACCTGCCATGTGCCAAGCACCGAGCTAGCTGCTTCCCAGAAGTTATCTCACTTGCCTGACAATTTGGAGCAGAATCCCAAAGCTGAGAGCACGGGGCAGACGGTGAATGCTGGGGATCACAAAGAAGGGGGAAATGAGAGGGGGGTACATGGAGGGGGTACATGGAGGAGGTGCATTGGGCCTCACAGGATGGAGAACAGTGTGGGCTGTGTCCAGGAGATGCTGTGAGCGTTGACCTGGGAGCGAAGAGCAGGGCAGGCAGCCAGGGCAGGGGAGGGGTGGGAGGTGGGGGGTGGGGGGAAAGAGCAGCCTGGCTGAGTCTGCAGTTGGCTTTTACCTGGCAGGCCAGAGCGGGTGGTCTGGACTTGATGGTGAAGACGAGGGGAAGCTATAACTCAGCATGAAGGCAGGGATGGAGGCAGGGAGACCTGCCAGGAGGCTGGTCCAGGGCTCAGGAGTGGCAGCAGGGCCTCGAGGCCCTGTGTTTGCTGCAGAGGGCAGTAGGGGGCAGGGGTCTGCAGACTATAACCTCAGCATACAGCTGCCTTCCTGGAACAGTGGCGGATGGGAGTGAGACCATGGGGGGTGCCCACCCTGGGTCCTGGAGGACAGTCCTTGCTTCCTGAACACTGCCCAGGCTCACCCAAAGGACAGAGATCCCAGGCCTGCCAGCCTGTGCCCGATGCCTTGGGGAGGCCGCAGAGGATCTGGCGCTCACAGGAAGTGTTTTTGGAAGCTGGAGTCCAAGAAACTTAACCTGAGACAGTTTTGTCCAATGACTAAATTTCTGTAAGAGCCTCCTTTCTGGGCTCCTTGCCTCTGCTGCCATCCTTCACTCTGTATCCAAACTCTGAGCCCCAGGATCCCTTAGAGCAGGGGTTGGAGAACCATAGCCCTTGGGCCAAATCTGGCCTGTGGACTGTTTTTATATGGCCCTTTGAATTAAGAAGTGTTCTTATATATTTAAAGGTTTAAAAAAAAATAAAGCACTACAAAGAATATGCAACAAAAACTTCATATGGTCGTCAAAACCCAAAATATTTATTATCTGGCTCTTTACAGAAAAAGTTTGCTGACCTCTGGCATAGAGCGAGGTTTTGCAAATTGGGTTCTCAGGCACCTGAGGGTTCCACAAAGGTACTTGTGCAGCCATCAACCAAGGCAGAGCAGGAGCCAGAGTGAGCGGAGCCCTGGATCAACCAAAGAAGTTCCTTTTGATCTAGTTCATGTTTTGGGATTCTGTGACAGACATGGACAGTGGTTTACTCAATGTCTCTCCCTCTGTTTACCCATATTTAACAAAACTCTGAGTTTGGAGTGTGGCAATGTACTTAGCTAACCTCAGGGCTAAGGACAGCTAAGTAACAGTGTTCTGGGCAATAAGACACAAGCTGAGGAGCCCTCAAGGCATTTCCCCACCTTTCTCCTTGCTTTCCTGGAATGCAGATGTGAGGACTAAGCTAGAGCAGCCTTCCTGTGATCATGAGGACAAGCGCCACACACAGAGAATGGCAGAGGGAAAACTAGAAGGTGCTGGAGACACTGAAGGAACTCTTAAACCAGCCCTGAACTCTTCACCTCTGGACCTTTGGTATACGGAGAAATAAACTATGTTTTGTTTTAGCTACTGTGGAGGGATTTTCTATAGTTCACAGTCAATCACAACCTAATAGCTATAGGTTCTGAAGAAAGGCTTTCTATCACCATAGAAAAGTTTGCCAACTCTTGACCCTCAGGATAGAGCTTAGCATCTTGGCAAGAACATCCAAGGCTGAAATGGCCTGCCCTGCTCTTTCCTAGCTAGTCAGAGCTCCCTTCCACAATCCTCTGTGCTGGGCCCACTTCCCCTATTCTTCCTCAGAGCACTTCTCTGAGCCCATGAGGGCTGACCTTGGCTCACCCAGCCTCAGCTTATGAATTCTGCTGTCAGTTTGACCATTAGCTCCATGAAAGGAGGGGAACTCCCTTTTCCTGGGCATAGCCTGCACAGTCATTCCTGGACGGGTCTTGCTGAGGCCCAGGGCAGGACTGGACAAGTGGGCTCTTGGGGTGGGGAGGAGGGGAAGCCAGTGGGAAGGCTAACCTTAACCCCAGGAGTTCAAGCAGACTGGCCTCCAGAACCCTGGAGGAGGCTTTGGAGGAAGCTGGGAAAGAGAGCCCAGGGGCAGAAACTGAAAATTTGCAGACATTCTGGACTTTGGTCACTACCTCAGGTTGAATTTTGGAGGCTCTGAGAGTAGCGAACCCATTCATCCATTCATTGGCTCTTTCACTCACTGATCGATGAATTCATTTATTCACTTAGTCATTCAACAGTTAAAATGCACTTGCCACGTGCTGGGCTTTGGAGAGGCAACAGCAGGCAAGCTAAACATGGCCACTGCCCTGAGAGACCCCAGAGTCTAGAAGAGGAGATGCATGAGTTTATGAAAAACACCATACAATATGACAGGTGCTGGAATCAGGGAAGCGAGGGGATGGGGCAAGTATGAGGACCACAGAAAGTCCTGGCTAGCCCAGGGCCAAGGCTTGCCTTCAAAAACAGAGGAGGTGGTGTGGGGAGAGAGGAATGCCAAGAGGTAATGTGAGGTGAGGACAACTGTAAGAAGAACAGAATCAGGTTTAGGGGTCACGAGGAACGGGCCTGGGGGCACTTAGAGGGAAGCACTCCGGTGGCCAGCCAGCATCTCACATGGGCCCAGCACAGACAGGGCGTGAGTCAATGTTTGCTGAATGAGTAAGTGAGTGAGCAAATGGGCCACCAGCTGTGCTCCTGACATTTGCACTCGTAAGCCATCATCTGCCTGGAGAGCGATTCCCAATTCTTCAGGTGCACAAAGGGAAGAGTGACATGGTAATCCCTGAGGAGGGAATAATCAAAACCCTGTTATCTTTGGCTTTGAAGTTCATGAAATGCGCTTTCCTTTCTCTCCTGTCCATGCCCCCTTCCCCCATCTGCCTTGCTTGTACTTCTTCTCTTGTAAAGGTGGATTGACTCTCCTGCTCAAACCCAGTGAGGTTCACATACAAATCGGATCACAGGTCTCAAGTTCACACTGAGGAGCTGCGAAAGAAAGGCAGATGTGTGCAGGCAGGGCACACGGACGTGGGGCTGGGCTTCAGTTCTGACCACAGAAATTCCATCAGCGTGTCTTCTGGGAGGCCCAGCTGAGAAGTCCCGTCAGGAGGAGGCCCCAGGGCCCCACGGGGGCAGGGCTGTATCTGAGGAGCTACCTGACACGGGGACAGGTCTCCTCCGTCAATCATTAACGTAATCAAACATCTTCCGAGCTCCTCCTTCACCAAGCACCGTCCCTGCTTTCGAGGTGCTCATGGGCTGTGGGGGAAGGAGATTCTAAACCCAGCGCGACATGATATGCACACAGACAAAAGGGGCTGATGGAATGCTGTAGGAACGGAGGAAGAACCAAGACCTGGTGGAGATAGGTGGGCTTCTCAGAAGACGGGGTATATGGACAGCGTGTCAAAGGGGGACAGACACTTGCCTGGAGGGGAAGGGGAGGCATACTAGGGCTGGATGTATCCAAACAGAGGGCTGAAAGGGCCGCATGTGTCTATGAACCAGGAGTTCAGCGTGGCTGAAGCCAGGGCTGCCTGAGTGTGTGTGTGTGTGTCGGGGGGGGGGGTGCTGTGTGCTTTGTTATGAGGCCAGGGGGTTGTTGTTCAGCACACCAGGGCACCCTCTAAAGGTACAGATTCCCAGCACCCATTTCAGATCCACAGAATCCTATCTTGGAGGAAAGAGCTCTGAAATTTGTGTCTTAAGTTCTCTCCAGGTATTTCTGACAATTAACCAAATTTGGGAAATAGTATTGTGAGCAGAATGACTATAAGGACTAAGATAGACCAAATGGCCAAGGTGGGGCTCACATTTCTCAAGGACATCTCAATCAAAGGGAGAATGTGGAGCCATTTGGAATAGGCCAGCATCACTTGCTCTGAGCCTTCTCTCTTCTCCCCGAATCTGCCAAGCTGCCAGGAGGACGGCCCAGGTGTTTTTAATTGTTTTATTCTTAGTTTACTGAGTAGAGACATACCCCTCACCTGCCTCCCCAATAAGACTGTAAGTTCTTGTCCCCACAGTGCAGAGCTGCACAGTCCATAAGTACTCAGTCCATGCTGGTATGTTGACATATTCTTGGCCATTTCCACACCAGAGCATTTCACTTCTCTTTGGACCTTCTTGCTGTCCTTGGGGGGCTCTAGTTACTGGAACATTCACAGCTCCCTCTCGATCTCAGCCCACAGAGGTTCTACAAGGGGGATGGAATTCCAGCAAGAGTCCTCATGTCCACAGATACCCAGGTGCCTGGGATGAATAATCATCTCAGGATCATAAGGAGGGGCAGACATGCGTCCTGCCCTGTGCGCGTCCCGGCAAAGCCCAGCCTCTCCTCCCGATACTGTCCTTCTGCACCTGTTCTGTGCAAGAGAGCCCCTGCCTTCTCAGTCCCAGGTGTCTCTCACTTACTTCAGGTCCTTCTACATCTTCACTCTCTTCCTCCTCGCATGCTCCGCCCTCAGCCTGCAAACACACTCCAGTTTCCAACATCCTGAACAAATGATATAAGTGGCCCCAAACTTTCTGTCCACCCCGCCTCCCTTTCCTGCTCTTTCTCCTTCCTTCACGTCACCTTGAAACTTGTCAGAAGGGCTGTCTGGGCTCCTTGCTCCTAGCACTTCCCCTCCCATCCATTCTCTCCCCACCCCGCGGCTGTTTCTACCCCCAAAGCTTCACTGAAAGATCCTCTTCCAAGGCCAAAGCCAACAGTCTCTTTTCAGTCCTTTCCCCAGCAAGACCTGTTCATCACCACCATTGTTAGACGTATCCTGGTTGGAAACTCTCTCCTTTTGGGGCGATTCTCCTCCTACCTTACGCTGTTCTTCCTCTGTGTCTTGCACTGGATTTCCTTTATCTATAAGGACGGTGTTTCCAGATCCATTCGGAATCTTCCTATTCTCTTTGCTCTCTCCAGGAAGAGTTGTCTATTCCTTAGGCTTCTATTCTCCCCCAAGTACTGAGGAGATAACACTCAACTTCTCTCTTGAACCCATTTACCCAGTTTCCAACTGGGTAATACCCAAATGTCACTGCACGAAACACAGGCACCTCAAATGCACCATGTTTTCCCTGTAAAGCATGTTCCTCCCCTTCCATTTCCTTTTAAAGCCTCCCATTGGTCCAAGTCGGAAAGTATTATGTCATCGTTCACTTGTTCACTGAATCCATGTTTGCCATGTGCCCACTATGTGCCGGGCGCTGTGCTGGTCACCTGGGATACAGTGTTGAATAAGACTCTCCTTTTACCCCCATCCTCACATTCAGTCAGCCACCAAGTCCCATTCCATTCCCTACATTTCTCTTAAATCTGTCTCCCCCTCCATGTCTCCAAAGCCTTGGTGGATGTCCCCATTTTTCTTACTTGGGTAACTGCTTCTGCCTCCTAACTTGTCTTGCTCCCTCCAGGATCCCTCTCTAATCCTCTCCATTGCTGCCAGAGTCATCTTCCAAAAACTCAGACCTTCCTGCTATTGATCTGGTTTGGAAGAAAGGATGACCCTCATCCTTTCGAAGGCTGATCTCAGGGCTGTCAGTCCCACACCCTCCCATCTACCCTGGGACCTTGTTCCATCCAGCAGCATAGCCCAGCTGCTGAGAGCATGCGCAGTGGAACCACAAAGACCAGGTTTAAATCCTGGTGCTGCCACTTCCTGGCTATGCACTATGACTAAGTTTCCTACCCATTAACCTATCCACGATTCAGTTTCCTCATCCATCACCTGGGTCTTTCACCACCTAAATGTACTAAGAAGAGAATGAAACAAAAGCATTTATACAGAAGGCTTAGCTCAGTGCTTGGCATATGATATGTATATAATAAGACATAACTATTGTTGTTACTACAACAGTCTAACATTTCTGCCCTTAAAAATCTGCCTCAGGACAAAACCCAAGCCTCTTTGTCGGACATGTAGGTTCAGTATGATCTGGATCCTGTGACCTTTCCAACTTCATCTTGATCCAGACATGTTGAATTCCTTTCAGTTCTGAGAGGTTGTTCCAAGCCTCAGTGTCTTTGCACATGCATCCACTCTGAGATATGGATTTCCAAGCCTACTCATCCTTGCAGACCCTGCTCAAATGTGAAAACTTCCCTGACCTTCCAGTGAGTGGCTCCTTCCAACATTTTCCAAGATAGCAAACTGGACACCCCTCCAACGGCATTCACCCACACTCTAGGTTTTTATTTACGTGCCTGTCGTCTCTCCTGTGTACATACATGTTCCGCAAGGGCAGAGTCATATCTACAGTTAGTGAATGAATGAGTGCTCATCTCATAAGACATGTTATGAACTTGGAGAGACTGGGCTTTTCACTGAGGGGGGCATTCCAAGGGCGACTGGACAGGCAGTCCTCGGACACACCTGCATCCCGCCCGTGGCCAGTGAACAGGGTTAGAAACACATTATGCATCTTCCCTGATGTTTGCAGGAAGGCAGCTCTGGTTTCTCAGTCTTGGATTTCCGGGTGCCACACTTACACCCTTCTTTCTGCACGCAATGCTCCCTGGCTCTCTTCCAGTGTGGTGTTGGTAAGGACTCCCTTCAGCCTCTCTGGGCTCCTCAGCACTGCCTGAAGCTCCTAGAGAACCCCTGGAGATGACAGGAACACCCTTTTCACAGCTTGACTCTGAGGGAGTACCCTTCAGAGGGGCGGGCTTCAGGAAGCCAGGCTGGCGTGACCTCCTGCAGGACACGTGAGGGAGTGACTGATATGGAGTCCTAGCCCTTCTGCAGGGTGGGGGAAGCTGAATCAAACTGTTTCTCAGAAACTTCTCAGGCCTTATCTACACTTTCCCCTGTACCTCGCCTTCAGGTTCAAAAGAAACCTGAGATAAGCGTCTTTAACAACACTCAAGAAAGAGCCTTCTCGTCAACAACTTAATAACCTTGTGGTAGTAAGTCCTTCGGGTCCAGTCTCCATCCCCAGGTGGCTGAAACATCCTTCCCTATTGACTAGATTCATCATCAAATGGTCTGATGAAACGTGACTCTTTCTTTGTAAAATGCCCTGCAGAGGAAATCTGTTTCCATTGTCCCCAGCACTGTGGTCCTAAGCACCCTCACCAAACAATTCTAAAATGTTGAGTACAATTTAAAAAGAAAAATAGTAAATGCTATGAACTGACTTATATCTCCCCCATATTTCATATGTTAAAGCCTTAACCCTCAGTGTGATAGAATTTGGAGAGAGGGCCTGAGGTCATAAGGGTAGGGCCCTAATCCAGTGGTATTGGTGTCCTTATAAGAGGAGCAGAAGACACCGAAGAGTTTCTCTCTCCGCATGCATACAGAGGAAAGGCCATGCGAGGAGGAGGCCATCTACAAGCTAGGAAAAGGCCTCACCAGAAACTGAATTTGTTGGCACCTTGATTGTGAACATCTAGCTTCCAGAACAGTAGGAAAAAACATGTCCCTTGTTAAGGCCACCCAGTCTGTTTTGTTTTGTTATGGCAGCCTGGGCAGACTAATAAAGTAAGAATACTCAGAGTCCGAATCCAGTGAATGTAGGACCCGAAATGTGACTCAGATGAAGCTGGCATTGGCTCTGAGTGCATTTTTAAAAACTGGTGAAGCAGAGCTCTGGTTTTCAGGGCCTTGCGGAAAAGAGGGAACAGGAGACAAAGGTCAGGACCCACAAAAGTGGGGATTCTAGTATGACAGCCCTGAATAAAGCTAGGCTAATTAAAGCTGCATCCATAGTGTGAGGGTGAGTGAGAAGACAGACTGCCTTCCTTCTCACCTGCCACTACTGCCCTCTGCATGGATCTGGAGGCTGATGACTTATCTTAGACCTTGACACTGAGTGGACAGCAAACAGAAAACTTCCCCCGGGACTCCTTGACAATAAGTCTGACTTCACATGGGTTTGCAAGTTACTTGGGTGGGTTGAAACCTTCATACTGAGAATTTAGTATGAGAGGTTTCTGGCTGGTAATGCCCCCAGGCACTGGGCAGAAGTGAATGTAAACTCTCTCTGGAAGAAACCACCTTAAACCCAGGTCTCAAAGAAGTCTCATAGACAAAGTTTATGATTTTAACCACACAGTCAAGAATTACAGACAGTACAAGGAAGGAAACGTGGTTCTGGGGGGGCAAGAAGTGAGAAACAACAGACGACAGAGGGGCAAGAAGTGAGACACAACAGATGACAGAATCAAACTTGCAAAGACTTCAGATATTGGGATTAACAGATACAGAATATAAAATAAACATGTTTACCATACTTAAAGAATTAAGGAACACATGAGTAGGGGACAAAACCATAAAATATGATCAAGAGCTTTTTGTAAAAAACAAAATAGGATCTCATAAAATATGAATGGTGCTATTTGAAATTAAAATAAATCTTCAGTGAATGAATTCAACAGAGATTAGATGTAGATCAACTGAGAATTGGTGAAGAGAATGAAAGAAAAATATAGAAGTTAAGGAACATTGAAGATGAAATGAGAAAGATTAACCTGTCTTGTCAGGCTTTCAGAAGCAGAAAAGAGACAGAATAAAAGAGAGAAAACAGTTGAAAAGACAATGGCTAAAAATTTCCCCAAACTGATGAAAGATACAATCCACAGATTCCAGAGCTTAATGAAGTCAATCAGGATAAATGCCAAGATATCCACAACTAGACACTTGATTGTGAAACTGCAGAACAATAAAGACAAGGCAAAGACCATAAAAGCAGCTGGAAGACTATCATACAAAGGAATGACAGTAAACTTACAGCCACAATGGGAGCTAGAAGACATCGGGATAATATTTCCATGTGCAGAGAGAACATAATTATCAAACAAGAATCAAATACTTAGTGAATTGCAGTGTTCTTACAAGAACAAGGGGAGAACAGACATTTTAAGACAAACAAGAACTAAGAAAGTTTGCCATTAACAGGAAAATAAATTCTAACGCATGTACTTTGGACAGAAAGAAAGTAATGCCAAAGAGAAGGACTGATATGCAAGAAGAAATAGTGAACAAAATGGTAAATGTGTGAGTAAATCTAAATGGACATTAGTTTTATTAAACAAGAGCAATAATGACTTGTGAGTAAAAGAAAGGCAACATGAAAATACACACACCATAGAGTATGAATTGGGAAGGAGTAATTAAAGTCAGTGTTCTAAGACCTCTGATTTTCAGAGGGAACATAAAATTACTATTTACATTAGAATTTGTTAAGTATGCATATTAACGCTAGACATCTGGGGTAACCCCGAAAAATACAAATGATAGTATAATTTAAACGGTCTAACTTTTCCAGTTGAAAGACAAATGGTCAGAGGGGATTTTTAAAAATCCAGCTATACACAAGACATATATAACACATGAGGAAGTAGAAAGGTTGAAAGCAAGAGAATAAGATTTATTAAACCAAAACCAAAAAAACCAAAACCCAAAAAACAAACCAAAAACTGATGGTATAGCTGGGGGGAAAAGCTTTAAGGTCAAAAACATTACTACAGGTATAGAGAGTCATTAAATAACCACGAGAAATTATGGACTCTGGGAAATAAAACCAAGAGTTTTAGAGGGGAGGGGGATGGGAGGATGGGCTAGCCCAGTGAAGGGTATTAAGGAGGGCATGTATTGCATGGAGCACTGGGTGTTATATGCAAACAATGAATCATGGAACACTACATCAAAAGCTAATGATGTACTGTATGGTGACTAACACATCTTAATATAAATAAATAAATAAATATATAAATAAATAAATTTTTGAAAAAGCTCAATTCATCAGCAAGATATAAAATTCTCAACTTGCATGCTCTAATAACAGTCTCAAAATATAGAAAGCAAAAACTGACAGAATTCCAGGGAATATTAGTCAGACCACCATCATAGTGGGAGATTTTAATATGTCTTCTCTTGCAATTGACTGATAAAGAATGCAAAACAATGAAGATATAAAAGACATAAGCACAATTAGCAAGGCTGATGTAATGAAGATATTAGAACACAAAAACTGCAAAATACAGCTTATTTTTCAAACACACAAAGAATATATGTGAAAAATGACATTCCTGATCCTAAAAACATTCCTGATCCTAAAAGTTCCAACAAATTTCAAATGATTCAAATACAGACAATGTTCTCTGACCACAGCTTTAGAATCAGTAACAAAAAGACAGCTAGAAAAATCCTCTATCTGGAAATTAAGAAATATTTCTAAAAAACTCATGGTTGAAAGATAAAAGAATAACGGAATTGGAAAATATTCAGAACTGAAGGAAAAAAGAAATACTACCTATGAAACCTGTGGGAATATAGCCAAAATAGTCTTCAGAGGGAAATTTGTAGCCTTAGATGCTTAAATAAGATTGAAAAAAAAATGAATTAAGCATCAAAGTTAGCATGTTAAAAAAGGAGTATAAACCAAGAATATACCAAAATATAATTGAAGGAAAGAAACTGGTGAAATAAAAAATAAACACATCAAAAGAAATATTAACAAAACTAAAATTGGTTCTTTGCAAAGAATAAAATGTGTGAAACCTCTGGCAATATTGAGCAAAAAAGATACAAAATTAGAAATAAAAGAGGGAATAAAATATATATAGTAAGAGATAGTATACACAACTTTATGGCCAATAAATTTGAAAACTTACTAAAATGGACTCAAGAAAAAAATAAGATAATCTAATAGTCCTTTAGTCATTAAAAGTATTAAAACTATAGTTTGAAATCTTTCAACAAAGGAACACCAAATCTAGATAGTTCTGCTGAAAAGTTCCACCAAGTTTCTAAGGTAAAAGTTATTCCAACTTCCACTATTAACTCCATAGGATAAAAAGAGAAGATATACTTGCCAAATCATTTTATGAGGCTAACAATGTCTTGATGAAAAAAATCTGGCAAGGGTAACATGAAAAAAAAAAAAAGGTCAATCTCACTAACAAAATGGAAGCAAATTACTAAACAAAATATTAGTGAATCAAATATAGGCATTTATAACACTTAGACGCTTATTTAAGCATCTAATACTAAATTACCAAGTTGGGTTTGTCCCAGGAACAAAAGGTCCGTTTAACATTAGAAAAATCAACTAATGTAATTCACCACGCTAAGAAAATTAAGGAGCAAATCATGATTATATCAATAGATATAGAAAGGTGCTTGATAAAACTCTACATTTATTCACAATAGAGCACTTAGAGAACTAGAGTCAGAAAGGAACCATAAATTAAAAAAAAAAACTTCAGCAAACATCACACTTAATGATAAAATAAGAACATTCTATTTAACATCAAACAATGACAAGTGTGCCCACCATCATCACAATGACTGACTGTGTACTGGAGGGTCTAGCAAGAACATTAGGGCAAGAAAAAGAATAAAGAAAAGGTATAGGGATTGGAAAGGAAAAAGTAAAACCATCATTCTTTGTCCTTTCTAGAAACCCCAAATAATTTGCAGATAAATTATTACAGGAGTTACTGTATTAAAAAAATCAAAGAATAAAAATTAATTGCATCTCTAAACACTAGCAAGAACTAGAGAGAAAGTGAAATTTTAAAAGATATGATTTATAACAGTAACAATAAATACAAGATATCTAGAAGTACGTATATTAAGAAACAAACAAGATCTATAATGGAAAAAAAAAGCTACACAAGTTTACTGACAGCCCTAAGGAAATAGAGATATACCATACTCATGGATGGGAAGACTCAGTATCATAAAGATATCAGTTCTTCTCCAACTGATCTGTAGTTTTGGTATAAGTAAAATAAAGATTCTAACACGTTGTTTTGTGGATCTTGGCACGATACTTGTAAAATCTATGACAGAACAAAGAGCATTGCACCGGAAAAAACCAAATGTGAAATAAACATGTGAAGAGATGTATACAGCAGGGCAAACTACACAAACCAATGGAGACAAATCTTGGGGACACAATTTTGAGTGAAGTTGATTAAGAATATATACGACATGAAAATGTTTCTGTGAGGTCCAAACGCTGGCTTACTAAATAATGTATTTTTAAAGATATACATTTATAAGCAAACTATAACGAAAAGCAGAGGAACAAAAAGCACACAGTCAAGGTGCCTGAGGGGTAGGAAACAGAATGGGATTGGGGAGGGAGGGACATGCATCACTAAGGTAGCTGTGTTTGTTTCGTTTTTCTTAGGTTGGGAGAGGACCATGAGGTCGTTTGTTGTATTGATGTTCTTTATATCTTACTTATGTTTCACAAATATGCTTTTTAACTACTTGATATTTAATAAAAACAATTTTTAAGAATTGCCTGCAGAGAATCTACCACAACCAAGTTCTGGGTTTGAAACCTCTCGGAGACCAACTGTTCCCAAGCCAGACCTGCCCACAGGTTACTCCCCATCCTCCCCCAGAGCCTTACCTTGGCAGGGTTGAGTGCTGTGATGATCCACACACAGTGTGCATTGTTGTCATACTGAATAGGGAAATTGGGGGAGGTGATGATGCCCGAGGGGCCTCGAAGATGGGCATCACACATGCGGGCTGCAGGGAGGAGATGAAAGGCAAGCATCTTAGTTTAGACTAGATCCACTTCCCATCCCCCCTCCTACTTCCAGCCAGAAGATCCTGGAGTCTGTACAGTCCCACCCCAGATAATAACCTGCTTCCTATTTCCTCCCCCAGTTCCCTGCAGGCTCAAAGGAAAGTCACAGTTTTGGGAACACTGGCGGAGGGAGGGGCAGGCCTATAAGTCCTCACCTGCCGCAGGTGATGCAATGATTAATTTCCATGGTCAGGCTAAGCAAGCCTCTCTATCCTGACTCCACTGTGATCGAGCAGCTCATCTCCCCCAGGACGGTGTGAGCTAGTACTACTCATGCTGACCTAAAGCCAGGTAAGCTCCAGGCAGCTATGGGCATGCTGAGTTGCTCGCTCCTTGCTCTGCTGACCTGTGTTTCCCCATTTGCTCTCAGCCTCCTGAAGCAGAATCTCAGGATGTCCCAGAATGTCTGCACCCAAGGACTCTGCCAAGGCCCCCAGCTCAGCCTGGTGCCAGGCACCCAGAGTGATTTCAGTGCCAATCAGGTACTTCCCAATTCCTTCCCCATGCTCAGCACATGCTTGAAACAGGCTTTTGACTGGAAGCATAAAGATTCAAGGTGAATTAGAAGAAGTGCTCTACTCAAGTAGATATAAAGTGTTATCAATCACAGCTTAATCTAATTAAGCTCTTTAAAATAGCTTCTAAACTAATTAGATTAAGTACTGATTGATAACAGTTAAGGTACTACATTGTACCTAGGTGTTTGCCTTCTTTAAAAACGTGCTCTTTAGTTCTGGCCACATCATTCTTCAGTATTAGCGCTCAGCTATTTTAATAAAGAGTTCTATGAGTCTGTTCTGTTGCTGCCCACATGGCAATTTATCCTAATTGTAGGCAAAGTGCCTAACAGTAAAGAAATAGTGAGCAAACTCAACCAGCTTAAGTATATAAAATGAAAGTGGTGTCAAACCTGGTTTCCTCTGATGGGGCAAAATATCATAGGGCCCCTCTACGCAGGTGGATAGCAGCCACGTAAACCTTTGCTGGGTAAGCCCCGGGGGGCCTGGGAAGCGGTTTCCACAGCCCCCGGCCATAATTAATCTGCTCATTGCCGGCACTTGTTCCTGCACTCACTCATTCCCACACACACTGAGTGCCTGTGACTGGCCAGGCAGAATGTGGGGAGAGAAAAATATCTAGGACACAACCCCTCCTCTCGAAAGGGCCACCGATAAGTGGGGGAAGCAGGTATGGAAACAGCCACAATCAAGCAGAGCAAGTGTTGTCAGAGCGTTACTTGTAAGAGGCCACTGGCTCCGACTTGCTCCTTCTCTACCGGGTCAGCACTGTCAGCGAGGATGTTCCTTCCGGTGGCTGGCCCCGGTCTTACACCTGAAGGATCTTCCCCCACAGGAGCTCCAATGACAGTTGAGTCAAGTTTGAAAAAAGCCCTAGAGGAACGCTTTCCTCCATTCCCTTCATGTACAGCTGACTGCGCCTATAATTCTGTGCTGGGAAACTCTTAGCTTCACAGATTGTACTTGATACAACTGGGCCTGAAGGTAGCTCACCACGGTGAGGACAGCATAGGCCACAGGGTTTACCAGCTTAGTTTTCTGGGCTGGTTAAGTTGGAAAGGCTCTCTGACTCTACTTTATCTGTAAAATGGGGCTAGTGATACCACCTCATCAAGGCATGGTGAGGATGAAACTGGATGAGTTACTGGATGGGAAGACTCATTCAGGTCCTAGGACGTCATCAATATTCAACAAAGGGGACTGTGGGACTCCTGATGCCATGTTCATTCATTTCTCAAGGCCAAAGGTCTTTTTCCTACCTTCCTTGGTTTCTTTACTTAGGATTTTTTCCCATGGCTGAGAACATTAGTATACAAATTAGGAAAAGACCATCAAAACCAAAACCACGATCCCACCCACCTTTGCAAAGGGGACTTGTGGATTCAGAACCCTAGCCCTATAGGGAATTCCTACGAATCTCCACCAGCACCACTTGTACTCTTCTGAAAAGTCAGGTTTGCTGCCTTAAAAGCCCTCACCCTCAGACTCAATTTATCCCACACCTGTTTCCAAAGATTAGATGGTATTTGCATTCTGTCAAAACATGTTGAAGGTCATTAAAAAGAACAGGTCAAAAAGGCATTTACCACTTTAAGGGCTTTGAGCGGCTTAAATAAAATATTAAAATGTGCAGACAGTTAACATGGGGGTACCTCAAAACAGGTTCAGAATGGAGCACCAGCTACTTTTTCCCTCTGCTGTCTGGGTAGGGTCAGGTGGGGATATGTGGACAGACAGACATCACCCTGAGCAGCCAGCCCCTGGGATCCCACCAGCGGATGGACAGCTCATCGATGCGACCCACACAGGCTGGCAAAATGGGAGGTGCTCAGACAACGTCTGAATAAATGAATAATGTATCGGTGCTTCTCTATCTGCCTTTTCCTGTCAAATGTTCTTCTGGATAACTTCTAGGAGAGACTTCTCCAGGACCCTCTGTGCCTAAGCTCTGCAGACAGCAACCCAGGGGACCTTCGGGAGACACCACTGGGACCCACAGCCAATCATGGCACAGAAACAGCTTGGCACCAGAAAGCGAGCTGCTCCAGATGAAAGCGCCTCTGGTCTTCTCCCTTCTCCCCAAATCTTACTCCCGCCCTCTTCTATGCTGCTTTCCCTTGCCTCTCCTGCTCCTGACCTCCCTTCTTGCTCTTTCCCTCGGCCTCTCGAACAGCATCCCCACCACAAATTCTAAGACAAACAAACCTCAACTTGTAGCTGCAACATCTTTCAGAACCTCCCACTCCAACTCCTGCCGTGAGTGAGGTCTGGCTTCTCTCCAGGGCAGTGCTTTCCACTGCTGCCCTCTGCAGTGGACAGTTTCTTCCTGCTCCCCAGTATCTCCTTCCACAAATGTTACCTGAACCCCCAGAGGAACTCTCCTTTGATCTTCATTGAGATCTCACCCCATCGACACCAGCCTTGTCTCTTTAGCCATAAGTTCCCCATCCCCTTTTCCATCCTTATCCAACTTAGATCCCATGGTCCACCATTATGATCATTTTCTTACAAATCCACCCAAGTCTCTGGATCCTTTTTTCTTTCATCAGCCTGGATGAGAGCAATCACAGATGAACCCCTCAACCTACATTCTCCAGGCCTGCCCCCACAGAGTCAAGCTTTGCTAGAGAAAAGTCACATGAGTAGGAAGAGTGACACCACTATAAATTCATGATTACCCACCTCAAAGAATCCTAGATATTGCCCAGTGACGCTGCCATTTAGCTCTATGCTCTGCTCAAAGACGGATGCCCTCTCCATGTCCCCAGACCTCTCACCACTCCCCTGGCCTCTCCTTACTCTCAGTTGATGACCTTGCTTCAGTCCCTATGGATGAAACAGAGGACATCTGGGGGCACACCCTCTCTCCCATCCCCCAAATCTACATTCCCATCTGCTTATGTGCTCATCTACTTCTTCCCTTCTGGTTTCAACAAAGAGATGGCTCCTTCACATTTCAGAGGCCAGTCCTCCTCATGAGATCTGGTGCCCTTGCCCAAGGTCAACCATGTCCATGAACATAGCCAGGGCCTGTTGTTCTGGTGGACTCTCGTAAGTCCACCTATGAGATCTTAAACTCCACCATCCCATTCTTTGCCCTGCTGTCTCTGTACCCAGCAGAGTGACTTGGTTTCAATGCACCTGCTGTCCAAAATATAGGCCCCTCCAGCCCTCTGCCTCCCTCATTTCTCCATGCCTATCAATCTCTATCTGGCTCTTCCTTCACTACCCAGTCTGGACTTCAAGACCCTTACCAATACCCTTATATCCGGATACACTCATATCCACCACTGATGAATTCTATCACACAGCTTCGTGGTTTCCACAGTAATTAAAGCTCCAGCTCAGGTCAGCCCTCTCCCTTGTTTTTGTTCAGTTGCCCTGACAATTTCTTACAGAGGCAACTTCAAACATTTGCTACTCAGTTGAGCCTCTTAACCCCAGTGATTGCTTTCTGCTCTTTGCTGCACTTGAACTTTCTGGAGGATCTGATTCTACTGATCCTTCTCTCTTTGTGAAATTCATATTCGTTGGCTTCTGTGGTGCCTCTTGGCTCTTCTCCTACTTCTCTGACTGATTCTTCTCATCTTCCTTCTTATTCATTAGTTCTCAAAATTAGTTGTTTCAATCTGGGTAAAGAATATATGGCTCTTTGTACCTTTCCTGTAAATTCTGTGAGTTTATAATTAAATAAAAATAAAAGTTAAAAAAGTAGGGAAGAGGGTGTTGTTCTATGTGGTTCCATCCAGTATACTGATTCCAAAGGATGTCCAGGTGCCATTTTCGAGGGGATAGAGCCTTTGGAGTCAGGGTTTGAATCCCAGCTCAACCCATGAGCTTTGCGCCCTTGGACAAGAAGGCTGACCACTCCAAGCTTGAGCCAAACATAAAGTGTGGATATTGCCACTTTCCTTATAAAGAAATATGGAAAATGCATACTGCAATGCTTTATACAAGGACAAATAGTGTAACAAATGGGAGCTTTATCATTAGTATAAATATATAGGTACAAGTCTCAGGGCACAATGGGGCATGTATTCTAGCAGTCAGTACATCACCTAGGGAGAATAACTACACAGGAGAGGAGACGAAGGTTGGGGTAGGAGTAAGGGGAGTGGAGAGTGAGGGGAGGGGACAAGAGAGGAGGGTAAGAAAATAGAACTCTGAACATTAGTATTTAATGACTGGCTTGGGAAGCTGATCCAGTGACGGCCACCAAGAAAGAAGACAGCCCCCTGTAACTGTCATATTATTTTATTCTGTTGGTTTGTGCCATATTTTCCACATTTCACTCCCATCTTATAAGAATGAGGGAGATGATTCAGAGCATTTGGTAATTTGCCCTGTGCCATATGGTATGTTAATAGCAAGGCTGGAACTTGAACTTTGGTCTCTTAGTCTTGAGTCAGGACTTAGGTGTTCTAGCCACAAAAAGGCTTTTATTCTTTTTTTTTATTACTAAATTTACTTCATTTAAATTCAATTAGTTAACATATAGTGCATCACTAGTTTCAGATGTAGAGCTCAGTCATTCAACCATCCGTTGCATATAACACCCAGTGCTCATTACATCATGTGCCCTCCTTCATGCCCATCACCCAGTTACCCATCCCCCCACCCACCTCCCCTCCAACAAAACAGAGGATCGTATAGGGGAAGGGAGGGAAAAAGGCTTTTATTCTACACAGATATACAAGTATGTGTATATGTGTGTGTGTGTGTGTGTGTGTGTGTGTGTATGCATGCGTATTTGTACAGCAAATAGGGAATTTCTCTACAAAGAAGAATAACGTATGGTTTTCTACTGATATCTACTTTATGGCTCAGTAACTGCATCTCATCTGGGGCTGATACTCAGTTCCTATTCTCTGTCAACACCAATCTGTGGGCACAAGAAACCAGGCCTCCAGGTCTCCTGGTTGTCAGTTTGGTCCTCTTCACTCTATCAGTGGTTTAGTGTTTAGTGCTCCCTGGAGCCTCAGGGCTCCTTGGAGGTAGCTTGGGGGCTGTTGAGAGGGGTGAGGGAGGGACAACCCTAGATCTCCTGCCCCTACTTCAATGAAAGAAGCTCCATTTATATCTGGTTTATTATTACGTTTTTGCAAAGGCTGATTTTTAAATATTGGGCTCCATCTGTAAAATTATTCCGACAAGTTCTGGACTCTACCACCCGGGGCAGAAGAGAACTAGTAGGTTTCATGTTTCCCTCAATCTACTTTGGATGATCAAACTTGTCCAGGACACGTCAAATTCGAAACTCTTTCCCTTTTTTGGGGGCACTCATTTCTTTGGTGGGATGGAAAGAGAAGAAAAACCTGTGAATATCTAATTTCAAATTCCAAATGAAGGCACAGTCCCGTATTGTTCGCTCGTTTCAATCACCGGTCCATTCAGGTCACCCTCCGACATTTGTTGAGAGCCTATTATTTGCCAGGCCCCATGTTTTAGCAGAATTAATTGCGTGGAAAATGAATATTTAAAATCAAATCATATTTTAAATGCATTAGAGGAAAAATAATACCACTGTTATTAGTGGTGAATCCTTTTTAGAATGTGATCTTTTTTGATAACCTGCTTATTAGTGGAGCTATCCTGGAATTCAAAGAGTTTTGTCCCTTTTTATTCTTCAAGTGGGGTTCACTTAGACTTCTATAAAAATTTACAATTACGATAGTAATTCTAACTAATTAAAAACAAGGGATTTTTAAAAGAAAAACTTTCAAAACTGCTACAATGAGAGGACCCTTGAATCTAATCTCTGTCTCAGCCCAGGCCTTCAGGGAAGCTGAGGACAGGCCATCCAAGTCCAAACCCAGGTCTTCCTCCCTCCCAATGATGGTGGGGAGGGGAGGAGGGGTGGAGAAAACAGGAGGGGGACAGTGCATTCTAATCTGTGTGGAGAAGCCCCTCTCTCTCCACCATGGTTGGTGCAGGTCACCTTCCATAAAATGGCTTGTTTAAATGTCGCCATCACTAGGGAGAGGAGGTTTTGTTTTCCTAGTTCACAAGGGAGGGCCCTGTGGCTCAAAAGGAGGCAGGAAGCTGCCCAGGGCCTGGAAGTTAACAGGTGGCAGAGTTGTGATCTAGATCAAAGTCTGTGTGCCTCCCCGGCTGTGTGATCGCGGTAAGATTGGCCAAGACGGTAGGGAGCAGGCTTCTAAAACCCTGCAGCCCCTAGAGGCTAAGGAGAGTGTGCTCCCGGGGTGGGGGGGTGAGGGGAGGAGGCCACGTGCAGATGGGCACACAAGCCTCGCAGACGCTGCTGGATCATTTCTAAGTGAGCAGTTTCAATCCCCCACCTCCTCTAGGCCTCACGGTATTGCCAAGGATAGTCATGTTCTAGAATCACTGTCTTTTAGCAGAAAAAAAAGAAGAGATTCAGAGAGGTGCAGGACACCCAGCTACAAAGTGGTGGGGGCTGCATTTGAATGCAGTTCTGCCTGGCTTTGTTTTCCACGATTTTCCTCTGCCTCCCAGAGGCAGAGGATGAGAGGAGAATGGAGGTGTAAAGTTCAGCCCAAAGCTCAGTTAACAGGGTGGTGGAGAATTCAGAGTCCGGTGTGTCAAAATCACTGGACATGACCTGAATGGGCCACACAACCCATCCGGAGAAAAAGATAAGTGCGATCACTTGACTGAACTTCCTTCCGAAATGCCAGCCCTTCTCTACCCTGGGCACAGTCACATAAACCATCACGCTTCCTAAGAGAATAGTCTTCTGCCAATGAAGAGGTTTTGGGAGAGATCGGATTCCACTACTGCCCAAAGGCATTGTTATTCTGGCTTCTCAAAAGGAATTTTGAAAGAACAGATTGGCCCAGGGTCCTTTTGGTCCGCAGACATGATAATTCTATGCCTCTCTATACAGCTGGTTTCTTGGCTCCCCGGAAATGGAGTGTTTGCTATCTGATTATTCATTCAGTCAGTCATCCATTCAGTATCTGTTATCAAACACCTACTATGTGCCAGGCCCATTCTAGGCATTCTTGCTCTATTGAGCTGATATTCTAGCATGAGGATATTTGTTTTCTTGTCAAGCTCTTTCCGATTCATTAGATATTTCCATATCCACAACTCCCACATTAACACAAGATGATTAGGGTAGGTACCATTATCTACATGGTAAGAAAATAAGGCCAGGGAAAATAGATGATTTGCCAAACTCCCCAGGCTAGCTGGTAGCAAAGCTGAGAGTTATATCTAAGATTCTGTCTTTTGTTCGATTTTTTAAAAATATTAGCTAAGTGGAATCTTTGAAATAACATAGCTAAGATCAGTGGAAACACAAAGTACATTATCAATTGTGGGTCATGGCCACCTCGAAGTTGAGTGAGAATGACTACATCTGAGGCTTCTTTCAAAGGTATTTTCATGACCTTCTTCCAAGATTACTCAACAACACATTAAAAAAAAAAGGAGTGGGTTTCAGCTCCACCTCTGTCCCTTCCTTAGTGTAATCATTATCAAAGTTCTTTCTCCTGGACCCCTTTCTGCGCATCAGTTTCATCTTGGTGCAAAAGGCTGGAGAGAGGCAAAGCATCTCCTTCTCAAACTGGGAAGGATCCAGAACGTAACTTTATGGCAGGCAATGTACCTTCTCTTCCACAGGGGCACTCAAGAGAGCAACTGTTGGCTTTGTTCACAAACTCGAGAGAGACTGCTCACTCTTGCACCAAGAACTGAGCTCTGGTCATGTGCACAAACAGTAGAAGCGAGATGCACACAGAGCAGAAGAAATGAAAAGCCAGCCACCATTGCCCTGGGGGATGAGGCTTCTCTACCATAGAGGCAGCTGCCGTCCTGCCTCAGGGAAGGAAAACATCCAGGTCTACTATTTTAAGATGTGGGGGATGGGGGCTCTGGCAGCCCAGCCTCAGACCATGTGATGGCTGGGAATGTGGGTGGCGGGGCCTTTGGAAACAAAATGCCCAGGCGTGGGGTTAGAAGATTCCCAGAGAGAAGCTTCAGATATCATGGTCCACACGACTCCTGCCTAGCTAAGAGCATTCTTCTAGAGGTGACAGGTCTGTGTATTGCCGAGCACATGGAAAGAAACAAAGGCATTGAGAGAGAGGGTTTGGGGTGTGCATGTGTTATAATGGAGAGATTCAAGGTAACAGTATACGAAGTGATTTCCCTTCCACTCCAGATGCGGTGGTGATGTCTTTGTGCAGTGAGCTAGCAACCTGCTTCGTATATGCCTCTGCACTTTGAACTTGAGGTCCATGTAGGGCAGGGGCCGTGTCTCTCATCCCACCTCTGTATCTCCTGATCCTAATGTAGGCCTTGCTACAGAAGAGGTGCTAGCTAAGTGTAGTAAGTTAATTAGTCAATGAATGCAGAACCCAAGGCCCGGAGCATAGCAAGAGTGAGGCGAGCCAGTCCAGACACAAGCGTGTACCCTCAGGGACAAGGGGCTGGGCTCCATCCTCCCTGCCTAGCCCAGTTTTGGCCAGCCTCCCTTTCCCGGGGCACCCTCACCTCGGCAGACCGGCCTATGGTCGCTCCAGGCTGCAAACATGTCGCTCACTTTCATACAGGTGATCCGCTTGGACCCTTGCAGGTCATAGCCCTCGCTGCAGGTGAACTGGACGCTGGATCCTAACCTGGGAGACAAGGCGTGTCTGTGAGCTCAGTCCTGGGCCCACCAGGCCCGCCCAAGTCCTTCCCTACTCCGCAAACAAGTACCACACCAAATATTCTTTCTCCTCTGGCCCTTCATCTCTACTCCACTGTTTTATCACTTAAAATCTCCGTTGAAAGGAACATCTGCTCTTCATCTGTTTTTTTTTTTTTTTTTGGACCATTTAATGGTCTCAGGATTGAGTTAAAAGGTGACTTTGTGAGCAAAACAGCCATGCTCTGAGATAAGTACCAATTAGGATAGCTAAGAGTAGGTAGATCATACCCATAAACTTTAATGAAAATGGAGGATTATGGGAAGATACTTTGATTATTAGCAACTCTGCAAGATGCACCATCTTGGGGCCCTAGGATCTCCAGATGATGGGAGACATAAGCTGCCTGCGGGCACGTCATTACTGATGAGGGTAGATCCTGTATCCCAGGGACAGGTTTGCTGGGTAACACTGGTAGTCTGCAGCTCTCTCCTTCCCCAGGACTGGCTGAGGAAAGAATGCCAGAGGCCACAGCTCTTCCTCTGCATTGTACCTCTAGGAAGGCCAGCCCCTGCCTTCCCCCCAACCAAGCCAGCCACCCTTCTTTGTAATTAGAAAGTTCCCAAGCAGGTCTTACCTGAAATCCGAGCCTAGTCTTTTGCCCCTTTCAGGTATGCCAGGGTCTGGACACATATTATGCCCTTGGGACACACCAACCTGAGTTACTACAAGGCAAAAACAGCACATACAGAGATGGGTAATCACAGGAAGGCACATCCGGGGCAGTGGCTCAGGGTGGGGGGTGGACACAGAGACAGAATGAGGCCCTGCTCCGTGGGGCTGTGTGGGGTTATGGGGTCTCCTGGCTCAGGTTTCATGAGTATGCAAGGTGGGGAGCTGCTTTTGACAAATTCCTTTGTGAGCAAAGTCCAAGCGAAATTCATCAAGAGCATAGGGGCTCAGAGGCAGGCACCCCAAACCAGCAACCACCCTGTCCCCTCGTCCCACGCCAGTGGCCAGAGGTAGACGGTCCTCAGCCCCCAGTGACCTCCTCACCCTGCACTTTGGATCCGGGGGTGGCGCGACTCTAGATGACATGATCACCCCCAACCTCAGCCCCAAATGGAGAAATGACTCAAAGGAAGTTAAATAAAAGGTGGATGTGTGATCAGGAACAGTAAAGAATGTAAGAGAAAGCTGCAGTCTGAAGTTCAAAGCAGGGCCTTTAGCTCAAATGTGGCTATTTCTGCCAAGAAACCTCTTCCCATCGGACGCTTCTCAAGCTGAGTAAGCAGTAAGCGGAGCATCCCCTGTCCAACGCCACCGGCCAAGGGCACCACACAGAGATGGCACCCACGGTGGTTCTGGCAGGTGGTGGGATGCTCTCACACTTGCCAACACCAGAATGCTGTTTATGCAACCATGTGCACGGTCGTCTCTGCCAAAGGAGAAGCCTGGTCAGGGGGCGGCGGATACACACAGTTTTCTCCTGTCTCCAGTGGAGACAGGAACCCTCTGGCCCCTGCTGGTTTACTGTTCTCGAGATGCTCATACTCATGAGGCTGGAGCTCTCTCACACCACTGGATTCCTGGCTGTCGGGATGACCAGGAGCTGGGGCCTGGCATGCAGCTTGGCCAGAGGACTTCCATTCAAGGCCTCGCCCATCCCACGATCCCAACAGCACCCTCAAGACAGAGATGACAGGGAGTGTACGGCAACATTCTCTGAGTTGGCCCATGTCCCTCCCACCCACTCAATGTCCCACAGTATGAGCAACGGCTCCATTCCTCACTCACCCACTCACTCATTCCCATACATTGGTACGCAGCAAGCATTAAGTGAGCACCTAGTGTGTATAAGACCCAATTTTGGATACCATGGGAGATGCAACTATCAGATATCAGATATGACCTCAGGGGGCTCCCAGTCAAGTGAAGACATGAAAGATAAACAAACTGCAGAACCACAACGGGGGAAGTGATGAAAGACGCAGCTACAGGGAGGCTGAGAGGGAAGACCTGTCTTATGTTGCTGAGAGAAGCATGGAAGGCTGCCTAGAGAAGGTGGCACTTAACATGGATTGTCTGAGATATTAGGATTTGAACACATGGTGACAGAGGAATGGCAGTTCAGGGAGACAGAGGAGCACAGGGGGGTGAAGTAAAGACATGGAGACAGAACTGGGGGTTGCCCAGTGTGGCCAGAAAAGAAGAGAGGGTGCCGAGTGACGTGGAAGAGTGAAAGGTGAGGCTTCGAAGGTCAGACCTTTAAGGAGTTGAAGTCTGATCCTGAAAATGGTGCGGAGCCACTGAAGAGTCCTGGGGGGGAGGGGAGGGCATAGTAAGATGCTCAGGGGGAGGCCAGTGCCTGTGAGACCAGTTGGAAAGTTTTACGATTGTCCATGCAAAGGACAAGAGCCTGGCAGTGGAGACAGACACGAGAGTGTGGGAATGGATGTGGCAAAGAAAGAATCCCCAGGGCTCCTGGAAGACTAAAGTGTGGGGAGAGGGAGCAAGGGCGTGCCTCACCTGGGGACCTGTGGAGTCCCATCTCAGACTCACGGAGCCCGGAGCTCATTTCTACACTTAGAAGACTGGTGTAGATCCCGTTCAAACCTCCATGTACCCCAGGGTGTGGCTGGCCAAGGGAACCTGGAGATCTGGACAGACGCCACACAAGCCACACACCTGGTATCTTCTTGGTTATGTGGCATTGAGCTCAAGGCCTCTCAGGCAGCCTCTCCTTCTCCAACATTCCATATTGCCCAGTTAAAGCCAGTCACTCCTGCTGGGCATTTCCCTTACTCTCATCCCCTTCCCCGCTAAGCCTCTCCTTCCAAAGCTTTCACATCCTAAACTCAGCAACGTCACCGTTCCCGCCTGTGCAGGACCCTCCAAGGCTGGGGTCACGAGCTGGAAGTCCTGCTTCCTGAAGCCTCCGTGTCCCCAAGCAATGGGAAGGAAGGAGGTAACAGGGTGAAGTTAGAAAGGTGAGGGGAGGCTCTGTTCTAAGATGAGGATGTCAGTCCTGGGCTGTACTTAGGCTTTATCTTCAGTAAGCCAGCCTCACCACGATCCATCCCTACTGAGGACTTGTCAGCTAAGTGCTCGCCTTCCTCCAGCCTGGCCTACTCACCCCTGCCCACCGACTACACCCCTCCCACAGTCCCCGGCACCCACCGCGTGAGAACCATGCAGCCCCGGGTAGCACGTTACATGGTACAGCAGTTTCCTGCCCTCTCGCTCGGTACTCACACCACCCAGCGAGCACACAGAGCAAAAGGCTGCGGGATGAGGATGCGGCTGGACCAGAGAGGAGAGGCCGCGGCAGAGCCCACCTTCCCAACCCCAGCCCACACATGTGCAGCCAACTCTGCCACCCCCCTTTCATCAGTCCGCTGGAAGTAAGGCTCAGGCACCACCCTAGAAGTCACCAGCCCAGGGGTCAGTACTCACAAGCCCCCAAGACCCTGTCTTCCTGGGAGGCCTGAGTGCACAGACTTCCAGGCTCCCCAGGAAACGAGCACAGGTAAGTCCCAGTGAACACTTTATGCCTGAATGATGAAGTCAAGAGGGCTTTCCCCTCTTTCCTTAATCCCAGCCTCTCCTGCCTATTCAAAACCAGCTGCTTACGTGTGTAGCATTGATTCGCTGTTGGCTACACAGGGATGGAAGGAAAGGGAGAGTGGGCCTTACCTCAAGAAGCCGCAACACACTCAGAAAGGCAGTGCCTTCCTCTCAAAGTGAAGGAGGCATGGACACGTGGGCAGTCAGGACTGCTGGCCCGGGGTCAGTGGTACCCACGGACCACATAATGGAGGCAGTAAGTAGGGTTCAGGATGGGTCGGTGGGGTCCGCTCCTCCACTTAAGTTCAGGACATCTGTCCACGGGAGTGTGGGCAGGCCACCAAGGGCCAGACACCTGCAGACATTTGGTGGCCTGCCTCCCAGGCAGCTGAGCCACACACCCATCCTTCTCCAGGGAAATCTCAAGAGGGGAGACCAGTGTCTTGCAGTAGAGAGATATATATCTTTTTCAGAGTTTCTGCATTATTTCATGAGAATAAGGTTTCTTCACCTTTCTGAGGGAGTTTCAGGCACCTCTAGGAGCTAATGAAAAACAGGCCCCCTCCCTCAAAATGCACCCACAATATCACATGCAGTTTTTAGCCAGCTCACGGACCTCCTTAAGTCCTAGGTCAGGAAGGTCGATCTTAAATCCAACAGCACCCTTGGGAAGAAGGGAGGGTAAGGTTGTGCATCCCATTTCACAGATTTGGAAACTGAGGCACTAGTGCCTAGAGTAACACAGTCACCTGAAGACACACTGGGATAAAAACCTGCTCTCCCAAATCTGGGCCATTTCCTCAAAGTCTGCCTGTGGCTCCACGGCAAAGTCTGAAATGAAATCATGCCCACCTCAGTTCATCTCCTCTCCTGTGGCTACAGAAAGAATGAGCCTGTGAGGGCCAGGGCCCTGGTTCAAGCCTGCTCTGCAGACTTCTGGTCTAACCGTCGGTTCTCCTTGCCCCTTGCTCCTTCCCCTGGCACCCTTGTGGAGCACAGAAGCAGGGCTCCTGGCTGCCCCTCTGTCATCAAGGGCAGAATGCTCAGAGACGACAGTCCCCAGAGACTTGAAGGACCAGAGAAAAATCCCACAGCCAGGCTCAGTGTGGTCGGGGCCTGTCCCCCCACCCCCCGCCGGCTCCCTGCTGCACACGCAGCATAGAGCTCTGAAACTGCAGATGGCTGATCTCCATCCCTCTCAGGAAGTACTTCCAGTCCCTCAAGAGAAGTGAGCACACGGAGGTGAGATGAAAGGACAGAGCCAGGACGAAGGAGAGAAACAGAAGGAGAGGACAGCAGAGAGGATGTGGAAGAAGGAGGGAGGTGAGGTTGAGGGGGACACAAGCAGAACGGCAAAGGACGGGCAGGAGAAGGAGAAGCAGAAGGTGGGTCACCTGGGGGGTTCCCGACCACAGAAGGCTCCCTACACTCACCTTCAGAACAAAACCAAAGGGGTTCTAGGGAAAATCTCCACTGCTTTCAAGTCTAGCCTTCTGGGGTGGCCCAGAACCTTCCTAAACCCCTTCCTATGCTCTAGCCCAAACGTCAGTTAGCACAGGCTCTAATCAGTTGTTTCCGGGGTGACATTCCAGCCCATTCCTCAGCACCAGATGTTCCCCTTTTAATCATTCAAACACCAATAGCAGAAACATGTTCTCATAGACAAAATCTCCCCGTGTCCCAGCAGAGACCCCAGCACTGCCCCACGGGCTCAAGCACAGGAGTCTACTCTCTAGCCCAGCCAGGTCCAGGGAGCCTGGTGCAGGGTCTTGTCCTGGGAGCTGGAATTGGGACCCTGTAGCCTCCAAGATCCCAGGTGGGGGTTACTGACTCCTAGGCAAGGAGCAGAAAGAGGACTGTTTTAGCAGGTGGAAGTGATTCAAAAGGAAAAAATAAAGAGAGAAATGTAGCAGTAATGACTCCCTGGACTGTAGTCACAATGGGAAGTGAGGGAGAAAGAGGAGGAGGGAGGGAAGTGAGGGGAGGAGGAGGAGGAGGAGGCAAAGGACAGACCCTGGGGCTGCTCGCTGGCCACTAGGTCAGTGTGTCCATGTGCAGAACCTGGGACGGAAGGAGGCAGAACTGAAGGGAAATCACTGCAGCATTATCTGGCTTCCCTGCGGTCACAGCGCCGGCGGGTCTGACCTCAAGCAAGAGGCCCGGCGGGCGGGCGGGCAGGCGGACACTTACACACAGATGTCTTCTGGCTGTTATGTTTGCTGGGCATCAGCTTCACACCTCGAGACTTCAGCTCAATTTGCTTCTTGACTAGAGAGGAGGTAAGAGGGAAAATCGTTTCAGTTGTTATCTGTGACTGAGGATGGGGTCCTTCTAGAATGATGCCCTCTCTTGGCTTGGGATAGTCCAGGGTGGGTCAAAGCCAGAAGTCCCTCTGGGCGAGGACATACCAAAGGTGGCATTGGAATGCAGCAATGCCCCTGAATTGTCACCCTCCCTGTATCCACTTTGCAGTGTGATTTTATAGTTCTTGCCATTAAGAGGTGGGGTATATTCCCTCACCCCTTGACTTTGGGTTTGGCCATTGGAATTTTGGAGGAGGTCTTGACATGTCCAAAGGCTTGCAGAGTACCTGCCAGACTAGGCTTGGTCTCTCACATCCCTGCCATCGCTGGCAGAAGACATGACTGGTCCCAGGAGGATGAGGAACATGTGGAGCAGAGGCACTCGGCCTCGCTGAGCGCAGCCTACTCCAGCCGACCTATTGTGGGCAGGGGAAGCTGAGTCCTGGAGGTCACTGGGGGATGGGGCCTGGCTCAGGTGGTGGCCTGATGACTGAATTGGGTTCTGATCCCATCTCAGTCCAGTCCACAGCTCATCAGGAGTCTGCCAAATAGCACAGAAAAGGCACTAGAGCCTGGACGCCACAGTTCCAAAGGCCATTCCTCTGAAGCCATCTACCTCCTTTGTGTCTGACTGCCCCGGTTCCCCAAGGCATTCTGGGGGCCTCTAAGGGCTTCATCCTGTCTCTGGGTATACTGCTCGATGCATCTGTCCCGGACCCCCATGCCCTCTCCCAGCTGGCCCCTGCCAGTGGCTCAGCCCCTCTCAGATGGGTACCCAGCAATGGTAGCGGCAACTGGGACCAGGCACTTCCTGTGTGCCAGGCCCTGGGCTAAATGCCTTTCAAGTTCTTTACTCGGGTCAGCATCCCTGACTCGTCTGCTTCCACCACACCCACCACCCACACCTGATCTGCCAGGAGCCATCACACCCTCCCAAGTATATCCCAAGTGCAGTTTCCACATCTGCCACCCTGGTCCAGGTCTCCGGTGCTTCCCCCCTGGTTGCCATGACCTCCCATCTTCCCTGCCCCATAGAGCCTGTTCTCAACACAAGGGCCAGAGGGATCCTTTTAAAACATAAGTCAGACCGTATTGCATCTCTGCTCAAAACCCTTCAGTGGCAACCCGCTTCTCCTAAAGTAAAAGCCAGTCTTTCGAGTGGTCTGCATAGACCAATCTGCCCTCCCAGCACACCTCCGACCTTATCTCCAACCTTAATCACTCTTGTTCAGCCACACGGGCCTCCCTGGTGTTCCTAAAATATGCCAGGCCTGTTCCTGCTTCCACCTGCCAGTTCCCTAAAATGCTCTTCTCCGAGGGTATCTTCATGACTCCCTCTGTCCCTGGAAGCATCTGTGCAAACACTGCTTCCTCGCAGATGCCTTCTCTGACCACTGTTTACAGCTACACTGCACCCCCAGCAACCCTGCTCCCTTCCCTACTTTATCTCCCTAACTTTCCAACACACGGGATCACAAAGGCAGGAATTTTTGTCTGTTTTGTTCACTGATGCAACCTTTATGCCTAGAATAGATCCTGGTACATGGTGGGCCCTCGATAATCATTTCATTTGCTCCTCACACATCCACCAACCTTGACCAGTAGTTACTATCCCTACTTGGTAGTTAATTACCGGCTGCTCAGAGTGGTTTAAGTGATTTGCTATGGGTCACATAGTCAGGAGGCAGCTGTGCTCTTGGCTGAACCTTAGCATCTTCTCTTGTGACCTGCCCCCTAAGCCATCCCAGGGGCACTGTTAACCTTCTCCAGAATCTCTCCTTTGCCTCGGCTCAGGCCCGGAAAACTCCGGTACTTGCTCTGCACTTGAGGTAATGTGCCAGTCCCGAAACTAAAGCCCACAGTGATCAGGCATGCAAGGGCCCATCTCCCAGTCCCTCCAGAACCCCCAGCTCTGCCTACATCAAAAAGCTCCCCGAGGGTTTGTCCCCTGGCAAGCTGCTCAACTGAATGCCTGATCAAATTCAGTTACTACCATGGAGCCACTGCTTCTCGACGTGCATTCAAAGCCTTTTTATAAATGTGCATTACTCTCCATGTATATCCAGCAGGAAAATTTCCAATGAACACTAACGTGGACCCATTATCAAACAGAGGGTATTAGTAGGGAAACATGCATTATTCAAGCCTAGCTAATACAGTGCAGCAGGGGGGAAATTCCTCGGATTCAGTCATCCCTAAGAGAACAGGGCTGGTCCGGGTCCTGTGGGGACAGTTCGAGCTCTTCTCCCTGATGCCCCGGTACTGGGGCTGGGCTGGGGAGAGGGGTCTCCATGAGCCAGGGTGGCCCACTCGAGGGGAGGTCTGTGCAGATGGCTCTGGGCACCTGGCCAAGAAGGAGGAGGTGAGAGTTTTCCCAATCGCCTTGTTTCCCGTCCTGGTGTTCTCTGGAAGGAGGAACGGGAGGAGGGGCCAGTGTACCAGGAAAGCCATTCCGAGGGGTAAATGCTGCTTCAGTTTTCCCTGCAGCTGCTGAAGGGGGACCCTGAGAGGCAGGTGGGCATGAGGAGATTGCTCAGAGGGAGCCCTCCTTCCTTTCTTCTCAAGATTGCGCTCAGGAAGAGGCTCCAGAAGGAATCCTTCCAATTTCTATGCCCATCCGCTCTACTCGGCCCTCCCCCAGAAGGGCGATGTAACCCACCAGGTCAGTGCTTTATACCCCCTGGGCCACTGCTAGCAGTGGATGATGTCATCACCCTCCCAGCAGGAATGAACTCCTGTCCTTCCTCTTTTCCTCCCTACTATTTACCACAGGATGGACCTTGCTAAAGTGGTCAGAAGAAGTGAACGAGAAGGAATCTGAGAAGCCTCAGGGGGCTTCTTAATTTACATATAAACCTTGGACTGTTTACTCCTCTGAGCTGGTCTCAGAGGTACGTGGCCCGTGCTGTCTGTGTGCACCAAACACAAGCCTGGGGAAGGCAGGGGCCCTGCTCTCTGGATGGTGGTTCCTCACATCAACAACGTAATCTCTAGAAGGTGTATGCCAGGTCCAGCTGGCCCAGGCCCGGCTCTGGGGAGGGGAGCCCGTACTGTGAACCCATACCATCGTGGGAGTTGATGAATGGGTCAGGAAAGTGGCCTTGGCTGGGGGGTAAGCCCTTGGCAAGATCCACATTACTGGGGATGTGAATATCAAGAAATCACCTCCATAGGCTGGGGCCTCAGTTTTTGAGTTGTCACACCCTGAATTATACACAACTAATTTGTCTCTTAAACAGTTTGACCAAGTGAGTGGTGAGTGATCAAGGAAAAAGGAACACCATGGGAAATCAGCCACAAAATGAGCTGAGTAAGAGCAAGCTTGACAGACCAGGGCAGGCCAGGTAAAAAGCGTCAGAGAACAAGAGGTTTTCTCCCTCTAGATCTCCACAGTATGCTACTGACAAACCCAATCAGAAACGCTTGATAAAGTAGCAAGAACCTAGAGAATTTCTGGCATGTACCCGTACATGTTGTTTGTTCGTTCGTTCGTTCATTCATTCATTCGTTCATTCATGGAATGCCCATAGTGTAGTGCCTATGATATTACGCTGAAGCTCTGGTCTCTAAAATGGATTTTGTAACCGCTGATGCACTGCAGATAAAATGGAGCCTGCGGCTGGCTCCACGGTTCCGGCTCCATGTGAATGCACACCCCTGATGCACATATGTACGTGCCTGGGCACAGACCCACACACATATGCATCTATGTCTACAATGGGCACACCCACAACAACACATTTGTGCCCTTGGGTATGCATGGCTCCAAATACTCACATACAAAATATAATTCACACTTGCACATGCTTTTGCACCGTGAACAAAGTCAGGACTCCCAGAGAAAAGTGCTGGCTTGAACTGGTTGATGGAAATCTTACTAGGTACATTCATCTCCTCCGAATGATAATGACTACAGGAGACTGCCAGGCTGCTCCATTCATCCTTTATATTCTGGTTAATTACAAGACATTTCCCCGCTGTTGTAAAGGTTAGCGGGACACATGGTGCACATTTAGCTAGAAGAATCTGGCAATACAAATTTCTCTCTAGTCTGCAGCATGAGTTATTGGGCTGAGCTAGCAGGAGACAAGGACCTGTTAGGGGAGGAGGGGAGGTGCTAAACCTGTCTCCAAGGCTCTGGGAATCACGACGTTGAGGCAACCTGCAGCTTCTCCTCCCAATGGAGTCAGACTTCCCTTCACAAGGGGAAGCCCCAGCACCACCCTGATCACTCCCCTTTCCCTGCCACTTGGCTGGCCTACTGGCTAGACCATCCCTTCATCTCCCCATACTGTTCTTTCACCAAACCCAGTTTATTCAACCATAGAAAAAATTTCCAGGGTATATCTTTCTCTCAGGATTCTAAGCCATTCCTGCCCTAAACTCTTTTTGGCTTGGATTTTATTCACTGATTCACTCATAACTCACCCCCAAAAATGTTGCAAAGGATGATGTTTTAAAAACTGGAATCTGATTTTTCCCTTAGAAAAGTTGGTGGGTGTGCACCCTGCCCCTCCCTCGTCGCTGTGAGCCTGCCTCTGGCTGGCTACCAGCCTCCTCGCACTCAGATTTACGCCAAAGATGGAACATTTGCTGCAGATGCCCGAGATCTAATGCTTCAAGAAGGCACAGACCTTCTAGCAGATGCTGAAGCCGTTGCTCTGGACAACAGTGGGAAGAGCAGTGGTATGGAACAGAGCTGGGGAAGCCTCGATGTAACGAAAGGTGCGGTGTCTGTTGCCAGGTCAGCTGACCTGAGGGATAAATATAAAACAACTGCGCCAACATTGACCAGGATGTTGCCAACACACAAATAAAGAGGCTGGGGTGGCACCACTGTTGCCACTGTCCTGGCACGCTCCGTGGCCATGGAAGGCTTCAAGAAGATGAGCAAAGGTGTTAATCCAGTGGAAATTAGGAAAGGTGTGATGTTGCGTGTTGAAACCGTAACTGCTGAACTCAGGAAGAGCCTAAAGCTCTTCTGAAGATATTGCTCATTTTGCTACAGTTTCTGCAAATGGAGACAGACAAATCGGCAGTACTGCTTCTGACGTAATCACAAAAGTTCAAAGAGTATTCTCTCAATATGGGGCAGGAAAACACTGAATGACTGAAGCAGGAATTGAAGGCACAGAACATGCCTAAGATTGCACATCTCCCTACCTGAATAATACATCAAAAGTTCAGAAGTGGAAATCCTAGGGTACTTAGGGTTTCCAGTGTCCGGTCCGTGGTACCCACTCTTGAAGCCACCAATGCCCGATGGAAGTCTTGGGTTGTGACTGCTGAAGATGCCCTCAGCACACTCACTGGGAGTAGGATGGAAGTCAGCTTGCAGGTTGAGCAGCCCAAGCTCCAGGTTCCAGTGTCACGGAAAGAAGCAAGCTGCTGCTGTTGATGGTATGGTGTTTGGAAAAGAGAGCCGGCCTCTGAATTTCCAAGATCGTTTGCTTCATGATTTAGGAAAAGTTGGACAGGTTACTGGGACCGAAGATGATGCCACATTCTTGCAAGGGAAAAACGACAAGATTCAAAAAGAGAAATATTCAAGGAATCACTACTAGTGACCGTGGAAAAGAAAAGCTCCAGGGACATCTGGTGACACTTCAGAGGGCGGAGCTGTGCTGAAGGTCGCCAGGAAATGTGACATGGAAGAGAATGAAAAGGAGGAGTCACAGGTAGAGTGACAGCTCCAAGACCCGCTGCTGGAAAAGGCACCATCTGGGTGATTTGCTCTGGGTCATTCCCACCTTGAATTCACTGCTCCAGCTAATGGAGAGCAAAAGCCTGGAACAGCAACAATGGGAAGAACGCTCAAAATTCCAGCAATGACCACTGCCACGAATGCAGGTGTGGAAGGATTGTTGACAGTTTAGAAGATGATGCAAGCCCCTCGGAAGCTGGTTATACGCCACACTGGGTGGTTGGTTGAATACGGAGGAGAAAAGAATCATCAGCCCAGCTACGGGTTGTAAGACGTACAAAGCTACTGAACGCCGTAAGAAGTACTCTGTTGGATGCTGCTGGTGTGGCCTGTGGGTTAACCACAGCAAAGCTCATAGCCACTAGAATCCCTGAAGAAGACAAGGATCCGGGCTACAGGGAGGGTCGGGCACTAGATGACAATCATCATGTCAGAATGGCAGGCAGAGAGCCCACGCCTGAGAAGCCAGAGCCACCAGCTCTACCTCTCACTGCACAAGGGGTTCCCCTGTAACAGGGAGTCAAGGTGACCGGTGGAGTCTAAGGCCTGAGGGTTCCATTTCCCGAGCACCTGCCGTGGGCCAGATATTTTAGCAGGACCTCCTTTAATTTCCGATAGCCCTGGGGGGTCAGTATTATTCCCTCTCTACTGACCAGCAGGGCAAGAGTGAGCTGGGAGGTATGTTGGCTCCCCCGCCAGAGAAGACCCTCACCAGCTGTGATCATCGGCCACTGGGGGCATTTAAGAAAGGCTCTTCTCAATATCATTCCTTGTAGGCTTGAAAAGAAAACAAGAAAGCAATTAGCATTGGGAGAAGGACTGAAAATATTCTTCGCCTGGAGGCAGAAGGATTGATTGCATAACCTCAGTGGTCTCCCAGAACTGGAAGGAGCCTTAAGGAATTTCGATTTCTGTGATTGCCAAACACTTTAGTGCAGGGACCTGTGATTACACTTCTAGGTAAATGCCCATTACACAAAACAGATCAAAGAGGAACTGCTCTGGTCCAAGTTGGTGGTGTGTGTGTGGAGGGTGGTGAACCCGGAGCCCCACCCACTCAGTCCTTACCAAAACAGCTGCTGGGAGAAGCCCTTCGGCCTCCAAGAACCCACCCTGAAAACCACTCTTCTGGGCTCCCTCCTCTCATGTTACATCCATATGAAGAGGACTTCTGCCCAGAGTGGGGATTGGTGGTCTCTGCCTCCACCTTGCCTTGGGTCTTCACATCTCTCTCTCCAGCCCAGACCCTTCTCTGAGCTACAGACTGACAGACCAGCCAGCTACCTACTAGAGGGCCCCCAAGCCCGGAGATGCCAATACGGTCCCAGGATCAACGTGTTCCAAGCAAATCCACTCTCATCTGCCTCTGCCCCAGACCATCTGGTTGATAGTGTCACTTTTTACCCACTCACTCAAGCTAGAAACCGAAGTCACCTCTGACTGCTCTGCCTCCTTCCTCTATACCTGTAAATCCCAGATCGAGGGGGCCACGAGTCCAGGCAGGTGACCGTGGGGAGGCCTCTTCCAGTCTCTCTCTGCCTCTGCCTAAACCCTGGATCCTTGGAGTCTTCAAATTCTCAAAGACTCTTAATTGTCCTCCCATTTTCATCCGAGAGCAAAGATCTTCCGAAATGAAAATGCGATCATGTCTCCCTCTTGGTTTTTTTTTTTCCTAATTTTTAAAATAATTTTTTATAGATTTGTATTTATTTATTTGAGAGAGAGAGCGCGCGTGCACGCATGCAAGAGAAAGCACGAGAGGGGAGAGGGGTAGAGGGGAGAAAGACAAGCAGACTCCCTGCTGAGCACAGAGCCCAACATGGGACTCGATCCCAGGACCTTGAGATCATGACCGGAGCTAAAGGTAGACACTTAACTGACTCAGCCACCCAGGCACCCACACGTCTCCCTCCTGTTAAAGACTTCTGATCTCCTGTCTTCGCTGCAGCGTCTCATAGTGTGAGCCCTGCCTCCCTCTCTGGCCTCGGAGCTCACTGCCCTGACTGCTGCCCTACGCTCTGGATGGTGGGCTTCGCGCTCAGGAGGCAAATGTTTTTGGGGAGAGGCCTGGGAGCACATGTGTTGGGCTGTGAGCCATGTCTCAGCTGCAGACCACCCAACTCTGGCCTGGTGGCACTCCGGAGGCTCGAGACACTTCGTAAGTGAATGAGCAAGGCTGTGTTCCATAAACCTTTATTTATGGATGCAGAAACTTGTATTTCATACAGTTTCTGTGTGTCATGAAACCACCTTCTTCTGATTTTCTTCTTCAATCTTTAAAACCGTAAAAGCCGCTCTCAGCTTGAGGACCGTACAAAAGCAGTCAGACGGCTGGGTCAGGCCGGCGGGCTGCAGTTGGCCCAGTTCCACCCTGGTCACGCAGGTCTCTGGGGGGCATCAGACTCAGCACTTTCGGGTTTTCTTGCCTTCCCTCTACCTGGAACGCTCCTCACTATCTGCATGGCATCTTTCTGAAGCCCACATTGATGTCGCTGCCACTTTTTCTTCTTCTTCTTTTTTTTTTTTTTTTGGCTTTTTTAAGTGCTTCCAGCCAAACTAATTGCTCCTTTATCTCTAATCCCAGAAACCTTTCCTGGGCCTCAATTATAGCTCTTATCTGGCTGCACACAACTTATAGATTTACGCCTATTCCTCTCTTTAACCTGTTCTCCTTGACAGCAGAGACTGGCCTAGCCGCATGCCCCTCTCTGTGCTGTCACATGGCCGTGTCACACCAAAATGCCTGAAATTCAACACGCTCGCCCCACGTCCAACAGCCGGCTAGATGCACCGTCACACTAGAACTCTGGTCCTCTGATCCCCTGAGGTAGTACTGAAAATCCGGTTTGGCCAGGAATACCCCTAAATTCTCATTGGACTGAGGTGCGAATGGAATGTGCATTGTTGTAGGTTATTCATTTATTTACTCAATGTATGATTTGGTTTCTGGGAAAAACAAAACAAAACAAAACACTGCCCATCAATCCATTTAGGGGTTTATATGATTAGCCCTGAAGTGCCATAAATCACTTGAGACTAATACCATCAAGCTGAGGGGAGCGGAAATTGAGCCCATGCTGATGTGTCCCCAGACCCAGTCTCCACACTTCTCTGGTCTGCTCTGTGGACTGACTGCCAGAGTGAGGGGCCCGCTGGTAAGGCTCCTAGCCTCACAGGGTACACAGCGGGCCACAGCAGGACCTCTGTTCCCGTTTCTGGCTCCTTTCAGGCTGGCAGATGGGAGGCACAGCAGACAGGAGGGAGACAGAAGAAAGAGAGAGATCAAGTTACTGATTCCCAAGCCCCCTCCTCCTACCCTGTGGGGTTGGCGGTGGTCAGGCTCCTCAGTTCTGCCAGGTGGCACCTCTCCTACCCCCTCGGGCCCTTACGCCCCGCTGTGGTGAAGGCGTCCCTGCTGCGTGGTCCTTGAGGGCCTCATCATCCTTGTGGGGTCCTTTAATCCCATCCTATCCTCTGTAAAAGGTCCTATCACTAAAGCCTCTTCAGTGAAAGCCGGGCAGGATGCCTTCTATCTCCTGCTAGCCCCCTGACTAAAAGCTTTCTCTGCCACACTTTGGGGCTGTATTTGCCAGCTGCAAAACTGAGATTATTTTAGTCATTCCCAAGCTTCCTTTCCTTCAGAGCAGTGGTTCTCAATGGGGGGTGACTTTGTATGCAGGGGTCATTTGGCTACGTGTGGAAACATTTTGGTTATCACGACTACGTGTGTTGAGGGAGACACTACTGGCATCTAGCATCTACTGGATGGAGGCCAGGGACACTGCTAAGCATCCCAAGACGCACCAGACAGTCCCCTACAACAAAGACCTCTCCACGCCACAACGTCAACAGTGCTGAGGCTGAGGAACCCTACTTGAGTCGCCAACCGAGTTACTGAATGATTACGGCATACACTTGCGCTCTGTGCCCCCAGTCTGGAAAACACTAGAGAAAGAAACTCCCAGGGAAGAATCATTTATTTACACGATATATATATACCATATATATAAGCATGCCGGGTGCAGACGAATACCGCTGGGGTGCAAATCCTGCCTCCAACACTCCATCGATGAGGCCTTGCGCCAGCTACGCACCCTCTCTGAATCCCTGGCTCCTCACCTCTGGAGGGCTAAGGGGACGACCTCCTTACCACAGCTGCTGTTAGGGCTGGATGAAGTAATAAATGCCAAGTGCCTGAAGCCTTGAAGCCCCTCTGGAAACACTGGCGCATGTGAACGTGCCAACGCTGCTCTGGGCTGTATTCAGGGAGATGGAGAGGCTAAGATAGGGCCTGCTTGTAAGAAGTTCATCACTAAAGCAGATTTTCAGACCGTGGGTTGCTCTCTGCTGTAGACTTGTGAAATTCATTTAGAGGTTGCAGTTAACATTAAAAATTGGAAATTTTCAGGGTGCATCATGCTTCATAAGGGTAAATACCACTTGGTGACATTTTCTTTTTAGTTCCATAGATAGATATGTGTACTGGGTTGTGCTGGAAAAATGTACTTTTTTTTTAAATGGTAGGATGAGATTACCAAAGTTTAAAAGCTACCAGTTAAATAGGAAAGGTAAGACACTTGAGGCACCATTCAGAGAGGGCCCTCTGGTTTTGCAGAAAACTCACAGGAGCCTGTGAAGGAATTCAAGCTTCACCACTTACAGCCTGTGTGATCTGTGTGTGTTAGGCTTCTTACAAAACCTCTCTGAGCCTCAGCTTCTTTGGCTGAAACGTGGGAATTAAAAACACATTTTGCCACTGCGCTGTGGGGCGGCCCCAGTGGGGCAACGAGGGACAGGGCCTCGTACAGGGGCGCAGGGCCTCCTGCACAGCAGCTGTGCTCCTGACCTTCTAGAGTCGCCCGTTGTCTGGCGTCAAACTATATCCCACGACCATGCCAAACAGGCCCTCAGGCACCCGAAATAGTAGAAATCCTGCTACCTATTTAATCAGATGAAATGATAATATTCATCTCTGCTTTTCTGTTTTGGAAAATACAACAAAAAGATCCAGACAGGTGCTTTGCTCCCACAAAACCTCATCGTCCACAGTGGAAAAATGTTTCCAGGAAAGCACTCAGAGTGAGGCTTTGTGAAGCTTGTCAGACCAGGTTGGCTTTGGGGTTTATTTTTTAAATATTTCAAAGGTGTCCTGCTACCCAACACTAAGGAAATGAGGCTGTTTAGGAAAGGTCCAGAATTTTAAAGGTAGTGCCTCTGCCTCCAGTGCCCCTTTTATCCTAGTTTCCGGCCAGAAAGCCTGGCCCAGGGGCCTCGTGGCGGAGGCTGCCCCCTGCCCCTGCCACCTCCAGGTGAGCGATGGGTGCTGCTGTGCAGAGCCAGAGCCTCCGACCTGGGGTTAGCGAGGACAAGCTGCCCGCTCTCCACCCCCACTCTCCACCTGGAGAATCCGCACTCCCCCCTCACCCCCACCCCAGCACACCCTCACCAGGAGGCACTTCTTGCTTTTTCTCAGCCTTACATGGTCCCATTCTCTGCACACCACTGGTTTTACTCACTCACTCACTCACTCACTCACAACGTGAGCCCACCCGGCCTTTTATTCCCCAAGGCCTTCCAGGGCCTTCTGTTTAGAGGTATGCAATACAAGTTCGCTGTTGAATCAATCAGAACCAACATCAGCTTGTAAGTGGTAGCAGTTAAGGGCTTAATGAGCAAGTTCTAAAGCCCACCCTTGGTGTTTATAAATTCTGTGTACTTCGAGTAAACTCAAGGTTGAAAGCAATGTCCTCATCTGCTCCCATACGTCCACTGGACTTTGGATCTCCTCTAGGGCTGAGGAGCTCCCCGCCCTGGGGTTAGCCAATTCTTCAGGACTACGGCAGAAATCTGCTTATCTGCGATTTCCACCTACCATTCCTTGTGTGGGCTCTGGCGGCCAGGCAGCTCTTCACAGACTGGAGCACCTGAGCTAGAGCCCTCCTAGAGCTCCCTGCCTGTGTGTGTAATATATTCGTGCACTGCACGGCACGAAAGAGAGTTGAAGTACGGCTCTCCTTCACTTTATGCTGGGGGAGGTGAAACGCCGGTGGTTGAGAGGTTGGGCTCTGGATTCAACAGGCAGGAGGAGTTAGATGGCCTTGGGAAACTGGCTTAATTTCTCTGGGCCTCAGCTTCCTTGTCCATATAACGGGAATGGTGACAGCACTGACTTCGCAGGGGAATGATAAGGATTAAATGAGACGATGCTTATCAAATGCCCAGCACAGTGCCTGGCTCTTCAAAAGCATTTGGTATTACGATCAGCCTGGCCTGCGGAGGGCCTGGAGAGGGGCAGCAGCGGCTACACAGCCCCGCCGCTGCCTTGGGCAACAGGCCGCCCCGTGCCGACGCAGAGATGCAGATGTGGAGACCCTAGGTCTGCAAATAAGAACAGGACGACAGAGGCACGTCCGCCCTGAAGTCACCCTGGCCCCAGCCTGGGGACAGGCTGAGCTCTCCTGGAGTTATCCCTGTGGCCCATTGAGGCAGCACGGTGGCCCCGCCTACCTTGGTACTGGGCACTGAAGCCACGCTGCCGGTGGTTGCCGTCCGAGGTGAAGTGTAGCCGCAGCCAGTTCTTGCTGCTGATGACAGGGGCTGGGAGGCTGGCTCCGGTGAACCTGTGGGGACACGACGTGGGCGGGGTCAGGGGTGAGACAGGGGCAGGCATCCAGGCGTGACCCACTTCCCATGCTCGCTAGGACCTCAGCCCAGGCCTGGAGCAGGAAGGAAGGGCGGTGCCACCCCGGCTGCCCTCCAGCAACCAGGGGCCTGAGCAGCTTCAGGTGGCTCTTCAGGGACCCTTCCCACCACTGGGTTACCTGGAGATGCTGGGGAGAGGGTGGATCCCTCAGGCCAGGAGCAGAGTCCCATCCCCTCCCCCCAGCCAGGAGTGTCGGTAAGTGTCACTCCCTTGTGCCACAGACCACAATTGCAGGAGAGGGGCCCAGCCCTCCCAGCGGAGCCACCCCCCGCCAAGATCCTGACCCCTCAGCGAAAGTCGAGCCCACGGTGCCCCCAGCGAGCCCCCAGGGAGTCCGTGGAAAGGGCCTAGGCAGGCACTTCAGGCAGTGCAGCCCTTCAGTGGTGTGACAGCCCATTCTGGGGTCACCCACTAGGCCCCAGGTCTCCTGGGGCTCCTCCCCTGTTGCTGCTGCCTCCATAAGCGGCCTCCCCTTCCCTGCTGGGTCTGCTCCTCCCTGACATTAGCCTCTTCTGGCTCCTAGCCAGTCCAGCCCAGAGGGTGGGGCACCGAGGTCTCTCCCACTGTCGCTGTTCACTGCCCTAGCCTCCTGGCCAATTGCCATCTTGAGCCAACTTCCAGGTCAACCAGATCCTTCCTCCTGGAGCACAGGAAACTTCAGGGGCTCCCTAGTAGCTACACAAGACCCAGTGCCTTTCAAACTTCCCACTCTGTTCCCTGCCAGAAGAAGCCTCTGCTCAGCGCTGGCCCTCTCCGCCACACTCAGGCTGAGCCTTGATGCCTCCCACCCCCCGCATGTTCCCTGCACCCCAGGAACCCCCTCCATCCTACCTTCCCTCCTCTAGCCCCACAACCCTGGAGCTGGCCCATGTACTGGTGTTTCTCCGCCTTTTCCTCCCTGCATATGAATCAGGTACAAAGCTTCCTTATGCCTCCCCTCTGGCAGCATCACACCTCCCTCCTGTCTGCTCCCACCCCCACAGGGTCACCCCATAGACATCTCCTAAGCACGCATGCTTTGTCCTTTCCTAGGTCTTTGCCTTTTCTACCTAGAATGGGCCCACCTATAGCCGTCTCTCCTGCACCCCCCGTGTTGCCTGAGATGACTTTGTCATCACGTCCCAGGAAAGCCTCCCTCCTCTGCTTGGCTTTGAAGCCACATGGATTTGGGTTCAGATCCAGCTTCATCACTTAGTAGCTGCATGACCTAGGACTAGTTAACTGAACCTTTCTGAGAATGAGAACACTAACAGCAGCCTAAAGAGTTCGCGGGATAAATGCGAGATCTGTGGGCAAAGAACCTAGCCCAGTACCGGACACATATGAGCTCAAGAAATCTTTTTCCTTTCCCCTCCTGCGTGATGCCACAGCACTGCATTCCGATTATGATTCCCCATCTAGGTGTGTGTTTCCCTACGATACCTCCTCAAAGAGGGCGCGGTAGCCTGGTGGTGAAGTTAGGGCTCTAGAGCCATCAGCTGTGTTATCTTAACAAAAATTACCTCAGCTCTCTGTGACTTTATCTCTAACATGGGGACAATAACAACCATTCCTTCAAAGAGTTGCAAGGATTCAATGAGGCAATGCACAACAAAGACCTTAGCATGGTCCCTGGCAAATAGAGAGCTTTCGGTAAATGGCAGCTCTCTTTTCTTCTTGTCTACTTGTGTTCTTCATCTCTGTACCAATCACCCAGCACAATGGTTGGTACAGAGCAGGGACATCAGTATTCCAGGACGAAACAGGTGGCGCAGTCATATGAAAATAATTCCAGGAGTTCCATGAATGGACTCTTTATAAAGGGGAAACCACCAGGGATGGGGCAGTATCCATACAACTTGTTACCACTCATGGGCCTGGAGAGGAAATTGTATCCCTGAAAAAGAAGGCTGTATGGAAAGGGCCACCATACAGGACCCAGATCTTCAGGCAGTTTGTGTAAGTCCCACCAGGAGGGAGCAAAGAATGGATATCGGGAACTCACATTCCTCCCACCCCTCCTCCAACCTCCTGCTGATGCTTCTGTTGATCTATCCCAATTGGAAGTCGGAAGCAAAGGAGCGTACTAAAGTAGCCCTACCCACAGCTAAGTCTTCTTAGACATGGAACGGAGTGGAGAAGTTTGGGGAGAGGATTTGGAGGGGCAAATGGAAGAGATCCGACATGGTGGGTCCCTATAAATATGTATTAAAAAAAGGAAGTAACCAAGCGGCTTCATACCCTGCAAAACTGAATTTTTACTATAATGAAAATGCTGACACACACCAAACTCCAATAATATAACCCATATTGCCATGGTAAGAGCTATTATAGAAACCAATTACCGTATTTCACCAGATCCCATTTAAAATAGTTTATTACTGGCTGAGTCATTTAAGTTTTCTAAGAAGCCACAAACAGTATTGTGGGGTTTTTTTTTTCCCCAGGCCAAATTCAATTCTATCTCAATGACAAAGCTTGGAGACTATTTACATAAGGGAAGGAGAAATAGGGAGAATTTACCTGAATAATTCAGAACCAAAGGCTGTTTACTGCAAACTGCAATGTGGGGAGGGTGCCCGGGTCCCAGGAGCAGGATGAGAGTAGTGATCCGGATGGTAAGCGGAAGTCAGGGAGGCTTCTCCAGCCCCCGTATCTGCTTTAACTCCAGCTGTCCAGCCTGGAGAAGCCCCGAGGGACATCTGTCTTCCCTCTTTCCCACACCTTGACCCATCCCTAGGACTCCTGCTAACTGTTGGTTCCCAAGGTTTAAACTCTCAGGGCCCTGTGGTGCCTACACACCTTTACTCTGTTCTGCTCCTGCCTCCTTGCATGTAAATGCACACTGGAGAGTTTTCTTGGCAACCATCCCAAGAATTGGGGGCTTCTGTGTTGGAGTCATAACATCAGACTCTGCCAATGAGATGGTGCCGTGCCTCACTGAACACTCTCCAACAAACCAGTGATACACACAACGACATGGACGACTCTCAGAAGCATTATCCTGACAAGAGGATACACGGTATAGTTCCATTTATATGAAACTCTGGAAAACACTAATCTATAGCAAGAGAAAGCAGATTAGTCATTGCCAGAGGTAAGAGGTACCTGGGGGGGTAAGAGGTACCTGGGGGGGTAAGAGGTACCGGTGGGGATCCCCTGGGAGGGAGTACAAGAGACCCTCTTAGGGTGATGGAAATGTTCTACATTCTGAAGAAGATGGTGGTTATGTGGGATGTACACGTTGGTCAAAGCTTTAAAAACTGTACATTTAAAATGGGTCACTTTATTTTTTGCAAATCATACCTGAATAGAGTTAATTAAAAACAAACCTTCAGTGGCTCCTATCCTTAGAGTAAAAGATCTTACTATGGCCTCAGGCTTTAAAAAAAGTCAGTGTGTCCTCACCTCTCCTACCTCCTCCCCCCTTCATCTCTATTCTTTCTGCTCTAGCCACATGGGTCTCCTTGCTGTTCAAAACTGGCCAGACCTCCTCTGGCCTCAGGGCCTTTGTACTTGACATTCTGTCTGCCTGCTAGCTGGCTCTTCTCCCAGACATCCATGTGGCTCACCTCCTCACTTCCTCTAAGCCTTTGATCAAATGTCACCTTCTCGATGAACTCTTCCTGGTCTGACTCCTGCCTGCCTCCCTTTCCTGAGCACACGTGCAAGCGTGTGTGTGTGCGCACACACACACACACACCATCTGCAATCAAAGAGAAGACCCTACTTGTACTGGAACACACACTGCTTTTTTTTTTTGTGCTTCTCTGCCTTTGCACGTGCTGCTCTTTCTGCCCTTTCCCATTGTACCACCTGGCTGCACAGAGAGGTTAAGAAACTTGTTCAAGGTCACACAGCTATTAAATGGCAGAGGTAGGAGTCAAACTCACAGCACCCCACTCAGAGCCTATGTACTCATCCATGGCATTGTACTGCCACATACACACAAGCATGAAGGAAGGCGGTGGAACAGTTCAGGCTGAATTCCATTCTGTTCCCTTTCCTCCCCCCCCCAATCCTCTTTAATTTTGCTCCCTCTTAGAATCATAATTAAAGGAGAGAAACACAAAGAGAGATTCTCCCCTTCAAACCTTTCTGTCCACATTAACTTCACTCTGGGGGGCCTGGGGAACTCCAAGTTCGCACAGGAAATTGCTATTGCAGCACAGCATAAAATGTATTTAAGCAATTACACTCATTTTTTTTTTCTTTTTGGTAAATTGACTTCCGTTAAATGGGGATTCATTAATGGAATCTGGCTTGGGGAGAATTAAAAACAACAACAACAACAACAACAAAACACAACCGCTCCCTTTAATGCATGTAGTTGATGATGGGAAAAGTGGCTTTGAATTCCCCTACAGAAAGCTCCAAGTTCTTGTCTTGGTAATAAGAGAGCTCAGAGCATACTTCATGGAAAGCATTTCTTCCTAAGAAGCTTCTCCTCCAGTCAGGGTGTTGGAGGCGCCGAGATGATAACTGAGTCTGCATGGAGTCGTTGCCTAGCTGTACGCAGAGGGGGAGGAGTATTAGGAGATCCTGCTTTAAATTTCAGTATTCCTGAAAACTGATATCCTCAGGAGAACATCCACGCACTCATTTACTCACCAAGCATATACTGGATACAAGGCATGGTGCTTGCCAGTGGGTGCCACTCCCACTGGTTCCCTAGATATGGGGAGTCCTTGCAAAGCCTGAAATCTATCAGATTCAGCTGCAATGTCCCCTTCTCTGCACAATCTCCACTCCTCGGTCAAGGGCATCTGGCTTCTGTGCCCCCAGAGCATCTCCTGTGGGCTTTATCTCTCAGCTAAGCTGTGCACAGTCTGGATCTGACACAGGGTTGGAGAATCTCTGTATCCCAGGGGCAAGCAGAAACCATCTTTCCAACTCCAAAGCTGGCTGGGGAGAATATAAAATATAGGAGGTGCTTGCCACTTTATCCCCACTCCCACGCCCTCTTCCCTCCCCACCTGCCATGTGCTCTCCTCTCTGGGGGATGGAGAGGGCACCATGATGTAACCAGGGAAAAACCCTTCTGGAAATGGCTTGGTGGTGGTGGGCAAAGGGCACCAAGGCCCTTGTTGGAGACCTGACTCCTGTTGTCCCCGCCCAAAGTACCTCTCATCTCTGAAGTGAGCCTTTGTTGACTCAGCCCTGATACCCATTCTCATCACCAATGATTTCCGTATCAGTTTTCCTTTAGCCAAATGCCTAGGATTCTTGCTATGTCAAGATAAATGCTTTCCCCAGGACGAACCCATGATGTTATCTATTTTCCTGGAAGTGGGCAAGGGCCCGGGATGAATGCAGTTCTCTTTTGGATATGGACTGCTTGAATCCCTGAGTCTTAAGACTTAAGGCATCCCAAGATCTGGTTCTCAGTGGTGCCTACCCATCCCAGTTGTTCAGGCAGCTCTGAGCAGCTGAGCCATGGTATGAAGATCCAAATCCCAGCTACCTACTTGGAGGTTCTGGGGCTTGTTTGAACAAACCCAAGCTTCTGCCAATCATTCTTGCTCCTCAGTATTCTTTCTCCCCATAATCCACACCATCCTCCTACTCACCCAACCCAAGCATCATCCTTACCTCCTCCCATTCCTGCTCTCCATGGCCAATGGCAGCCAAGTCTTCTCTGCCTCGTGACCTCATCATCCTCACCTGGACTACTGAGACAGCCTTCTGATCCTCCCCCCCCCACCCTCAGTCCATCTCTGTACTCTGTGGGGAGATTTGCCCAAGTTTCTGCCTTGCTGGAAACCCAGGAGCAAAGGCGCACTGGCTCCGGTATTATAAAGTCTAGACTTTTTCACACCTTCCCCTCTCCAGTGACACTCACTTCAAGCCCCAGCTTCTGTCATGTCTCCAGGCTTCTGCGTATGCCACTCCCTCTACCTGGAATGTCCTTTCCTGTTGCCCCACCTGACTTCCTGGGGAAATATCACTGCTCCCATAAACCTAACCAAAAGGTCTCCTTTTCTCCACCTCTCTCTTTCCCTGCCCCCACGGGAGAAGCATTTACCTTCACTGTGATGCCTCTGCACCACGCTCATGCCCCTGTCATGGTACTGGACACACAAAATCGTAACCATCTCCCCAACTAGAAGCCAAGCTCTGTCAGAGCAGGGACAGGATTTTGTCTCACTATGTCCAGCAACACAGCACAGTGCCTGGCACGTGGAACAAATCAATTCCTTAGAATAGGGGTTGGCAAACTATAGTTTGGTGTCCGTTTTTGTAAATAAAGTTTCATTGGATCACAACTGTGATCATTCATTTACATATTGTCTGCTTTCAAGCTACGATGACAGAGTTGAGTAGTGGTGGCAGAAACTATAACCTGCAAAACCCCAAATATTTATCTCGCCCTTTGAAGAAACAGTTTCCTGACACCTACCCTAAGCCTTGTAGATGACGTAGCTTGTTGGTAAAAAGTAATTGCCAAGTAAGGAATAATAAAAGAATACATACACAGCTAAAACATTTCATGAGAGTGTACAAATACTTCAGTGTACATTTATGCACCAGTCCATTTAAAGCAGGACCAAGGTCTTTCCTTTGACCATGGTTTCGTTCTCCACCCCATCTCTCTTATATAAACTCCACCCATAATGCATCGGTTGCCATATCCAATTCTGCTACAGCTCGTTCAGTCAACAAATATCTATTGTGCACCTGCCACGTGCCAGGCACTGTGTGGGGCACTGGGGATGCAGCAGTGAGCAAGACAGACCTGGTCCCTGCCCCTATGGAACTCAGCAATTGTCTCAGTCACTCACACCTAATATTTAGGAAGCAATTCTTTTTAGAGATTCTCCTTCATGGAGTCTTTCCAAAGCATCAATTTAGTTTCCATAGATGCAACTCTATTTCCTTTCACACTCATATTTCATCAGTTTATGTGATGTTTAATTTAAATCACATAATTACAATAACAAGTATGACTGGCACCAAGAGAGTTGGCAACAAACCCATCTGATTCTCAGAAAGTGCAAGACTCAGCTGGTGGGAGCATGGAGTGCATGGGTGTCGGTGGTGGGGGTGGGAGACGGTCCGCAGGCAGCTGGTGCTGAGTGCCACCAGGCATCGGTCAGGAAGATCTAACAAGGCCATGGGCCTGCCAGCTACCCCAGGGAGCTGCTCTGGTGGAGAGGCTAAGAACACTTTCATTATGCATGCTTTGTGAATGAATGAATAAATGAATGAACGGACGGCAGTCTCCTGCTTGCAACAGTGGGCATCTTTTCTAATCACCTCCCCTTTGCTACTAGGAGAGTGGGAATCAGTTAATATTAAAATCCAAATTGACGAGGACTTCAGAGGACTTCCAGGCCTAAGGGCCAGCTATGTATGGATCTCATCTACAGCCTTTTCGACAAAAAAAAAAAGTCCAGATCTGTTCTGTTTCCAAAGATCGAGAAGTCAGCTCCTTGCCAAATTCTCCCTGTCCACTTTGATCCACCCCCATCCTTTTTCTAGCTACTTCCTGCCCATCCTTCACGCGGCATCTTACAGCCACTGGCTCCAGAGAGTCTGGCTGGCTTCTCCTGTGTACCTTGTGGCTCCCTGTACTCCTCTAGCCTGGTGCTTGTCTCACCAAGCATCATCCAGGGGTCTGCCTCATCCTCCAAACTGTGCGCTCCTGAAAGAAACCAGAGCTGTTCTTTCTTCTTCAGTTCTTTCCTCAGTACCTTGCATGGAAACCTAACACGTGGAAAGGCCTCAATAAATATCGCTTACTAGAAGAAGGAACGCTTGAATGAGTGAACAAATGAATGAGATTCTGCTAGTGAAAGCAGAGGGCATATGTGGGGAAAAGCAGGCGAGCAGGTGAGCCTGGAGACAGTGGAAGAGCCTCCAAGGCCATGCTTGGTTTCATCTCGGTTTCCTATGACGATGGGCCACCCCACCCCCTTGGTCCCTCAGCCCTCACCGTGCTCGGCAGTCACTTGGCAGATGCTGGTACCTTTCTGGGGGACTCTTCTCATTCTGACATGTCCCCAGTGCACTACCAGTGAGGTAATCAATGTGGGCAAATGTTCCTTCTTCCCAGCAGCAACTCAATAAACTCAACAAATTATCAGGGCTCTTCCCTGCTCAGCTAATTGTTAGCTCCAGGGAACCCACACAAGTTACATCAGGTAAACGCTTTTCCTCCAGACGCACTGCTCCCTGGAGGGCTGTATCGAGCCCGGGAGAGGGAAGGGCAGAGCTCCTGGCAGTGTCTGCCCCTGGGATGCGGGTGTCGTCACCGCTGGGGGTCCTGGGGCTCGCGCGTTGGGGGTGGCACCTTGAGAAGGTCTGGGAGTGGCCTGGGGTGTCCATTCCTCGCATTCCCTGCCCGGCTGCTCACCCAGAAAGGCTGCTGCCTGGGGCGTCTCCTGCCTCTGCGCGGAGGCCCTGTTCACGAAGCTTCTGAGAGCAGACTGGCGCTGGGTCTGCGGACAGGCGTGGGGCCGGGGGCCGAACTCTGGGTGACGGGGCTGGTGGCGGGTCCTCGGCTACCTTCCAGGGGCTGCCCACCTTCCTCACATTCTGTCTCCGCGTCTAAAGCAGGCAGTCCCACTCCCTTCCGTGAGGGGCAAGCCTCCGAAGATCAAGCACCCACGTGACCCTCAGCCGGAAGCTGATTGGCCCAGGGTGGTCATGTGACTCCAGTGGGGCCAATCCGACGGTGGGACCGTGCAGGGGCTTCGACGCAGAAAGGGCCTCGCGGGCCAGGCTCGTGCACAGGAGGGAGATTAGGGGAGGGGGTGGACCGGCATCGTTTCTTCCGTCCGTGCCCCCGCCCCATCACTCTTACACAACGTGCTGCCCCTAGTACATTGTCCTCCTCCACGTCCTGCTGCCTTCTGCCTGGGACAGAATCTAAGCGCAGTCTCTGCCCTGCTGCTGAATCCTTAGCCAGCCATTCCCTGCCCCCAGCCCGAGTCTCTATTGCTCCAGGTTAGACCGGAGAGCTCCCCTGGAGACCTCACGGTCCCATGGCCTCAGATATTAAAGCCTTCCCCATCAGGACCGGCCCAAGACCTGGGTGCCCTAGGAGCGTGGTGACAAAGGCACACTCACACTTTCCCTGGACCCCCTCGCCTTCCTGGCTCAGGTCTCTGCCTATGTGGAGATCCCACCTGTCTGGGTCACCACCTATCTTGTTCCCCTACACAGAGGCAATAGGTTTAAGGAGGTCAAAGATTAAGGGCCTGGCCTCTTGAATCAACACAGCCCTGTATTTGAGTCTGGGCTCCACCGTTTACTAGTTGTGTAAGTATGGGGATGTGCCAAAATTTCTCTGAGCCTCAGTTTCCTCATCTGTGCAATGGGAGTCCTGTGAACAGCTGTGCTTGTGTATGTAAGGTGTCCAGGATTGTGCCTGACACACAGCAGGTGCCTCACAAGTGTGACATATTTTCCTCCCTTGCTTAGTTAGTTCTGAGAGGAGAAGGGATGGGATCTTACCATTGCCTTGAACCCTACCTTCCAGAGCATACAGGGATTAAATAGGAAACCTGGCCTAGGTTTCCCTGGAGAAGTAAGGGTGCCTGCATCCAGTCTGGTCACAGGGCAGTGCAGGGAGAAAAGGACAGGGCACTCTGAATGGCACCCAGGGTAGCCAGTCCACGTGGCAGCCACCTTCCCTTCTCCCTCAGTGGCTCCAGCCTGGCCTCCACCAGTCCTGCTCTCTCAGCCTTGTCCATCTTCCACCTGTCACTGGCAGACATGAGTCAGAGAAGGGGCCTGTCCCCCTCCCAGGGAGGGTGCAATGTATGTCTTGTAGAGGCCTCTGGGGATTATATTTGGATAATACTTCTCATCCTGAGGAAATGTTTGCAGATGGCTTCCGGAGGAGCCTCCCATGCCAGCCTCTGCCTGCCATTCGACTGCCATTCTGAGCTGGAGCCTCATCGATGTCCCCTCCCCCTCCAGGAGGAAGCAGCTAGCCAGCCCTGCCTGAGAGCCGGGCAGCTCCGAAGCCTTGGCTGAGGGCATGAGCCTCCAGTCGGCTGGAGAACGATGGTCTAAAACATGTCAGGGATGTGAAGGCCAGTGAGCAAGTACCCTAGTCAGACGGAGCTGGATTTGGATCCTGCCTCCACATCCACTGGCTGTGTGACCCTGGGAGACTGCTTCACCTCCCTGAGTCTCTCTTTCCCAGTGTGTGTCTCACAGTGCGTTGTGACAATTCAGGGTGATATGGTGATGCTCGTAAACTCCTGCTAAGGATTCCAGACACAGCTGCCACATACTCTCGATCACAGCATGTCTCCAAGCAGCAAGGGAGACTCATGGGCAAAGTGCTAACACTTACTGAATAGAAAGCAGTCTGGGGTGGAGATTAGGAACATGGGCCCTGGAAGGTACCTGCCTGGGTTCAAGTATCAGCTCTAAACTTAACCAGCTGTCTAACTGTGGGCAAGTAACTGACCGGCTTTGGGACTCAGTTTCCCCTTCTATTTACTAAGGATAACAATAGCACCCACCTCATAGAGTTGACAGGACGTCTCAGTGAGATAATAGAGCTCTCAGTACAGTGCTTGGCACATAGCAAGTGCTCAAAGACCCTTTGCTATTATTATTGAGGGCCAACGATGTGCCGGTGTCGTATGTACACTTTCTGAATAACAAACCAGATGTCTAGCCATTAGTACAGTGGAGCAAAAGCAAGTAGAGGGGAGAGGAAGGAGATAGGAAGGAAAGAATGGACAAGTAGGGGAGAGGAGATTTCCTGTCTTCTCATATCGCTGACCTCTATCACATCTGGGCTAATACTTTTGGTTTCAAGCGGCAGAAGTCCAGATCAAATCAGCTTGGAACAGAGAAGAAATGACTGGCTGCTGTAGTGAAGCCATAGCTGGCTCCAGGGATGACTAGACCCAGGGACCCAAACGCCACAAAGCCCCTCTCTCTTTGCCCTATCTCTGTTGTGCTCTGTCTGCTGGCTTCATGCTTTCCACGTCAAGTGGCAACGCTCAAGCTGGACCTATGACCACCCTTAGGAGCTCCGATTCATCCTCACACCTTCACTTCCAGAAACAAGACAACAATCCCTTCCGTTAGTTCTAATTAGGAAAAGGTCACTGGAAGCCTCTGATTAGTCCAGCTGGGGGGGGGGTGCCTACTCCTGGGGCCAAGAGCATAGGCCCCTGCTAGAACTGTTTGGAGGACAGTTCTCCAAAAGAAGGGATGTGTTCAGAGGGAGGGAGGGGTCGGTGTTAGGCAGACAAAATGAAAGATGTTCATGGTAGTTGAAAGAGGCAGGGGGCTAGACAAAAAAATCAGGGACTACTCTTCCTACCCTGTGGCATAATGGAGGGGCTCTGTCAAGGCCTGTGAGGGGGACCCATCCACAGTTCATTGTGGGCGTTCTCTCCCCTAAGTTGGTCTTGTTCTAGACCTCATCCTCTCCTCCTTTGCTGTGTCCTGTCAGAGGTAAGCAGGCATGCCTGGCCCCTGCCATGCTGATTACATGCTTGCGCCTGATTATCTGTTCCACTTCCTATCCGCTTGCCCACTAGGCCGCTGGACTAGGAGTAGACGCTTCACTTTGACCAGCCCGTGATCTCAGTAGTAGTAGACCCAGGTTGTGTTTGTATCTGCACGTGCTAGTGTGGTTCTGTGGGCTATCCAAGTCAGTCTACCCACAGGACTCAGGGCATTCTATGAACTGGGGATAAACTGACCAGATCCATCTGGAACAAGAGATCCATCAACCCAAATGAGAAGTGTCTCCCCTGAATCGCATACGTGTTGAGATTTAGACACCTTATTCTCCTTCTACCTGCCCTCCTCCTGCAATACTTGGCCTTGTTCCTTGTTGGCTTCCTCCTCTCCTTGGCCCTAGCCAATGGAGTCCCTAGACTCCCAGTAGAGGCAAAACACATGGACTTGAGAGTCAAACCAACTTGAGTCTGAGGCCTGGCTCTGGCACTCATTGCTATGTGGCCCTGCAAAACTATCTTCCTCTCTAGGCTTTTCTGGAGACGATATACTTAAAACATTGTCATCATTCTTATTAAAATATTATGGTCACATGGGATTAAGTAATAGTTCTTGGCATGAGGTTAGTGCCAAAGAGCCTAGGCCTAGTGCTTGTGACCCTGTCTTTTCCACCAGTCTGGCTTCCAGGAAATTTCAGATGCCTCTCTCTACCACCACCTCCTTTCCTAAGACATATCCATCCTTCAAATGCTGCTTATAAGTGGCCGTCAAAGAATCAGCCACATTGCTCCACAACTCAGCTATTTATTGAGATGTGTGTGCATACACGAGTGGCAAATAAGTGAGTGAATGAACTGAAAGAATCTAAGAGTGAATTAATTGGTAAGCAAACGAGTGAATTAGTGACTTAATGAGTCAGCAAGTGAGTGAAGAAGAGTGTGTAAAATTGAGTAGATCACGCTCCTTGCTCCCACAACTAATCCAATAAGCGGTGGCATAAATTTTTTATCTTTATTAACATAAGGAGGGGTTAAGAATAGCACAGGAAACATTACAGACCACCAGCTGGCTGAGAAAGCCACTGTATTCCTTCCCTATTGCTGCTTTAACAAATCCCTACCAATTTCGTGGCCTGAAAGAACACAGTTGTCTTACAGTTCTGGGTGGGGGGAGGGGCAGGAGTCCAAAATGGGTATCACCAGGCCAAGATCAAGGTGTCTGTAGGGCTGCACTCTCTGGAACTCTAGGGGAGGACCTGCCTGCTGGTCTTGCCCAACTTCTAGTGGCCACCTCGTTTCTTGGCTTGTGGTCTCTTTCTCCATCTTCAAAGCCGGCCGTGCCGCACCTTCAGATCTCTGACTCTGACCCTCTGCGTCTGCCACCATATCCCCATCTCAGACTTTCACCCTCCTGCCTTCCTCTTATAGGGACCCAGGTGATTACATCAGGTCCACCACGTAACCCAGGGTAACCCTCCCATCTCAAATCCTTAACAGAATCACATCTGCAAAGTTCCTTTTACCGTGGAAGGTAACACAGTCATGGGCTTCCAGGTTTCAGATGTGGGCATCCCGGCAGAGCCATTTTCTGCCCTACCACAGATACTCCATTCAGAGGGCACATGCAGGCAGATTCCCACCCCACAGGAAGGGGGTCGGGGGGGGGGGAATCGAGGAAGCATCAAAGCATTTATCCGATGTCCGAGCCCAGGTTCTTTTGCTCTTCTTCTTGTGTCTTGAGCACTGGGATTTTTATTATTATTGTTATTATTTTAATTTAAATTCAATTAATTAACATATAATGTATTATTGGTTTCAAAGGTAGAGGTCAGTGATTCATCAGTCTGATGTAATACCCTTGAGGACTGGGATTTTTGAAAGCTTCTCAGGTGGTGCCAGCATGGTCCCTAATTCGGGGAGCACTGTGACAGAAGACATGCCAAGAGCACGTGCTGCTACAAGTGAGGTTCAGATCTGCCCCGAGATTTCTGGAGGAGACAGATCAAGAGCACGGTGTGTCAACTCTGGGTGCGCATTACTGTCAGTGTGGGAGATTTTGGAACAACTTCGTTTGAAATAAGATTAGAGTTGCAAGTTGCAAAGATAGTACAGAAATTCCCTATAGACCCATCACCCAGCTTCCTCTAACATTAGAGTCTTACATGACCATGGTACTTGTATCCAGAAGTCAACATTGGTTCGGTACTGTGAGCCCAATGGAAGACTTCATTCAGATTTCCTGAGTCTTTCCGCTAATGCCTTTTCTCTTGGTCCAGCATCTCCCAGAGCACTGAGATGTTGAGTCTACTTGATCTCTAATCTGTGTCAGTTTCTCAGGGTTTCCTTGCTTTCTCAAGACCTTGACATTTTTGAAGGGTACTAGTCAAGTGTTTTGTAGAATACCCCTTGGGTTTGTCTAATATTTTCTCATGATTAGACCAGGGGTTACAGAATTAGGGAAAGAATACCATTATTGGCTAGGGTGGTATCTGTCAGCTTTCTCCACTAGAAAGACAATTTGTCCTTTTCCACACACTATTCATTAGAAGTGAGTCCCGACGTCCAGCTCACATGGTAGGGGGGTATCGGGTCTGTTACTCCTATCGCTTTAGTTAGTTCTTCCCCACGGCTTTATTACCACCTCACTGCTCTTTATTGATAACGTTGTAATGAGTGACACCCAGAGCATAAGCGGCAAAGCTAGAATTTGAATTCAAGTCTGCCTGGCTCCCAAAACCATGTTCTTTCCACTTCCCGTTATCATCGCTAAATCAAGAGGATCTCACAGTGTCTAAGGTGAGCGCTTCCCCTCGGCTTGCCTAGATAGTGTTTTTCAAACCAGTCCATGGATTGTAACCCACAGTTACAGTGGGTCATGAGCTCAGTCTGCAGGTTGCACTTTGAATAACAAAATAGACCATAACAGAAATGGCATAGAAAAGAGTGCACCACACACGTAGTAAGTATCATTTGTTATAACTTTTTTACTGTAAACTCTCTGTTTAGAGACCTTTATCTTTACAATAGGAATAAAAATAGCAGCCGCCCCCTCCCCCCACCCAGGGGCACCTAGTGGTGCTGGCTGAGTATCGGAGTCTAAGTTTCAGCTTAGGTCGTGATCTCAGGGATGTGAGATTGAGCCTCACATCAGGCTCTGAGCTCAGCGCTGTCTGCTTGAGGCTCTCTCTCCCTCTGACCCTCCCCCGCCCCATGCTCGCTCCCTCTCTCTCTAAAATAAATAAATCTTTTTTTAAAAAAATAGCACCCCCAACACAACACACACACACACACACACAGAGTTATTATAAATATTAAAGGAATTGATATAAGTAAAGCACTTAGAACAGAGACAGGCACACATTAAGTATTATATAAATATTATGAAGTATGCTTGTGCACAAACGGGTCATGATGTAAAATGTAATTCTTATTGTAAACGGCAATGAACAAATTAGAAAACACTGAACTCATAGCTCCAGCCTGCAATGTCAGCAGTTTATGACCTCCAGGCATCTGCCGGTTTTTTTGAAGTTTTATTGCAGGCATAACCACCCTCCTCCGTGTATGTATTGTCTATGGCTACGTCTGAGCTACAATGGTAGAGTTGAGTATGTCCAATAGAAACCATATGGCCCACAAAGCTGAAAATCTTTCTTATCTGGCTCTCCAGACCAATGCCCTTGCCTAGAGGTCATCTTATAATACAAGGGATATTAGATGCCTCTCTGGAGGCCATGTGGCCCCGTTCTGCTACTGCCCTGCTTACCCCTGCAGAACATTCTAGGCTGGGAGACTGCTGGGTCCTCAGGCCTTGAGTAGCTCAATACCCTTCTATCCCAGACCGATGCCCACACTTGCTTTATTTATCCACCTCCATGGCTGTTCATGGTGGAAAGCTGAAACATGGTACATCGGTCAGGGTCCCAGCAGGAACCAGATGGCCACTCAAATGAGAATAATTTGAGGAGTGTTTAATAAAGAGGTTATTTACAAAGGGAAGGGCAAGGTGTAGGAAAGCCACGAGGGATAGCAGAGTCCTCAGAGGCTAGTATAAGCATAGTTCTTACCACCGTTGGCAAGAGGGGACAAGGAGAGGGAGCAATTCCTGAAGCTGGAAGGAGTCAGTCATTTAGAAAGGACAACTTGATAGGAGCCAAGGAGCCAAGGAGTCCAGGGTCCGAGAGCCAGCTCCAGGTGACCTCTCTAGGAGGAAGCCAGGAGAATAAATGCCCTGACATCACCTTCCTCTCTTCCTGATCTACTGTTGGGAACCACAGTGACCAAACTGAAATGGAAGCCACAGGGTGTGAGACCCACTGATGTGGTCTGTGTGGGTCGGCTTCCCAGGGCACATAGAACAGAGTGGAGAAGGTTGGAAAGACTCAGCTACCAGCGCACATAGCATTGACTTAGAAAGCCAGCCGTACTGACCCTCCCTAAGGTTCTCCAGACTGTTTCCTCACTTCATCCCTCCAAGGCGAGAGTGTGGCCTAAACACCACAGGGTGGCCATAGCTTTTACCTTTTACTGCTTTGTCTTCCTAGACCTGCTAGGCTCTAGATGATTATCATAGGATTAATCCTTCTGGAACTTTTCATCATGAGAAGGGTAGAAGGTCATGAACGGAGGCACAAATGAGCTGCTGAGGCTTTTGTGAGACTGAGCCGAGTCTGATTCTTATCTATAGATGTTAGCCAAGTTCTTCCTCACAACCTGTCCTTCCATCTCGGAAAAGAGCTATGTCCTATTGACCTTGGCAGCCCAGCTCAAATTCAACAACCAGGTGAGCCAACCCCTGGCCCTTGGGAGAAAGAACCAGAGTGATGAACACTAACCATGCTGAGAAATGTGCTCAGAATAATTTGTTCCCACTGGCCTGACCCCACTGCACCCACCACTAGCCCAGACTTCCTCCGCTGGCATCTGAGATCGTATAGGCCTCTAAATACAGCCACAAAACTACAGCGTGTTATCTGGAGGGTCTTTCCTGGCCAGTCCAAAGCACCCATTTTACAGATATGAAATCAGGGACTTACAGGAAGGAAGGGGCTAGCATCAATAGCCCAGCCACCTTGTGGCAGAGCCGGGGCTCAAACTCAGGACTGGGGACTCCATCGATTTCCATCTTTCCTTTACAGCAGATGGAAGTTGAAGGCAGTCTGGGAGGCTTGGGAGTGGACTGGGAGCCCTGGAAACGTGCTCTAGTCTCAGGCAAGTTTCCCTGCGAGGCTCAGTTGCTGAAGCTGCACGCTGGAGCCATTGGCCCCCAAGGCACAAGTTCTGGGGGGGCAGCAAGAAGCACAGGCTTGAGTCAAGCAAATCAGTCAAAATTCAGACTCCCACCTGTTAGGCTATTCTACCCTCATTTTTCTGTTAACAAGGCTCCATTTTCTAGTCCTATATATTTGGTAGTATCATCAACCACCAGTTGTGTTAACCCCGGTGCCATACAAGCAAGGACCTCAAAGTGTCCAAAGGTCACAAGATGACACTTTTATCGTCTTTTCTTTAACCTTCAGTTGGAAGACTGGTAGAACATTGTCAACGGCTTTCACAAAAAGTCAGAAGCCAACTAGTTTGAGCGTAGCCATTAGAGCTCTGTATTCTAACCCCGAGAGCCAGGGACCCCAGAGATGAGAGCGGGGAGGCCTCCTGATAGCCAAGGATTTGACCCCAGTTTCATGGACTCAAGTGTAATGAGTAAAACCCCTCAAGGTTCTCCTCCCTCTGCCCACCCCACCCTAGTTTCTTCAGAGAAATGAAGAGTTCGGATGTATATAGCCCAAGTGCTCAGGTTTTAAATTAGACAACTTTGTCCTGACAGGAACCGAGTCACGGCTGTCATACCTGATTATTTTTAGAGTTACTACTAAACTCTTTGAACGGCATGAGCTGCCACCATTCAAGGCAAACAGAAAGACTTCACATTTTATCATGACAGCTCTAGAGCCATCCACCTCCTCGCGTTCATTATTTCCATCCTGACTTTGGAAGGCATCATGTGGCATCTTGACAATCTTACGGTGAGGAAGGCAGGCCCCATGGCTCATTACTACATCCGAAGGACTGAAAGCTCCCATAGTTGAGCAAAGCCCATTGCCTCCAGGAAGGCAAGGAGAAATATTCCAGGGGAAGACCTGCTCCCAAGCCTCCTCTGGATGAACCATCATCTCACATGAGAAGCAGAAATGGACCCTCAAGTAGCCAACCAATAAAGAGTAGCCATATGCAAATGCCACAGGCTGGTGAATGATGTCACAGTCCCCTCTTCTGACTCAATAATGCCACCACCACTGAAAAGGCTGATGACAGACCGGAGCTCTTGCAGAGGGAAAAATTCACCGCAAGCAGAGCACCTTCTAGATTGCTCCTGGAGTGTGGAGACAGAAGTCTCTGCTGTCCAAATTACTGAATCCAGAAAAAAAAATGACCTTATGAACATGGGAAAAGAGATCCAGCTGAGGCCCAAGGTGAATGTCTCTTCTTACATCCACTTTTTGCTGAATTACAGGAACAAGTTCAAGGAGCAGCAGCCAAATACCTACCTTGGCTTTAAAGAGTTCTCTAGAAAGTGTTCGGAAAAATGGAGGTCCATCTCAAAGCACGAAAAGGCCAAATATGAAGCTCTGGCCAAGCTCGACAAAGCCCGGTACCAGGAAGAGATGATGAATTACGTTGGCAAGAAGAAAAAGCGGAGAAAGCGGGACCCCCAGGCGCCCAGACGCCCCCCATCATCCTTCCTGCTCTTCTGCCAAGACCACTATGCCCAGCTGAAGAGGGAGAATCCGAACTGGTCAGTAGTGCAGGTGGCAAAGGCCTCGGGGAAGATGTGGTCTGCAACAACAGATGCTGAAAAGCAACCGTATGAGCAAAGAGCAGCTCTCCTGAGAGCCAAATACCAAGAGGAATTGGAAATCTACCGTAAACAGCGTATTGCCAGGAAGGGCCTCCAAGGGTCAGCTAAGAACCAGCGCAGAGGGAAAACTGACTCGGACAAAGCTGATGGATCCAATTAGAAATAAAATGCCATTCAACTGTATTGCCTGTCGCTGGTCTCCTGTATGGCGTTAGTGCGGCCACGCTGCTGCTGCTTTGAGGAAGTGAGTGGGGTGGTGGTTGAGATTGGGGTTTGGAAGCTGATCCTGGGGAAGGCTGGCTTTGAGAGAAGGGCAAAGGCGGTGTGTGAGGTCAGTAGCTACAGGGCTTGGCTTGGGCAGGTGGGATGGGAGTCTCCAGGTGTAAAGTGGAAGTCATGGAGGTAGGGGCATCCTGGTTGCAAGTGCTTATTTCGGGCAGAAGACCCTCCTCAGGGTCAGGTGCATGAATGCCAGTCCTGCCATCATCCTCACCAGCAGGGCCAGAAGGCCTGGAGTTCAGGTCAGGCTCCCAATTGAGGCCCCAGCAGAGGCTGGGAAACTGGAGTTGAGGTGGGCTTTGGGGTCTTGGTTTCTTCAGTAATTCCAGAACTGCTCCTCCACTGAGCCTTAGGTATCATCAGCGGGCCAGGAGGAGCCCCCAGGGTGGTCCCTCCTCTGGTGGGAATGGAATGCAGGGCGGATTTTATAAACACGGGCATCTGACTCTGCCCAAGTCCTATGACCTGGAGAAAACCTGTCATGATTTTGGTGGGTATCCACCCAATCATTTGTCTGTGGTTAGAAGCATAGAACACATGGAGTGGACAGTTACTGCCTTTATGACCATCGGGCATCCATTCCTTCTCCTCTTGCTCACAGCACCCGCCTCTGAAGTCCCCTGGTCACACTGATTGGTTCAGTTACAGGCATGTGACCCAGGGTGGTCCAATCAGAGTGGACCACAGAACTTGTGCATGGGGTCCTAGGGGAGAGCGCTGTCCTGAGGCTGCTGCAAGCCATTTGCCTCGTTCTTGGACCAAAATGTTAGTCCTTTTGGCATCAGAGTATAGTCTTGGACTTTTCACTGGAGATGAGCCCACGATGTTTCATTTTTTTTGTCTAAGGCAGTTTGAATTAGGGTTCTGCCACTTAAAATGAGTCAAAAGTGGTAATTTGACACAAATGGGATTGTTCTGTGTCGGTGCTGTATTGTTCAGGCAATAACACACCATGAGCAATGCTTCTTATCAATCAATATAGGTTGGTATGGAATATTTTGAAATGGCTCCTGACTTCTCAACATCAAAAAGACTGGGCCAAAATGTAAAACTGCCTTTTTGTCACCGCGTTATGCATGCAACAGACTTCCCTAATTCCATCTCCACTCCTATTCCAGGATGGACTTAGACTTCATCCTCTACTGCTATTCGAACTTTTACTCTCAAAACAAAAGTAAAAATACATACTTTGAAAAGTCTTATAGAACTGGAGAGCCTTTAGGGAATAGAAGGTGATACAGTGGAGTGATTCAGAAGTTCAAGGTCTGGAGTCAGGCCATTTATGGAAGACTCACGTGTGCCAGATCCTGTGTTGGTTATCGGGAGGCCCCGCATAGACTGCTGTCAGGTTCCTGCCCTGTAAGAACTTTCCTTCTGATGAGACGGATGTGGGCATAAACTATAGCACGACAAAGCACGATGAAAGTGAAGGCTACACAGAGTGCCAGGGGGTGGGAATGGGTACTCCCTACCAAGGAGACCTTTGAAGTCTTCAGGGAGGAAGCAGCTTTATCCTACTTGGCAGCCTTGTACTGGTGCTGGCAAGACTCCTTTTTCCCATTCCCCGTTCCCTACAGCTGTTGTTCCAACTTGGCTCTGCTTCCCCTCCATCCCAACCCCCACTCTCTCAGGAGACGCCCTCATTTTCTGTTTCATTGAGAAAACAGAGATCATCAAACATAAGTACTCTCAGTTTTCTTCTTTCTCAACATGTAATCCACACCCATCCCTTTCTCCTGGTCTCAAATCTCACAAGAAGCTAGAATGCACTTGCAACCCAATTCCCCTGCCTTCCTCAGGCCCTTACTCCTCATCGTAAAGATGCAAATCCTTCAGCCCTCTAAGCTTGCACAGGTTGGCTTAGTGCTGTGAAACAGGTGGTTCTGATCTTAATGTCTGCAGGAACTTGGGCAAGTTCTCTCCTCTGAGTCCTCCCCTGTGCAATGGGGATAATGCTTACTTTACAGGTTGTTTTAGTGAATAAATGATATAATACATGCAAGAGCATTTGGCACAGTTCTTCACACCTATTATGTACTGTGGTGGGCAGCCTCTAGGGTGGCTGTCTCATGATCCACCCCTGCTAGTGTCCATACCCATGTCCCATCCCTTCTTAAACATGGGCAGAACCTGTGACTGACCCATAGAATGAAGCAAAAGACATGAACTGTGACCTCTGTGATTATGTAATGATCTATAAAACTCCATCTTGCTACCTGATTTGCTCTAGAGACTTTGCTGACTTGATGAAGTGGCCAAGCTGGGGAAACTCACGTGGCAAGGAACTATGGTCAGTCTCTAGGAGCTGAGGGGGGCCTCAGACCAACAGCCGCAAAAAAACCCAAAACAAAACACTAAAGCTCCCGGTCCTACAACCACAAGGAACTGAGTGTTGCAGCAACCACATAAGCAGGAAAGTGAGTCCTTCCACAGTTGAGCCTCCAGATGAGAACCCTGTCCTGGTTGACACCTGGACTGCAACCTTATGAGGCCTCACAGCGAAGCTAAGCTGATACGGGATTCCTGATCCACAGAAACTGAGAGACAATGAATGTGTGAGATAGTGAATGTGTGTTGTTTTAAGCCAGTAAGTGTATGGTAATTTGCCTCATGGCAATAGATAATCAATACAGTACTCCATCAATGCCAGCTTCCTTCTAATTTTAGAAGACACTGTCTTTAACCTTATTTCTCCCTCCAGATTCTACTTTATCTGTTTAATTTCCTTTCTTTTGTACCCTCTTGAAGGTGGAGGAGCCCCTCCCCCTCAGGGCAGATTGGATCCTGGCTTGTACTCCTCTGTAGTGGTTCCAGTTGGGTTGTCTTGCTTCCAGCCTGACCTACGGGCTCTTGGTGGGCAGCAGCTGTGTGTTGTACCACACTCCTCTCTGGGAAGACGGCCACCACACAGCTAGGCCCAGCCCTCATGCTGCCCCTTTCTGATTTCCTGTTTGATTAATTACACGAATGTGGGTGGCCAAGTCAGAGTTTTGACAACAGTCTGCATCGCCCCTGCTGAAGAAGAACTCCATTAACATTCCTTTATGAAAAAGTCGACAGGAGGGTGTGAATCTGCAGGTTTCTAACGACTGTAATGGAATGACAGTGAGGCAGAGGGAGGGAAAGAGGAGGAGGAGAAGGGGGAGCCAGGCCTAAGGCAGTGGGCTAGAGGAGAAGCAGGCAGGGAGGCTGGTGTGGTGCCAGCATTCCAGACCCACTCAGCTGGGCTCTGTGGCCCTGTCCTTGGGAAGAGGAAGGCAGAGTCTTTGGGCCCATCACTGTCTCAATGAATGAATCACTGCACCCTGATCCTTCTCTCCCAAAGCTTTTCCTATGTTCACTTATTCATTCATTTATTCATTTATTCAACAAATATTTATGTAAATCTTATGCCTGCAATATACCAGGAACTGTTCTGGTGCTAGGAATACAGCAAGGTCCTTGATCTCTTACATTCCAGGGAGGGGGAGACGGATAATAAGTCAACAAATAAACACACCAGATCATTTTTTGATAGTGTCAAGTGCTCTGAAGAAAATAAACAAGGGTAATGAGATAAACAATGACAAGTGGGGTTGAGGGCACTTTAAATCAGTGGTCAAAGATGACATCTGGGTTCAGATTTAAAGGACAAGAAGGAACCAGGCATGCCAAGGTCTGAAGAAAGAGTTCTTCAAATAGCAGGACAGCTAGTGCAAAGGTCCTGAGGCAGAAGTGAGCTCGGCATATTAGAGGGAGAGTAGGGAGGCCAGACTGACAAGGTGTGAGAGGCAGTTGGAGTGGGACAGACCTTGGAAAGGAGTTTATTTTGAAATCTAAGTGCAATGGGGAGCCACAGAGTTTTCTGCAGGGAGAGCCATGTGCTTTCATTTTGACTTCTGGTTATTGGTCATTTTAGCATCTTCAGAAACCATTCAGTGCCAACGAGGGGATGAGAGCCCCTCCAAGGTCTGCAAGAGCAAGAGACAAGGCTAACAAATACCAAACCCATGACATTTTTCTTTTTTGGAGGGGAAATAATCAGGACCCTCTACTTGGTACTCGTTGGAGCAGCTGTAAGCTAAAAATCAAACATGGAAAGTCTAAAACTTCTACCCCTGTGATTCATTTTCCCCAGGGATGGGGAGAAGGGTAGGCATGGGTGGCAGAATATGCCATAAGGACATTTCTTCCCAGGTCTCATATGTGCATGTGGAACAGCTTCCACTCAACCAGTGGTTCTCAACCTTGAGCCTGCATTAGGCTCGCCTCAGGGCTTGTTAGCACACAGATTGCTAGGCCCCACTCCTAGAATTTGATTCAATTTTGGGGGGAGTTGGACCTAGAATTTGCATTTCTAAAAGTTCCCAGGTGACACTGATGCTACCAGTCGAAGGCCCACAGAGGAATGCTTCTCCCTCTTGCAACCCGGGCATTCACTTGGAAGAGTAATAAGAAGCAAGACTTATCTGCCTAGTGGGTTTGAGAAGAGGCGCTAACCATACCCTTCTCCCCCCTCCCCCAAAAAAACTTGGCTGCAGAACGTGTTCAGGTCTGAGCTTCAATTAGTTCATTGGTAATAGAGGCAACAGGTTGATCCTCATCTGTCTTTCTCCTGCACCCGCCACTGATTCCAAACCTGACAAGAATAAGCATATTTATTTATTGGGTTTGCCTTAAATCCCAACAGAGAAGTTGATACCAGTTGCAAAACAATTGGTTACCATCTGGAACACACAACTGTGTTGGGATCTTTTTTAAATATATGTTTTATTTATGTATTTATTTGAAAGAGAGAGAAAGAGACAGAGCATGAACAGGGAGGTGGAGGCAGAGGGAGAGGGAGAAGCAGACTCCTAGCTGAGCAGGGAGCCTGATGCAGGGCTCAATTCCAGGATTTTGGGATCATGACCTGAGCCAAAGGCAGATGCCCAACCAACTGAGCCACCCAGGCGTCCCACTGTGTTGGGATCTTATAATTGATTTTACCTTCCACTAAATCAATTGTTTGAGGACCACAAGATCCAATTTCTGGGCTGTTAAGCTCAAGGATCAGGTCCATGGATAGGGCATGGTCCTTAGGGTGATATCACCAAGGCAATGATGCTCCCTTGTCCTGTCATGTACCTCTAATCACACTCTCCCAAATTATACTTGCCCTACAGGTGTGCTGGAGAATAAATGACGTATCATTGTAAATGAAGTCTGGTGTGTAGGAAGTACCCTATGAATGAGGGTGCCTGCCCTGGTCTCTAAAGGATGGTTTAAAAGAGGTGAGAACAACAAACAAAAGGGCAGTTGAAGCAGGAGGAAGCTTAGCCAGGGGCCCAGATGGGGCCATGTGATGCTCCAGGCTGGTCTAGACTTCTGGGTTGGTGGGATGCCATGAACATTCTCGAGTGGCCCATCCCCTTATAAGTTTCCATGCACTAGCTCTCACTACCCACTGCTCCCTTTCCAATCCCTTCTCTGCTCTGGCTGCCTGATTGATGTTGTAAGACTTCCCCTTCAACAGTAAAGTGTTTCAGTGGTTGCCCATTGCCTATGGGAGTCTGACGTAGCATAATCAAGCCACTGCTGCCTCTGCACTGTCGCCCACACTCAGCTTCTCAAGTAGCTCCCAGTGATCCCCACCTCCTGATATTCACAGTCTTGTATAATTCCTCCCTTTATGTGTGGGCTGGACCTAGTGACTTACTTCTAATGAGCGGAATAGGGTGAAACTGATAAGATGTCACTTCTTTACTAGTGACTAGGCTACAAAAGACGATCTCTGTCTGTCTCTCTCGCTTGCTCAAAGCAAACGGACATGTTGAAAGTTGTCCTGTGGAGAGGCTCATGTGGCAAGAAACTGAGGGTGGCTTGCCTGCCAGGAAGGAACCCTGCCCACAGCCACGAAGAAGCTCAGAGCTGGACCACTCCCGGGCTCCTGTGCACACCTTTACTGCAGCCTTGTGACAGACGGAGATCAGCCACCTGATTCCTGACTCCCAGAAACTAGGCTAGTCAATGCTGTTGTTTCATGCTACTATGGTTCGGGGTAATTTGTTACAAATCAAAAGAGAGAACAATATAGATTATGGTATCAAAAGAGGCATAGTATCATGAAAAATATCTAAAATGTAAGATGGCTTTGGAATCAGACCATGGGGGGAAGCTGGAAATATTTTGTGAAGCTTGTTAGAAAAACCTGAACTTTGGGGGCGCCTGGGTGGCACAGCGGTTACGCGTCTGCCTTCGGCTCAGGGCATGATCCCGGCGTTCTGGGATCGAGCCCCACAACAGGCTTCTGCGCTATGAGCCTGCTTCTTCCTCTCCCACTCCCCCTGCTTGTGTTCCCTCTCTCACTGGCTGTCTCTATCTCTGTCGAATAAATAAATAAAATCTTAAAAAAAAAAAAAAAAGAAAAACCTGAACTTTGAGGATGCTGCCAGTGAAGGCTCAAAAGGCAGTGAGGACATGTTACTGGAAAGTGGAGGGAGGGGATCCTTGTGACGTAGTGGCAGAAAGCTTAGTGACACTGTTGTCCGCAGTTATGTGGAAAGCAGAACACGTGCCTACTCAACTCAGTGATCCAGCTAAGGACATGTCCAAGCAAAGTGTTGAAGGCACTCTCTGGTTTCTTCTTGCTGCATAAGTGAGAAAGGGAGATAAATTGAGGGAAAGATTGTTAAAAAGGAGCCAGGACCTGATAGTTTTGAAAATTCTCAGAGTCCTAAGACAGCAAAGGATACTAAAAATCAAGAAATGGCTTTCCTGCACTGTCAGGGAAAGGCGGTCTGGAGATAAAGTGAGGGTGTGACTGTCCCGCCTTTGGGTGAGAGCTCAGGAAGATCAAAAGAGCACAGTGTCAACCCAGCAATTGCACTACTAGGTATTTACTCAAAGGATACAAACACTGTGATCCGAAGGGGCACCTGCACCCCAGTGTTTATAGCAGCAATGTCCACAATAGCCAAACTGTGGAAAAAGCCCAGATATCCATCGAAAGATGAATGGATAAAGAAGATGTGTATCTATACACAATGGAATATTATGCAGCCATCAAAAATGAAATCTTACCATTTGCAACGACGTGGATGGAGCTAGAGGGTATTATGCTGAGTGAAATAAGTCAATCAGAGAAAGACAATTATTGTATGATTTCAATCATATGTGGAATATAAGAATTAGCATCCAAGATCATAAGGGAAGGGAGGGAAAACTGAACGGGAAGAAATCAGAGAGGGAGACAAACCATGAGAGGCTCTTAACTCTAGGAAACAAACTGAGGGTTGCTGGAGGGGAGGTGGGTAGGGGGATGAGGTAACTGGGTGATGGGTATTAAGGAGGGCATGTGATGTGATGAGCACAGGGTGTTATATGCAACTGATGAATCTGAAAATAATGATGTACTATATGTTGACTAATTGAATTTAAATTTAAAAAAAGAGCATAGTGTCCGTCACACAAGGCCCTTTAAAGAAATTAGGGTGGGTTTCTCAGGCCCTCTAGATCAAACAGCAGGGCCTCTGGGAAGCATCAGAGCATTGTCCCTTGTTCATCTTAGCAGATGCCCAAGGTAAAGAGGGGTTTAGTCCAAAGAAATCTGTGCACGTGGCTTCTGTGTAACAAGTGAGTTTCCGATTTAGAGAAGACCCCCAAAGGTCTTAAGAAAACTATCATTAGAAGAAACACTGTTACCTTGGACTGAAAAGGACAGAGACAGTACGAAATAAAAAGAGGTCACTGGACTCCCCAAATTCTCAACATATGCTTTCTTCCATGAAAAAGAGAAGAATGACTCAGAGGGAAGAACCAAGAACTCAGAATGTGGAGCTGCAAGCCATGGGAAATGATTCCCAGATTTTGAAAGTAATCAAGAAGGTTCCTGTATTTTCCTGGCTGGATTTCAGAATAGTTATGGACCAGGGACTCCTTTATGCCTCACATTTCCCCCTCTTTTTGAGTAGGAATGTCTTTAAGCATGACCCTATGCCTGTCCCACCACTGTGTGTTGGGTATGTGGGGGCAGGCAATGTTTCTCTCTCTGGTTTTGTAAAACAACAGTTCCAGAGTAACAGTCTTCTAGAACCCACCTTTGAGGAACTACACCCAGGAGCCTTGTCCATACCTGAACCTGATTTAGATGATAATATTCTGGACTCTCAGCTTATGCTATCATGGGATGAGACTTTGGGGGACCTGAGGAAGGGGCAACTGCATCAACTGCATTTTGCATGTGGAAGGGGAAGGAGTCACTGGGGACCAGTGGGCAGCCTGTAATAAGGCAGCGTCAGAAATGACTCCATGATCTTCATCTCCTGGCATTTGTGCCCTTGATCAATCCCCTCCCCTTTGTGTGGGCTGGGCCCAGTGACTTGGTTTTAGCGAGCAGGATACAGCAAAAGTGGTAGGCTGTCCCTTTTGAAATGAGGTTGTAAAGGACTGGGCCTCCTGGTCTTATTCTCTCCCTCTCAGACTTGCTCTAATGAAGTAAGCAGCGATGTTGAAAGCCACCCTATGGAAAGGCACTGAGGTGGTCTCTGATCAACAGCACTGGTGCCCTTAATCCTTCAACAAGCTTAGAACACACCTTCTTTCCCAACTGAGCTTTGAGAGGACTGCACCCTTGGTAGATACCTTGATTGCAGCTTTGTGAGAAACCCTGAGCCAGAGGACCCAGCTAAGCCACACTCAGATTCCTAGCACACAGAACATGCAAGACAATAAGCACTGCTTAAAGCCATAAGTTCTGGGGCAACTTGTTACACAGCAATAGATGCTTAATATTCCCACCCAAAGGCCCTGCTACACGTTATTTCCCCCAGAAACATGATACCCTCACGTTCTCCTCAGGGCCTTTGCACATGCTATTCCAGGCTGGGATCCTCCTCCTTACCTTTTAGATCTGGTAAACTTCTACCTTCAGAGGAAAGTCAGGTCAGGCTTCCTCCAGGAAGTCCTCTTTGACTCTTCCACCCTCCTCTGTGCTCCCATAACACATCATCATCCCTTTGCAGATCACATTGTATCACCTGTTTGTCTCTTGGACATGTGGAGAAGGGCAGGGACCTTGCCTTATTCATCCTGGCACCCTTAAAATCTAACACAACACCTGACATGCATTCAAATGATAATGTAAACATTTACTGCATTCCTATGCCATGCTGGTGCTGTTTGAGGCGATTTAGATGTAATTATTTTATTTGATAATAAACCCAATGAGGCAAGAACTTTAAACACCCCTGTTTTGCAGGCAGGGAACTGAGACTCTAGGCTGGGTGCTCAGTGCCTGCTCGCTGGAATCATGACAGGTACGTTGCTCCTCTTATCCTGTGGTTGGCGGGGGTCGGTCCCCTCCTCGCAGGGACTCTGCAAAGGGCAGAGTTGGCCCAGAAGGCCTCCTGAGCACCAAGACACAAACTCTGTGCTTGACTGGTTACAGAATTTTGTATTTCCAGAGAAATACCTGGATCTATCTCTTGGCACCTCCAAGAAAGGACTTGGCTGGCATCCAGAGGATTTACTGGGCACCAGAAACCACACCTCCAGCTCTCTGCTCACAGCTGTGCCTCTGGCCTGCAGGCAGAAGCAGCATTTTCCTACCCCTCACACCCTGTCATTATAAACCACGTAAATTCCTCGATACTCATGTTGAAATGAACAGATGTGGCTCTGTATTTTTAATGCATTATCTGCAATTAGCAGCAGTGGGCATGGAGGAGCTCTGCCAGCCCTGGGGCTGCCCCTTGCAGATGCAGCTGTGAGTACATTTGTGTGGAAGACTCTGGCCAGACTCCTCTGGCGAGCGGGAGAGGGAACTTCCATCTGTAGAGGGTCTCCTCTGCCAGGAAGCAGAAAGAGGACTGCTAAGCGTGATTGCCATTGCACGGCCGGCCTGGGCTCCCTTCCACCCATCTTGCTGCTGAAACACTCTGAGATGATGTCCTCCCAGTGGGCAGATGGCAGTCCTGAAAGTCATGGGTGGTAAAAGTATTCACAGGCTCTCGGTCTGCAGCATGGAGGGGAGCTCTGTCAAGTGCAAATGAGGCATGCTCAAGGCCCAAGGCAAACCCGAGAGGGTATCTGCATGTACTTTTGAAAAGAAGGGGGCTGGTTACTGAGAGTTAATGGGTGTGCACCAGCTTTGTCCAAAGAGGGGCAGTTTGGGCCATAAACACCACGCTACTAACTAGCATGTATCGGGTACCTTCTACGTACCAGGCCCTGTTTCTAAGTGCTCTTCAGGAATCATCATATTTAATTCCAGAAGCAGTGTGGACGCCTACCCCACCCACCAAGCCACAGCCAACGACCACCAGGAATCCACCTGTAGTTAAACAAAGTTTGTATTATTGGCTTGTGGCAGTGAGCGAGAGTGCACAACACTGGGAGCTATGGGGCTCTCAGTAAGAGGGTGTTGGGAAGAATCTACTGCAGGATTCGGGCTTGTGTTGGGCGATTTGGCGAGGGCTCAAGGAAGTGGAGCTTTGCTCTGGATTAGACGTTGTCAAGAAGTAGGTGTATTTCTATGATTGGGTACTTCATAAATTTTATCTAGAAGGCAGGAGGAATGAAGCAAGACTAAAGTTGCAACTGGTAAAGCAGCAGCTGTCACGCACGTTAGCCAAGTTGCAGAGGGAGGGGAATGTTTGGTCATTTTCCTGTTTTGGTAATGTTCTTGCTTGTGTTGGAGTTCAGATGTGATTACAAAGCGGTCTTGTTTTTAACTTAATCCATCACGGTCATGAAGCGGCCTGTCTGATGCTGACATTTATGTATAACAGGACAACACCAAGGTCTGGCGTGGGTGTCAGGCCAGCTCCCAGCAAAGCGGTGCCAGGTCAGTTTCTGGCCCTCAGGGGCTGTTGCTCCCCTCTTCAGCAGACCCCGTGATTGTAGCAACTTAGAGAAATGGAGAAACTGAGGCTCAGAGAGTTGTCATAGCCAGGAAGTGGTGCTGTGGTTCCATCAGTGAAACTAACTTGGGTGGGTGCCAAGGGACTTGGGAGACGAAACTGGGGGGAAGGGGTATGATTATGGGAAGCAAGGCAGACTGTGATGGGGACTGGCCACAACAGAGAATAGAAAGAACACAGGTCTAGAGTCAGAGATCTCCATTTTAGAAATCTATCCCTGCCACTAACTGGGTAGGTGGTCCTAGGCAATTTATTGAACATCAGAGATTCCATTTCTTCCGCCTGTTGGGAATATAAAAATCTGTTTCCCAAGGGCCATTGTGAGTCTAAAATGAAAATACACAGAATAGAGTATCTAGGCAATCCCTGGGAAGAAGACAGACCACTTTGCATATGCGCTGCATGCCAGACACTGTCCTAAGTCCTGCACGTGTGTTGACTCCTTCAATACAGCAAGCCCATGACGCAGATTCTGTGATAGACTATGGTTTGCAAGTGGGAAGATGGAATACAGAGAGGTTAGGCAACCTAACCGAGGTCACACGGCAATCAAGTAGTAGAACTCAGGCATTCCGGCTCTAACATCCTCATTCCACCGCCTCCCATGATAACTGTTGGCTCACTCCTCCTTCCCTTCCCCGGCTGCAAGGGTTTCAAGACTCCAGTCAAATTCTGATGGCAATTTAATGCCCCGGAACTCCCCAGGTCCCAGACTTCTGCTTGTGGACGGGTCTAAGCTGCTTCCTTGGCTCTGGTTCCAAAAGCGCTCATTACTTTCTAGAAGGTCAAAACAATCTTGGTGTCACAGATGCAATAGATTCAGTTCACTGTGGTCGAGAGATCAAACAAAACCTAGCATTGCCTTTTGGTATTTCCGTGCCTTGTAGTGAAGACTGAAGGCAGAGGGAAACACTGGGATATGAATAAAAACTAAAGGGGTTTGGGGAACGGCCCGATGCTGCAGCAGAAACCCTCTTGTGGCATGACTGATGTGTGGGCAGAAGGCAAATGGCTGCCCAAGAGGAAATGGGCCAGATGTGGCGGTCTCCCTGGGTCCCAGAACAGCAGACGCCTGTTGCCACAGCACCATGGTCGGTCTAAGGCTGACTCCACACTGCCTGGTTCTAACCTCTTGAGCGGGTTTATAGGTTGTGTCCCCACTTCTGGGAGCCAGGGAGACAGAGACTCCTGACTCCAGTGACCAAGGTCCTTGGGCCACTTGACCCCCTGCTCCGTCCCCAAGCTGTGTTCTGCCACCATGTGGGGGAGACGGAGTCCTGGAACTCCCACCAACATCCTCTCTGCTCTTCCCTGCAACCCCCGATCATGGTCATCCGCCTTTTGGAGGCTCATCTGTTCTTAATTATATCTCTAAATCCCAAAGCATTACAACTCTGAGAACTTGGGAAATTTAGCTTCTTCGAGGATTCGTAATCATCACAGTAATCCCCGGTATTTACAGAGCTTCCCTTTGCAGACTGTGAAAGCCAGCCAGACAACATTGTAGTGGCGGGGACACCCTGAAATTGCCCTCAAGTTCTCTTCATGGAGCACCAGGTCCTTTGCTTTGTTGTGTTTAGCTCAAGGAGGTGGATGAAAGGAAAAATTGTCTTCATTTCTTTTTGAGGGAGACCCAAGAGAAGGTGGAAAGGTTAGACTACTGCGGAAGCCATGGAAGCCATGGGTTTGGTGCCCGGCCCATGCCCTCTTCTCAAGGCTGCCCTGCCCCTCACCCGCCCCCTGCCACCACTACTGGAGGGGTGGGCTCCGGCGGCTATGCTTGTCCCAGCTGAGTGTGCCTCTTCTTAGCGTCAGCTGACTGGATGAGGCGTTGACACTCCACCAGCCAGGTGAACAAATCAGATCCTTTCTCTTGATAATTTGAATTAAGAGATACAGAAAACTGGAAGTCAGTCTGACCCAGCATTTGGAGGGACTGTTTGGGACTGTGTGTACTGATTAACACGTGCGGAGAGGGGAAGAGACCACATAGTACCCAAGAGAGCTGTTCTTTGGCACTCTCTGTCCTGTGCATTTGTTCAATAAACCCTCTGAATTCCTGAGCCAGGAGCCATCGCATGGGGCTGTTACTGCAGGAAGGAGAGGTGTCGGAAATAACGGGAAATTCCTGCTTTGCTTTCTTTGTCACTACATGCCTTCCCTTAGCTTGAGTGGAAGATGAGCCCAGGCCCCATGGGTTCCATGTGCACACAATGGGAGCACCTTCACTTCCCGTCTCACCAGGACAGACCAGACAGCACCACAGGTGAGTGGGAGACCAGCATGCAGTCCATTCCGGAGACGCCCTGCTGACCTTGATCAGAAGCCAACATGGGCCTCCCCAGGTTGCTGAGGTGTGGGGCACGGCTGCCCCTGACCTCCCAGCTTGAAGGAGAAGGACTGAGAAAAGTCCCTGTAAAGGAGACGCTGTTAGGACACAGCACAGCTCTCTGGTTCCCCCATTGATCTGACAGCAGCAGCAGGGGCAGAAGGCAGCAGACACAGAGGCCCTGGGAGCACAATTCGATGAACAGCCCACATTGATCCATTTACCTGCTTGACGGCTGATGACTCTGTGCGTTTAAAAGACACCTATGGAAGGTTAGAGCTGGAAGGGCACCTTAGGGAGGCCCCACGACAGCCCAGGATTGTCACAAATGGGACAAGCAAGATTCAAAGACACTACTGAGATGTGACCTTTTCGGTTTCAATCAAAGAAGTCCAAAGCTCCCGTTGTTTACTGAACAGCTTTGGGAGGGGTGAGGAGGGGGGGTATTGTGCTTTGTAGCCTTATGTTTCCCACAGGGAGGAAAGCGAAGAGAATATATATGTACGTGGAGTCTCTAGGTCTGGATCATAAGCTCTTGGATTAAAAGGAAAAGAACATTCTTACCATGGAGGTAGCAATGCGCTGTCACTAATTCATCACCCCTGCTCCACGGGACACAGACCAGAACAGTCATAGATTTCTCTCTGCTGGAGGTTCCAAATGGAGTATGTGAGACGGTGACTTCTGTGGTGCCAGCTCTTGCCCAGCCTTTGGTCAGTCACACATTTGGGTTTAAATTGCCCTGTCCGGGTGCCAGTGGGTCCCCAGCAGGCAATTCATCATGAGCCCCTTCTTCTCTTGTCAAATGGATTCTGGAAATAGTCTATTGCCCCCCCCCCAAATTCAATGTGCCCTGTGGGATTTAGCCCCTGGAGCCCCCACAGCCTTTGTAGTTAACGACCCTACCTAAGTGTGGCCCATCTGCCTGACTGGTCTGCTCCAGTCTCCCTTGTGGGCTGAGAGACTGGTGAAACTCTTTCTGGATGGCTGGGGTTTGGCCTTATTCTCCTGCGGGTTGGGATTTATCCTCCTCATCTTTGTCAACCTGCAAGTGTCCCTAACCTAAACTGCACATCGGCACCTGGGTTGTGTGCCAACCCCAGTCTCTGAGAATTGGACTTTCCAAAAGTGCCAGCCCAGATAAGGGTGGAATTGGCCTTATTTCTTTGGTTGGTGACAGGGACAGTCAGTCTGTTTTCAAGTCCTGCTCTAGCCAGCATCACCATAATTACAAGCATTGGCTTTAGAGTAAAAAGTGCTGACCCTGAATTCTGTCCACATGACTGACCAACTATATGAACTTGGGCAAGTTAACGAACTCCATTCTTTTGAGCCTCACTTTCCTAATCTATGTAAAGGGGATGTTAAAACCTAACCCAAGTGACTGGTCCAGAGTAAATGACAGCATAAAAGATAATGGGTATAAAGAACTTACCATAACGTACCACACATGATCCTAACATGTAATGTTCACTGAGAGCTTACAACATGTTAAATTCTGTGCAAAGTGCTTTGTAAGTGGTGTCACCTTAGTTAATTTGCACAGTAATCTCGTGAGATCCTATTACCCCAATTTTTTAAAGGAGAAATCTGAGGCTTGAAAGGTTTAAGTAAGTTGCCCAAGGTCAACAGCTGGTCAGTGGTTGAGTAAACGCTGACTGTGATTTTGTAGAGACCAAAGATTATGATTTATCTCATTTAATGTCCTAGTAAGATGCCTAATGTATACTAGCCACTCAGAAATATTGTGTTGAATTAATGCATGACTCCCAATTCAGTGCTCCTTTGCACAACTGGGTTAAGAGCGCAGTTCTATCAGCTTACCGTTTCCCCCCCTCCACCCTCTCTCTCCTTCCCTCCTTTACTCCTTCCCTCCCTCCCTGTCTCCTGCAGTGGGGACACTAAGCTGTTCATCTTGTTTTATTTCTGTTGGCATTTGTATTGCTATCCCTAGTATGGCTATTACTAGATGTTTTAATACATTCAAACCTTCTATCTGAAAGGATACATCATTTCCATACCACCTACTTTTTAATCAGAGAGCACTCACAGATTCAGCACTTTGGACAGAGCTGGGAGTTTTAAGCTAATGTGTAGTCAGTATTGAATTTGCATTTAAAAACTATTTACATTAAACGTGTGACCCACATATGAGAAAATACTGCATTCCCCACTTCAAGCTCAGTGGTTCTGGCTTTCTCTTCCTTCTCATAGTCTACGAGATGAAAAAAGATTGCCATAAAGATTTTATGAGTCCAAGAGAAACATTACTCAAACAGGATTTATTTCAAAGGCATCATTCTGAAACTGTGGCATGTTGTTTAAAGGGGGAAGCAAAGCTCATAGTGGTGGAATTTTTATACTCAAATGAAGTCCAAATGTTATAGAAGATCCTCTTAATGTCTGCCAGGTGAGCAACTTCTTCAATTTGGTTCAAATCAGCAGACAATTTATAGAGTATTTTCAGCATCTCTGAGCCTGATATTGAAACCAGTGATAAGAGGCAATAAGAATATGATTTTTTCCCCACTTGCACTGAGACAAGGAGAAAGGTAGTTCCTGGATTGGTACTTTCATGCCTTCATGCCCCAGGACAAAAATACATTTTTGATGCCCAGCATCTGTCAGGCACCATGCTGCACATTGTAAGGAAAGCAAGGCACATTTTTTTTTGCCCTCAAGGACCGACTGTCTGGTAGGGGACAGACAATTGCCCCATGCAACACACTATGCAGTGAGATAAAGGTTATGATGGAAATAAGTCCAAGAGTTTGTCAGCTGAAAGCTTGTTCCAGAATCATGTGGGATGTCTATTATCCTTTGCCTACCTGACAAACTCTTATTCATTCTTTAAGAACCCAATCAAATGGCCTCTTCTCTGTGAATACTTTCTTGACTCTCCAAAACAGAGTCATTAGTCTTTCCTCCTTGGGGCTCCCACAAAATCTTGAAGAAAGGGAGAGTGAGGATGACAGACACTAAATACATAATTCTTATGTATATATAAACGTTCTGCAGGAGTAAAAAGCAAGAATGAATTAACTGCCAAGGAGGGGGTAGAGATAGTTGAATTGGTTCTTGAAGAAAGTGGAGAAGGTCATTCCAGATGGAGGACACGGGAAGCATACAGGTATGACAGAACGATGGTTATGATGTGTTTATAGAAGGGCAAGTAGCTCAGAGTGGCTAAGGCAAGGCACCTCGGCATGGTGCGGGGAGCCGATGAGGATAGGAAGGGGCACAAGATGAAGCTGCTACACGAGGGGGGGTCAGATCACGAAAATTCTCTGGTGAGAATTTTGTTTTTCATCCGGTAGGTGGTGGGAGCTATCAAAATGTATTTTATCTTACACTGATTTTTCTGCACCTAGAAAGTAACATAGGCTTGTCATCAAACTTTTGGAAAATATAAAAGAAATACTGAAAAATATATTAACACCCCATTCAACCATTTTTCTCTTTTCTTCTTTTTAAATGACGATTACATATATATGCGTGTAAAAAATTCAGTTCACATTACATATTCAGTTTTGTAGTTTAATTTTTTCACTTAATACCATATATTAAATAATTTTTAAATTTCTTTAAAATGAATTGCTAAATGTTTTTTCAGGCAAATGACCACAGTTTATTGAACCATTAATGCTGGACATATACTGTTTCCTTTCCCCAGTGTCCTAAATAACACTGCAACGGACATCCTTGTGTATGTCATTTTATCTCCTTGGAATAAATTCCTGAAAGTGACATGCATCTTTTACATTTTAATCATTACTGTCACACTACCTTCCAAAAGGGTTGTGCCAATTTATAATCCCAGCAAAGAGGTTCGATAACCTGCCTGAGATTAAACAGCTCGAGAGTGGGAGACTGAGAGTTGAACGTGGGCACTGGTGTTCACAGGGCTATGGCAGAGCTTTGGTGGGAAGAGTGGGGAGAGGGAATCGGGGGGCCAGAGGTGATCGAGTCTGGAGGACTGAAATGCACACTGGTCAAGATGGACGGTCTAATAAAACAGCTTCAAAGGATGGGTTGTTTGGCAGACAACTCGTATAATTTCATACTCTCTCTAAAGCTGCCTATGTCACGACTTCCCATTTGAGTGTTCAGACCGAAGAGAAATGAAACATATAGCTACCTTTCTCTTGGTTGTTACTGCCTTGTTGACCCAGCCTTTGTGCTGACATTAGCAGGGACGGCACATATGAAAACTCGTCCGGTCACGTGAGGTTGGATTCAGGGAGAATTCCTCATAAATGCCCTGGGTTTACAGAACAAGTCAACATGAGGCATGTCTTCTCAGTTCTCTCATCATTAGGACAGGACTCAGTGAGGGATAGAAGATTCAGGATCCACAGTTCTCAATCCTCATACCCTGAACTATGCTGGCTTCTTTCCCCCCTTCCTCTCTCCCTCCCTTCATGGCTGTGAATGCAATAAGTCTAGAGCAAATACGAGGACCCGACTCAGAGTCGTCTTGTCAAAACACCGTATGGTAGACATCACGGGCTTGACAATGACTCAGTCACATTGCAGCCTGCTCCACAAATCCACAATGCCTCCAGTGAGTGTTTGTCAAGAACCTACTTCACACTCCAGTGGTCACCCCCAGGAAGCTACTATATTTTATTAGATCCTGTGCGTCAAGGTTTGACTCTTGCAATTACCCATTGTTTCTGTTTCTGCCAATTACCAGACTTTCTTTCCTCTGTGGACGTTTAACTACCCGAAAAGAGGTGCCATTTCCCTCTCAGTAGGTGATGTGTTGGAGTATAAATGTCTTAGCCTTTGGAGTCAGACAGACCTGGGGTTCCAATTCTGACTCCGCTGGTAACATGCTGTGTGTCTCTGGGCAAATTACTAAATATCTCTGAATCTCAAATTACTGCTAGACCATACATACTGATGCATTTACCTCACTGGGGAGCAGTGAATACTGAATGAAATGTCAGCAGTATGGCAAATGGGGAGTGGTGGTTAGATGTCGGGTCCCCTTGGAATCATCTTCTGCTGAGTCCTATTTCTCAAAGGTGCCCTCTGACCTATTGAATCACAACGGTCTAGGGTGAGTATTTGAAATGTAGATTTCTAATCCACCGAGACACATTCTGTGAGAGTGGGATCTGGAAACTCCTAGAAGTTGTTTAGCTCAGAGCAGTATCCATGGTACCAAGAAGTTGGAAGGCATTAATACATATGGGAACACTCCAAAGCTTCTCAGGGGGTCCACAATCAAGGGCCCATCTGATCCCAAGTGAGATGCCCCAAAGAGGACACATGCCTCTGAACCGAGAACAAGACCCCATTTTCAAGATGTCTTCCTCTCAGAGAGAGGATAGGGATCGGTCCCTCCATATTATGGGATTTAGAACGTGGAAGGGGGAGGGGACTAGGAAATGCGCTGCCAGGTAGATCAGGGCTTTAACTATTTCCATAATCTTCATATAGAGAGAGGAACAGCTCTTGGGAGGGGGAGAGGCAGGGTAGGGGCTCATGGGCCAGCCAAGCGAACGGACACTCAGGGCCCAATCCAGGCCGGGCAGGGAGCCGGAGGTCCGCCATCACCACAGCAGACTCAGAGCAGACAGCAGAATGCCCAGGTTTTCCCCCTGATGCACTGGAGGTCCTTGTGACCAAGCCCAGAGCCGCCCTCTGAAGGAGCTGGGGCCTCGAGCGAGTCCTCACATCTACCAGTGTTTTCACCCTCTTGCCTTCTCTCCTTCGTGTGCCACTCTCTTTCCCTGCTGTCTCCTGGGGTAAGTTCTCTCCTTGCACCCAATTTTCTGCTGATGGCTCCCAAATGTCTCTTTACAACCCACACCCCACGCAAACCCCAGCTCCTTACACCCATCCACCTTAGATGTCCCATGGGCCTCTGAAACTTAACCTGCCGTCACTCCCTTGGCCACCTCCTGCCCACCCACCAGCTACTGAAGCCAAGAGCTGGGAGCGATCTCTCCTCCTCCTCCTCCTCTGTCCCTCAGCTTCACCGGATCACTTACCAGGTGCTTGCTGTGTTTCTGTTCCTGCAGTCCCCTAAAACCACCCCTCCACTCAGTCTCCACTGTTACGGTCTGTGTCAATTCAGGCCTCATCACATCTCACCTGGGCTACAGCAACAAAGAGCAGTCTGTGTCTAGGCCTGCATCCATCCCTTCATCCTGTTCTCCAGCAGCAGCCAGAGTGAACTTTCAAAAATGCAAAGCTGATCATGTCACTTCCCACTATAAACCTTTCGGTGGCTCCCTATTGACCCCGGAATTAAATGCAAATAATCTGGCCTCCATCTACCTCTCCAGGCTCATCCCATCTCCATTTTCCACACCCTTCTGCTACCTTTCTAGGCATGAAACCAGAGAGCTCCCCCTCCTTCCCGGGCCCCAGGGCTGAGCAATCTCCTTGAAGACCATGCTTCTGATTACCTCCCTCTGCCCTTTCCTTATTGTCACTGCCCCCAATCCATGCAATTCAGCATAGACAGGAGAGACAGGAAGAGAAGAACAATTATTACAATTATTGTCAACACCCATGAGCTCTTACTATGCCTTGTGCATCTTTCTATGCATGTAAAGCTCTATAGTAAGAGCTTTATATTCAATTTTTCATTTTAATCCTTGCAATATCCTCATAGGACAGAGACAGATGAGGAACCAGAGGCTCAGAGAGGCTAAGTAACTTGCCCAAGGTCATGCAGCAGTACAAGAGGTACAGGTGATTCTTAAGCCCAGATTGTCCCACTTCTGAGACATATCAGAGAACTGTATCAAAGAACACACGCAACTCAGATCTCTTTCCAATGGTATATGCTGAAAGAGCCACCCTGCCCGAACAGAAACCCCTTAAGATATACTATCCTCAAACACCTAAGTGCTCAGCTTGGCTTATGGAGGAGGCAATGTTTTCTAGAACAAGATGATTAGGACAACAATGAACTTAAATCCCAGCCACTGCTGGGGAATATCTGCTCCTGAATTCAATTTGGTTCAGTTCAATCCAATTTAATTCGGTGCGGTTATCGAATGGCCACCATGCATCCTGTAAGAGCTGGTTATGGAAGGTCCAGAGAGGAAGGCCGAGACAACTCTTGGGAAATCATAGCTAACCTGGGTGTGGGGTACTAGGAGGAGGCAGGAATTGGGGTGCCGGGAACTGGAGTTCAAGGCAGGAATCTTGTGGTCAGCCCGGGAGCACTTAGGCAGTAGGGAATTTGCCCAAGTCCTTGTGCTAGTCCCCGGTCGGCGGCAGGTTTTGTAATTCTGCTAATTAGAATTTTGAAGTCTCTGCCCATATTTCTTTTCTTTCTTTTTTTTTTTTTTTTAAAGATTTTATTTATTTATTTGAGAGAGAGAGCAGAGTGAGAGAGAGAGAGAGAGAGCACGAACAGGGGTGAGGGGTAGAGGGAGAGGGACAAGCAGACGCCGCACTGAGTCGAGAGCACTATGTGGGTCTCGATCCCAGGACCCTGGGATCATGACCTGCACTGAAGGCAGACGCTTAACCAACTGAGCCACCCAGGAGCCCCTCTGCTCATATTTCTTACAAGACACATATATAGAGCGGATGCCACCATTCAGTCTAACAGGAAGTCTCAGGCGTCATACAGATGAAAGAAACTGGGATTGATGAGTGGCTGAGAGCCTGGGCTCTAGCACCAGAGGACTTGGCTCTGCTACTTCCCAGCAGAGCCACCCTGGGCAGCTGATGTTTCCAAGCCTCAGTGTCCTCACCTGTAAAAGGGAAATGAAGATCACACCTGCTTCATAGGGTTACCGAAAGGGTTAAGAGAGATGATGCGTATAGAGTGCTTAGCACAGCACCAAGTGCCTAAAGAGAGTGCAGGAAGCATTAGAGCCTGGCATACGATTCTTAGTCTGGACTCGTTAGCTTGAAACAAATCAAAGGTGTAACTCCAAGGCCTAGCCTGGTCCCTGACACGTAATAAATGTCTCTTGAATGAATAAAGGCATGCGTGGAATGTACAGCTGAGGACTGACAGCCAGCTGGAGGGCCCCGGGTGCTAAGCTAAGAGTTTGAACTATCCTCTGTGGGTGACAGCAACCACTGAAGGTGTTCAGCAGTGACATGGCAACAAGGCTGGACACGGGCTTTTAGTAGGATCACACTGGGCCAGCATAGAGGATGGATGGGAGGGAGAAATACTGGAGGCCAGCGGGAGGGGGGGGTCCTGGGGTTGCAGGGAAAGGGACAACCTGTAAAGATACCACAGAGGTAGAACTGGTGGGATTTGGCAGCCAGTAAATGTGAGCAGATGACGATTGCCCCGCTCTGTGCAATGTCCGTGAAGGAGAGAATCCAGTTAGTGAGTTGGGAGAGAGCCATGGCCTCCTTGGAAGGCCCCGGTCACTACTTCCACTGGGAACACTGGCCTCACCACTTTCTCCTGTCCCCACGCTCGTGAGGCCTGTGAGCAGCCTGACCACAGAGTGGGGCCCAGCAGGCAGCCCACGGGAGATTCTTCCACGGAACAGGTCCTAGAGCCCATGGCTGGGACCAGCGGCCAGCAGCAGTCAAGGGCATCCCCCGAGGCAGACAGGCCTCAGCTAAGGGACAGAAGTCACTCCTCGTTGCAGCAAGCATGCTTTTCTGGGGAAGTCTCCACAGCTGGTTAGGAAAGAAAAAATCTCTGAAAATAGTTCAAATAAAGGAAAGACGACACCTGTTTGTTTATAGTTACTGTGTGCCAGGTGCCATCACCCATTTGCTCTCATTCAGCCTTGACCATGACTGCAGAGCTGGCCTCACATACTCCAGATAGGGAGACACAGGCTCCAGAGCAGGGTTTTTTTGTTTTGTTTTGTTTTGTTCTTTTCTCCATCCGATCAGTTTGTCAGTGGAGGAACCAGGATCCAAACCCAACTGTCTGACTCCAAAGCCCATCTTCCCTCCTCTGCAACATATTTCATAATCTTAATTTTGAAAGTCCCATTTCTTCAGACATTCACATACTGCTCGTGGCAGGGTAAAATGATCGAATGCTTTTAGAAAGCAATTTGGCAATAAGAATCAAGAGTCTTAAAAAATATTCATTCTGGGAATCACTCCTAAAGAAATAATCATAAATTCAGAGAGGGAAAAGACCGGGCTTTACACACAACAATGTTCTTCACAGCAATATTTATAACATGAACAACTGGAGATGGTCTAAGTGTCCACAGAGAAAGGAGTGGTTAAGGAACTTGTGAGATCTCCACCTAATGGAATATTTTGGGGCCAAGGGTTTATAATAACACGGAAAATGCCAACGGCGTAAGTGCAAAATAATCAGAATATGAAATGATACAACGCAACGTCCAGTGAGGGCCCCACGGAGCTGCCTGGGGTTGCATTTTTTGGCCCTTGTCCCTCTGATCCCCATGAGCCCCTTCTGAATCCTTCCAGATTTTAAAAAATAGTAGCATCATTTAATGTGGCCACTACATGATTTCTCAGTCTTATATAAAGTGGGAATAAAAACATCTTTAGAAATTGTGTGATTTTTATTGATCCGTGATACAGAATTTAGTAAAACTGTGCTTGCCTGTAAGTCTCTCCTTTGCAGAAATCATAAGGCTGCCAAACCTTTCATTTCTCTTTAATACAGTTCTGTGGGCACTAGTCATGTAAGAAACCAAAAAAAGCCCCCTAATCCCCCCGCCCAAAACAATAAAAACCCAACTAGCATACATACTGGAAAGGAAGAAAAAAATTACATTACTTGCAGTTCATAGGATTGTCTAACTTAGAAAATCTAAAATAATCAACGTTAAAACTACTAGATCCAATGAGAGAGTTCGATAAGATGGTCAGTCACAAAAGAAATGTACAAAAATCAATGGTTTTCTTATTCACCAGCAATCAACAATTAGAAAGTGCAATGGCAAAATGACATCCTTTACAATAATAAAAACTGTAAAATTACCTAGGAATAAAACCTAACAAGAAATTTACTAGGCTTAAATGATGAAAACCATAAAATTTTATTAAAGAACATAAACAAAGATCTGAAAAATGAGAGGCATACCGTGGTCCTATATGGGAAGGTTCCCTATTGTAAAAATGTCAGTTCTCTCCAAATTCACCACAAATCCTAACCAAAATCACAATGGAATTTCTTGAAGCAGTCCGAAAACCTTATTCTGAAATTTATCTGGAAAAGTAAATGCACAAGAATTGCCAATAAAATGTCTTAAACATAATAATGGCGGAGGGCTAAAAAGCCATGGTCATTGAAAACACGTGATCCCGGCACAGAACTAGAATAATGGTTAAATGAAATACAAGAAAAAAAAGTCCAGATGCAGAACCATGGATAGATGTGAGCTCGGTTTATGATAAAAGGGCCATTTCAAGTCAGAAAGGATGGGTTTGGGGACAATTCATTATTCATTTGGAACTAGAAGTTAGATCTATATACCACACCTGGCACAAAACATAATTCAGACAGCTTACAGAGCTAACTGTAAAATAGGAAATCCCGAGAGTTCTGGAAGACATGGAGAAGACTATTTTTATAACCTCCATGGGAAGATTCCTAGCCAAGACATAAGACTCAGGAGTCACAAAGAAAAAGATCAACTGGTTTGGTCACATGCAAATAAAATGTGTGCTGTGAGGACTAAGAAAACAAGACAAGTTACTGACTCATAGAAAACTCTTACAACATACAGGACAGACTGCTATAGGCTGAATGTTTTTGTCCCCCCGCCCTCCAAATGCATATGTTGAGACCTGACCCCAATGCGATGGTACTTAGAGATGGGGTCTGTGGCAGGTGCTCAGGTCATGAGGATGGAGGAGCCCTTGTGATGGGACTAGTTATAAAAGGGGCCCCAGAGAGCTCCCTTCTGTCTTGAGAACACAGCAAGGGGCTGCCAGCTCGGACTCAAGATGTGGGTCCTCACCAGCCCCCAAGTCTGCTGGCACCTTGACCTTGGAACTCTCAGCCTCCAGCATGGTGAGAAGTAAATTTCTGTTGTTTATAAGCCACCCAGACCGTGGCATTTTTGTTACAGCAGCCTGAACGGACTAAGACACAAACGCAGTAGTAATATTCAAAATATACAAGAGCTCCTAAAAATCAATGGGAAAAACACAGCCAACGCAAACAGAAAAATGAGTAAAGGATATAAATAGGCTAATTCAAACTATAAAATGAAAATGACCATAAACACACGGAAAGATGATCAACTAATAATTGGAGGCATGGCAATCAAAAGAATGAGGTGTTATTTTTCACCCATTGAGATGGATAAAAATAGCAAAATTTTAATTTGGAAGGATGTAGGAAAATAGCTGGTCTCATACATGATTGATGAAAACGTTAAATCGGCACAGCTTTTCTGGAGTGTACTCTGGCAGAATCTGAATTTGTAAAAAAAAAAAAAAAAAAAAGCATACACTCTGACCCAGAAATTGCACTTTCAGGAAGCTCTCTACAGGTGCTGTAACACGCACATGAAGATAGACGCACAGAGGTGTTCACTGTAGCACCGTTTGATGGTGAAAAATACAACAGGAAGGCAATTGTTAAAAAAATAATGAGGCAGATCTAGGAACTAACACAGAAAAATATCTAACATATACACTTAAGGGGATAATAACAAGCTGCAGAGTGACATGTTTACATTTAACCCCCATCCCATGGGTGTGTGTGTGTGTGTGTGTGTGTGTGTGTGTAAATACATAGGGACACGGCTAGAACGCTACATACCAACTTGTTAATAATGTTTGCCTGGGGGGCAGTGGGGGGGTGCGGAATTAGGTTGGGGGCTCGACAAACAGAAAACTAACATTTTATTCTGTACTCTTGGGTATGTGTTGAATTTTTCACAATGAGCATGAACTGCTTTTGTAAATAATGAAAAGGATCTATCTATCCATGTATATATATACACCCCGCAAGAACACGGCTCTTTAAATTAAGAACAGAACAAAGCCATGCCTAGAAAAAATGGAAGGCAGTACGTCAAAATGTCCATGCATAAGAGTTTCTTTATCTAGTTTTCCCCTGTTTTCTAAATTTTCTTTAATGACCATGTGTTACATCCATAATGGAAATAAAAAACAAATACTCTCTATTCTTTTTAAATTGTTTCCTTTTTGCTAGAAACCAATTCGGTAAAATCATGGTGCTTTCTGTCTTTTCCACGGAAGCTGGCTGGGTGATTCTGAAGCAAAAAGGGGGGCCCAGCATCCCCGAGCCCAAGAACAGTCTCGGCAGCTTTTGTAGGAGGTGAGTGACCAAATGAAAGTGGGAACAAGCAAACGGGCCTGGCGAGAGGCTCATGTCCTCACCTTCAAAATGATCAGTGGGGGTCTCCTTGTGTGGTAGTAGGTATACAATAAGTTGATGATGCTTTATGATGATTATGGATGGAACGTGGCACAATTTTTCCAGCCACTCCCCACATCAACAGAAACATCTGGGTCACAACTCTCCCCGCTACGGTCTGTACGGAGAGGCAGGGAGAGAAGGACTAAAAACAGAGAGAGAACTCAAATCACAAGAAAGGACGGAGAGGAGCCTTCATTCAGCACCTGTGATGTTACACTTATCTCTGGAGAGCCATGGTTGGCGATATTGCACCCACTTCGCAGATGGGAACACTGAGATTAGGCACTTGCCCAAGGCTGCCCCATGGGACTCGGTCTATCAGACTCCAGGCCCTGGGCTCTTCCTCCTGGCCTGCCAGCCAGACGACAGGGGTAGGGGAGGGGGGAGGAGGGAGAGTGTGGGGGGGAAGCACAAAGGTGCTTTCACCCACATACTTTAGAAAGAGGAGTAAATGGGTCAGGAATGTGTTTGAACTCTTTCTCCTTCTCCCCAGGCTGAGTTCTAAAACTTCCCAAGGTGGGTCCAGAAAGTGATGAAGTGAGAGCTGGGGTGTGTCTAAATAAAGCCCCCAAGTGGGCGTTGCTGCTTAACTATGCATGAGCTCCGGGTGACTTCACCCTAGAGCCTACAACTGGTGGAGGAAGCACGACTTCACTTAATGCACAGCCAGAAAAAAAGCAAAACTTTCCAAAAATATTTGAATGTTGACAGCAGACTCTTCTATTCCAGTGAATAATTGGTTTTTGCAAGTGTGTGTGTCTGTGTGTGTGTGTGTGACCTAAATCCACAGAACTTACTGTTCTGTGACTACGAAACAAGCTTCATGTTCCTGAGCTTCCAAATCTCAAAGGCTATTTGACAAACTAGCAGGGAGCCTAGTGTTTTCCAAGGCCCCTTGGGGTGGTCGATGCTGGTCCCTGAAGGGGTCCTCTTGTTTGCTGGCTACAACATGCCTGGAAGAGTAGGCGATCCAAACACAATATGACATGGGGTCTCCCCCCACCCCCATCCTGGGAGGTCTCCAGGCTGTTGTCAGACAGTGGTGTTGGGGACAGGGGACTTAGTGTCACATAAGTGAGGCTACCTGGATAGTGGAGGCCTGCTGTCCTCTGTACCCACTCATCAGAGCCAGTGTCCCCTCCCCAGCTTTCTGTAGATTTGCCAAAGTCTCAGTGGCTCCTCAAGGCTTAAGGGAAGATGCTCCTTCCCCAAGGCCATGTCTAGTGAGCTGCCCAGCCCCCGAGAGTTACAGCTCTTTCAATTCATTTCCACACTGAGTTTTTATACATTTAAATCTGTCACAGGTGTGGTTAGTGTCCCCTGTAATCCTGGATCTTTCAGAGTGGGACAGCTGTCAACTGCCAGCGCTTGGACCCCGGTGCCCGAGGGCATTCTCCCCCCACGGAGGGCCACTTTGCCTGCAAGCACGGTAGGCTGGGAGGGCCAGGCACGACTAAGCCCCCAGGAGCAGCTCTCATTCAGTGACTTGCAGAAATTGGTATAGAAATACCCTGGCTCCCTGTTCCTTGGGTGGCATGACTCCAAGACCTGGGTTGCCCGGAGTCTTCCTAGTGGGATTATGCCCTACGTCCCCACTCTGGTGGCTGGTGTGACCAACACCCTGTGTCCACTGCTGCCCCTTCCCCATATCACGTCCCCCTTCTGTCCTGGTGTCACCAGAACCTTCCAATAAACTCCTTGCCCTTGAACCCTTATCTCAGGTCCGCTTTTGGGAAAACCTAAACTAGGAAAGTCTCCTGGTACCACGGGCAAGAATTCCAGCATCAGACACATGATGTGCCAGGAAGCAGCGCTCCTCAGCTGGGACCACCACCTTGTTGGGGTGCCCGGGCCACTGAGGGGGTCCCCATCTCCTGCAGGGCAGGTGTCCTCATGGGAATTCCCATCTTCTGCAGGGCCCCAGATCCTTTTCACTCAAGAGGCTCCAGGTCCTACTGTGGAGAAGAGGTGCTACCTTGGTCCACTGAACCACATCCCAATCTCGACATCTTTGAGCTTCCGTTTCCATATCGGGAAAACGGAGTACGTGCTCACCGGTCAGTGGCTATGAGAACGAATGCCTCCCATAGCTACAAGCTATGCCGACAAGCCACTTAGTGCTAGGATGAAATTCACAGCAGCCTGATGCAATGCAAATTATTATTCCTGATGGCCCAAATTTTAAAGCTAAAGAAATAGAGGCTCAGAGGGGTGAAAACCTTGCCCAAATCCTGGACCTAAGATCTGAACCCATGTCTGACTCTAAGGCCCTCTGGGCAAACAGCCACTCGTGGGGACAGTGGCCACAGCACCTGGTGGGAGGTCCCGCGGCGTGTGTGCACCTGCGTCTGGGTTTGTGGGTCAGAGAGGAAGGAGGCTGAGAGAGGCAGGGGTGGCCCCGCCTGGGGATATGAGGCAACAGTCTAAATCCAAGGAGGTGTGGGCCAGAATGGGTCTAGCCTGGGCCCCAGCAGAATCTGGTTGTGGAGAGGAAGGGATAGGGATGTCTGGTGGGCGAAGTAAAAGGGGATGGAGCAGGGCTGCATCTGACATGGCAGGCATCTTAGACATGACAGGAGGTGAGCAGGACCAGGGCCAGTCCCAGGGGCTGGGGCTGGGGAAGGGAGGCCCAAGGCGGCTTGCTGAACTTGAACCTGCCCTGTGGAGAGGCGTGGGGACAGGATGCAGGGATAAGGCTTAGATGGTATCAGCTGAAAGGTGGCTCGCACACTGGCTGGCCCTCCAGAAGGGCTCAGAAAGGGGATGCTGCCTCCCTGCCGGGCTCCCAGACATAGGGTGTGGGCTATTCCTAGCCCCTGAAAGCTTGGGGGGCTGTGAATGTTGAACAGGCCTGCATCCAGGGCTTTCTGGGTTATGAGACGGTGGGTCTGAAGCTTCACTGCCTGGCCTCCCAGGGCCGGACTCCGAGCAGCCAGCATCCTGTCAGCTAAGGGGCCTTCTGAGCTACTTTGACCATCCCCAACACGGGGCCAGCAGCATCTCCCACGCTGTCCAGAGCCCCACAGGCGGGGAGCCACGCAGGCCCGTAAAAGCAAGCCGGGTTTTCTCTTGTGAAGTCACAGGAGAAAGCACTTTACATATTAATCAGGTTAGGAATCTGAGAGCACATATCAGGGGATTGAAATATGTAGATTTTGATGATGAATTCACGCTCATCAGAAAACCAATGAATCATCCTAACTTCATTATCAGGAATTATTTGATGGGGGAATTGGCAGGGGGGGAAAGGGGGTGAGGGAAGGAGTGCCAAGGGGGAGAGGATTTCTTGGTTCTCAGCCCAGACCGTGTTCTCTCCCAGCGACACATCTGTGCAGAGGGCAATCTGTCTCCATGACGTGGGTGCTGAACACGGCTGCACCCAGGAGGCCTCCCCTAGTCAGAGCCAGACCCCGAGGCCCAGGGCAGGCCGTGGAGACAGACACGACTAACCTGAAAGCACAATGGCCTTTGCAGCTGGTTTACGATTACCCGGCAGAGTCACTCCTGCGACACTAACCTCCGGCATAACCTTGGGCAGGCCACATGCCACCTCCCTGCCTCAATTTTCCGACCTGAGAATGAGGATGATGGGTGTGAAGCTCTGAACAGGGCTTCCAGGAATGGAACCAAGGAGAGGGGGCTGGAACCCCCAAATTCCAGGCTTCTTCTGGGCTAGATACTGTGAGGTGTGGGGGTCCAGCTGAGAAAAAAACATACACGGATGTTCTAAAGAGTGGGAAGAGGCGCTGGTAATTTTATATGGGGGCAGGGAAATCTTGCTGAGAGGTGATGCCAGAAAGAGGTGAAAGAGTGAATTATATGGACGCCTGGGAGGAAGAGCCTTCCAGGTGGAGGGGACCACAGGTGTAAAGGCCCTGAAGTGGAAAGTGCGAGCCTGTTGTCTGAGGAACAACACGGAGGCCAGCGTGGCTGCAGAAGTGGATGAGAGGATAGGGAGGTCAGAGAGGTACTGGGGAGAGGGAGCAGGGTCAGGGGCTTCAAAAGAAGATTGCAGCCAAAGCAATGTGAAGGAAAGGTGAGAAGAGGACCCAGAAGCTAAGGTGGCTCCTCTACTGGGTAAACTGAGGCAGAAGCAATGAGGCTGGTGTCAGGACAGGCAGACAGAAGAACACGGTGTGAAGGAGGGTTTGTGTGGATACAGATCTTGTGGAAGGCGACGCAGCTGTGACCCTCTTGTGAGAAGTCTGGCGAACGCTGGTGCTGTGGCAGGGAGCCCGACAGCATGGAAGGTGGTGAAAACAGGTCTGGGTGAGACTCGGAGAGGCCGGATTCCACCCTGGCTACACCATGCACTTGCTGAGCGATGCTGGGGCTCACGTCCTTATCCACAGGGTGAGGACGGAGAACAACAACACGCTTTGGACGGAACTTTCTGGAGGCCTCAGATTCTGTTATATCTCCCGTTCTTCCCTTCCTCAAGATAAACAAGCCATGGCTGCTCTCTTTAACAATGCAAATCGAAGTCTGTGGGGTTACAGCGAGTGTCCACGGGACATGCTCAGGTAGACTGCGGGCACTGGGTCCCAGGCTGAGGGGAAAGCAGCACAGCCCCTGAGGTCAAGAGATGACCCCGCCCCACCCCTGCACTGCCTCCTTCCGGAGCCATGGAGGCCACAGTGTTTGGAGGCTCACCTAGACGATACGGAGTGGGGTGTCTCAGCCCCAGCTGTGCACTAGAATCTCCCAGGGAGGTGAACACCCAGGCCCCAGCCAGGACAAATGAGTTCAGTCCTCTCAGCATGGGGAGCAGGAACAGCTGTCTCTAGGGGTCCTGACCGGGCTTCTGTGAGGGAAATACCCAAATGGGTCGACTCGGGCTTGACACGCATGTATAAAGCGTCTCCCACAGGCCAGATGCTTTCACGTGCTCTTTTTGAACCCTTCCAGAGCCCTGGAAGAGGGATCTCCCTCCCAAATTACAGATGAGGAAACCAAGGCTTAGTCAGAGTGGTTCACACATACAGCTGACCCTTGAACAAAACAGGTGTGAATGGGCTCCACTCAAACGTGGATATTTTAGTTATAGGACTGAAGATGAATTTTCTCTTACGATTTTCTTAATAACATTCTCTTTTCTCTAGCTTACTTTATTGTCAGAATACAGTATAGAAGACATGTACCATACAAAATATGTGTTCATCAGCTGTTAATATTATCGATAAGACTTCTGGTCAACAGTAGGCTATTGCAGTTAAGTGTTTGAGGAGTCAGAAGTTATGTGCAAAAAAAAAAATAAGTTATGTGCAGATTTCTGCACGCGAGCTTCGCATCTCTAGCCCCCACATTGTTCAAGGCCAATTGTGTTTTGTATTCATATGTATTACACACTGTATTCTTAAAGTAAAGTAAGCTAGAGAAACGAAAATGTTAAGAAAATCGTAAGGAAGAGAAAACACATTTATAGCACTGTACTATATTTATCAAAAAAAATCTGCATAAAAATGGACCCACACAGTTCAAACCCATGTTGTTCAAGGGTCAGGGATACTCTTGATCCTCCCCCACCCCCGCACTGGGAGATAGACTTAGAAAGGAGGAAAGTGAGGCTCAGAGAGGTTCAGCGCCTTGCCCAAAGTCACACAGGCTACATGACAGAGTCAGTATTTCCTGCCAGCCCAGGTTGCTAAAAAAATGCAATTCTCTTGCAGTCATTCTAACCAAATGTCCCACTCCCCAAATACCCATCTGGGGCAGTGGCTCTTGCTAAAGGGATATAGTGGAGTCATTACCAGACTCGGAAGAGATAAAGCATTGCAAATTGAATGAGAAAATCTATTTTCACACCCTGATGAAGACATAACCGACACTGAATTGTTTTAGAGGAAACACAGCCCCTGGTTTTCTCTTTTTTAAAACTCGGAGTTATAGCTTTAGAAAAATAGGAGCAGCTGACTATCACAGATAAAAATGCCCTTTTGCCTAATGGGATCTTTAATAAGGAATCCTAATTAATTCTCCTGAATAGAGAACTTTTACACTGGTGTTATCTCAGCCCTGTGCTGATGGGCCTGGTTATTTCCAGATACAGAATAATGAATCTTTTCCAGCCGGGCTAGGAGTCGCCAGAGACTTGTCAACTTCCCTGGAAGGTAATTACTCGCCAAGGCACTGGGGGTCGTGGGGTGCAGAGGGGGGTAATTATAAGCAGGGGGACTGGGGGCATTTTGAAGGGAGCTGAGGGGGGACATCAATGGGCAGGGGTTGGGAGACGCGGTTTTGAAGGAGATGGCTGGTGGAAGCCACGTTAGCATCCAGGATGTTATCCCCAGCTCGGAGCCAGGCCTAAGGGACACTTGCCTTTATGTGAAAAATGCCACTTGATGGAGCTTGACAGATTCTGATAATTGCAAGGGCTGAATGGGCAGCCAACAGAAGACTTCAGGAAGCAGGCCTGCCTGCGTCTCTCCTTGGCTGGGGCAAAGGCTGGGCTGTCGCTGCCCCGGGACCTTCGTGGTGTCCTTAAAGACAACACTAAATGAACAGGGTTATCTGGACAACTCAGGCCGCAGACCAGCAACGAGAAGGACGTAGCTGAATGACATGGGCCATTTGTCTGCAGTGACAGGGCTCTCCTACTGGGGAAGGCGGCCGTCCGTCCGTCTGGGGCTCACGGTGTGTCTTCTAGGCAGCTGGTGGCACGTGGCCGACAAGGCCTCCAAGAGCCTGGCTGCTGGGAAGCTGACCTGCAGCGCCAACCAAGCCCAGCCCAAAGGGCAAAAGCAGCATGAGGGGGAGAATAGGAGCCGAGGCTGTGGGCCTGGGAGGTCTTCCACGACACCCACCCCACTCCAGAGCGGCAGAAAGGGGAAAAGGCTGGAAGGCAAAGGAACCCCGTGACCTTGGGCACGTAACCTCGTGTAGTCTCAGTTTCTCACAGTTACTTAAAGATGCAAAGGAAAGAATCAGTGTCGATGTCTGACGTGCAGTTGGCCCTTAGACAGCCCTGTCCTCGTCTTTTCTTCCTCAAATCCTCCAGGAAACAAACCGATGATTACCAAAGTGGGGAGGCGGCTGAGGGGAGACAACAGAATAGGTGAAGGGGATTAAGAAGTAAAAAACTTCCAGTTATATAAGAAATAAATCATGGGGATGTAATGTACAGCCTAGGGAATAGAGTCGATAATATTGTAATAACTGTGTATGGTGACAGACGGTAACTAGACTTATGCGGATCATTTCATAATGCATAAAAATATCCGATCGCTATGATATACACCTGAAACGAACCGGATATTGTATGTCAATTATACTTTCACTAAAAGACATCAAAAATCAATTAATAATAAATAAATAAGTAAATCATTGAATACAGAAAACAACAACAACAACACCCTCCCAGTTCCAGGAAAATCACCTTGCGGGGCATGGATCCTGTTGGAAGGGAATCAGTGGTGCTGTGTTTATACCGGAGAAATTAGGAAGTCTCTGTGCACTAACATGCATGTTCCCAGCAGGCTGAGGGGTGAGGAGGGCGGTGAAGGACCCACCCCCTGCCTTACAAAACTGGGGCAGCTGAAGTTCAGACACGGAACACCCCGCTCAGAGGGAAGCGTCAAAGCCATAGTGTTCCTGCCTGTCTTTCTCTGTGTGCCCCCGAGGGTACTGCCAAAATGGCCCTGGGACCTCAGAGCTGCCTGGCCCAGACCATGCCTCCCCCTCGGGTCCAGGCCCCAGCTGCCTCCCTGATCCACCAGCTGCAGAGGCTGAGCCCCCCTAGCACCCGGGAACCACTGAAGGGAGCAGTGTGCAGCTGTCTGTCTGCTCAGAGCATGTGCTAGGAGGCTGCTGGAGTGGAAGGGGAGGGGCAGTGTGGACAGGGGCAGGTTGGGGCAGCAGGTGGGGCAGGGAAGGCCCTTTGAGGTGCTTTAGCCATGCAAAGTCAGAGAAAGGACATAGGCAGGACTGAAAAGCTGGGAAGCTGGGCCCATTCAAAGTCTCCCACGCCAAATGTTTCTCGAGACTCTATGCAAGGCCCCGGCAGGGTAAGTAAGTTAACTAGATCATGTGATTAGTTGGCCACACAACCAGTATTGAACCCAACACTGACTCCTAAATCCATGCCCTTGGGATCTCTCCCAGGATGCCGGAGGGGAGATGTGGTTCCTCTCTGCAGACCTGGGCTCAGGAACCAGAGCTGGAGGTACGGCAGGCCAAGTCCTGGCTACCTCCCCACTTGGGCCAGGGACACCTGGAGTCACGGCATCACGCAGAAGGACTACGGGCATCCCAGTAGCAGGATCAAGCCCCCTGGGAACCCAGCACGCACCTCGCTTGGGAGTTAGCCCCGTTGTTCTGCTGCCAAACGTCCTCTAGACGGGCCTGTCACAGACATCCTCCAAGGTTGTATATCTACTTCACAGAGCTGGCGGTGTAGACCTCAGGAGAGAGACCTGGGGGGTGGGAGAGGCACCGCGCAGAAACCACGTGACCCCCTCCCCCTACGCAGAGAGCAGCCTGCAAGGTTCAAAGGCGTGTCATAGGGACAGAGAAGACTCCAGCTTAGTTCAAAACTGAACGGTTGATTCAAAGGCCAGGGACTGGCTGCAGCTCAGACTATCCTGGGACATGAGGAGGAGACAGAATCTGGGAGGCATCTGCAGGGCGGGGTGGGTGGGAGCTGCGCTCTGTGGGCTGGGACCCAGGACAGACTCACCAGGGCTCATGCAGGGAGGGCAGAGAAGACCTGAGACTCGAAAAGAGAAAACCAAATAGCCACATCATTGATGGGGTCAGAACTAGAAAGGAATCAGAGCTCAGCCGAGCAGAAGGGGGTGGGTAGACCAGGGTTTAGAGTCCAGAGAACAGGGGTCCAACTCCTGGCTCAAATGCTTGCTAGCTGTATGACTTCTGGCAGGTTTCTTAATCTCCTAGAGTCAGCTTTTCTACCTGAGAAACAGGGAGGATGACACATCTCTTCACAAGAGCTTTGTCAGGATTTAAATGAGATAACGTGCACGACACCCTTCGTACAGGGCCTGACGTGCAGCAGCTCTTAAAGATTATTGCACCTGTCAAGGTAGGTTAGGGCAGGAGGGAGGCAGATCATCAGACTTAAAAGAGGCCAGACTGACCATATCAGCACCTGCTGAAAGGGCAAGATAGGATCCCGGGAGTGGCTGGCCTAGGGAGAACCGAGCTGAAGAAGACAGTGTGCAGGGGAGGAGAAGGCGAAACCTCTGAGACTCAGTTTCTTCATCTGCAAGGTGGGTATGCAAATATCTAAGCTGCAGATGGTGCGGAAAATTCGATGAGACGAGATGTGAGCTATCATTCGGCACAGGAACCAACGGGCTCACGGAGGCAATCAAGAGACCCTTGCCCCCCAGCACCAGCTCGCCACCACCCAAAAGGAGGCATATGGCACTTGGTCTCACCCTGCCTGTTCTCAGAGCTCTTTGGTAACAGGACAAATGTCAAGACAAATAAACAGGCAAATAATCTCTTGATTATTCAACGAACTGTCAGCAAATCTTTGCCCTGTCTGTTGCCAGGACTTTGGCTGAGCACTGAGGATTCAGAGATGATGGGTTAGTTCATGCTTTTTAAGAGTTTCTGTTGGAAGAAGGGTGCCAGGGAAGCTAAGCGGTTTATACCAGTGCAGCAGGAGCCTGGCGGGGGCGGGGGGCAGAGATGCCAGCTGGTCTCAAGGTTTCAGAAAGGAGACATTGGCCCATCCCAGGTAGACCAGGAGGTGAGGCTAGATTTCAAAGCCAGAGGGTGAAGACTTTCTAGTTCAGCATCATAATCGCGGGGCTTATCGCAGAGCTTGACACAGAGCAGGCTGGCAAAATCATTTGTTAAATAAATTAATAAAAGGTAATAAAAAACAATATTTTGGAGGCAGTGTGCCTCGTTTTATGTAAAAGATATGCTTGCCCAAACTGGAATGTAAACCATAATCAGACATATAAGTCAAAGTAACCCCGGGATTCCCATGCCAAGAAATTCGATAATGGATCCCTTCCTAAAAAGATGAATCATTTCATAACGGGCAAAAGTCCACTCCTTCTATATTACTGCTCTGGAAAGACTGGTTCTGTTTAGGTCCAGCGTGGCTCTAAAAATGTGATCTGCTTCCAAATACCTAAGAGAATGATTACAAATACCGAATTTAGACCTACTCAGAAATTGCAGAGGTAGTAGCCTAGGGTAGGACCCAGGATTCGGCATTCTAAACACCTTCCAGGCAAGTCTGGGGAAGACAATCAACTCGTGAGAAGCCCATTTCCTATTTCCCTCTTTGATGTCCTTCATTACCTCCTTCCTAAAAGCCTAGCAGGCTCCATCAGTTCATGATTCTCCCCTTTGATGCACAGAGATCCCATGGGGAGCTTTGATGCCTGCCTGGGTCCCACCCCTGGGCCGTCTGACTCAGTTGGTTCTAACAAACATCAGGGCTGCACTAACTTCACCAAATCCTGTATCCCTGCACCTTTTCTCAGGCCCAGAGATCAATGTTAGCAGACCCCTCTGGCTTTCCCTGAGTCTCCCCATCAGCCATATCTCCAATGACCAGAAGGGGCATCTGGAAGAAAGACGAAGCCACATGCAGGACCGGCCTTTGAGGATGGAGGCTGCAGACTGAGGATGAAAAGGGTCCCCAGCGGTCACCGAGTTCACTCCTGGCAATGGGGAGCCCGTTCATCACCCTCTGATTGCCTTTTCTCCTGTCTCCCTGGGGTCTGTAGGCAGGAGGCAAAGAGTACAAGACGGTCTCCTGGTGGGACAGGTTGCTGGCAAATTGATTCTGCCCCAGCCCCGGGGCAGGCAGTGAGCAGTGCCCATCAAATCTCTCACCTCCTTATCGCCAGGCCCAGCATGCTGCTGCTCAGACTAGGCGAAGGGAACAGCTGGAACTGAGGTGGCTGCAGAAATTGACATCAGGTGCCAGACATCCATTTGCTTAACAAACTGGCTAATTTTAACCTCTGTCTCCCAGACCAAAACTCCTTTGAAGGGAAGGAACAAAAAAGAAAGAAAGTGATATTTAACACATTTCTATTTCTGTGCTACTCAGTCTCTCTCTGAGGTTGCAAGTTGGAGCCTAATTGATTTCTTCGTCAAAAGGCGGGGGGGGGGGGGGGGCCAGAAAGGAAAAACAAACAACCGAGAAACCTTAGCTCACTCCCATTGCAATCAAACCTCTCCAGTTCTGCCGACTGCTGAGCTTTTTATTTTTTAAGACTGGCCAAGTGACTTGCATAATTTAAGATCCTTTCTAGCACTGATCAGCCCGCTCCGGCCAAGCAGTTTGCTGATTAATTATTAATCAGGCTGAGTTTAGGATGAATAATCAGCAAGAGTCAGGGCTAATTTGCAAATGTCCCCCAGGAAGGTTATCACTTAAAACCCTTGGTGGAGAGGCTCAATGTTAACCTTTGCAATTAGCCACAGGACATTGGTACTGGTGAGAAGCAGCAGGTCTCTCCTACTAACAAGTCAATCTTGGACACCTACTAAGTGCCAAGCACAGCATTTGGGGCTTTCCAAGGTTCTTCAGGCGGAGACACACGTAAGCAAGAAAATATCCCGTATGGACGAATGCCTAAAATAAAGCAAGATGCTGGGACAGTGAATGAAGGTTACTTTTGATTGCATGCATAGGGGAGGCCTTTCTAAAGAGGGAAGATTTAAACTGAACTTTTGCATTCAAAAAAGCTGGGTCTGAAAAAAAAACAACAACTTTGAAGGAAGAGAATCTTAAGCCCTGGGAATAGCTAGTGCAGAAGCCCTAGAAGAAAGCCCGCTTGGCCCACCAAGAGACAGGAGGAAGGCGAGTGTAGCTGGGGCACAGGGAAGGGCGTGAGTGGTAGGAGGGAAGTCAAGGAGGTGGGCAGTGACCCAGTAACGTGGCGTCTTGTTGTAGGATTTTATTCTAAGCATGATGGGAAGTCGTTAGCAAGCCTTTAGCAAGGGAGACATGATTTGATGTCGATAAACATCAGTCGCCCGAGTTGCTGCATGGAGAATGGGTTACAGGGGGGCGGAAGCAGGGAGACAGGGCCATTGAGCAGGCAGAGATGCTGGGGCACAGAATGGGCGTGAGCACTTCCTCTAGGGAACAGACAAGAGGTGGAGAAGGCTGGGCGGAGGACAGGTTAGGGAGGGAATGAGAAGCCAATGTCCACGGACAGAAGAACGGATTAACAAGATGTGGTATATAATACCACAGAGTATTATTCAGCCGTAAAAGGGAAGAGAATTCTGGGACGTGCTATAATATGGGTGAACCTTGACAACACTAAGTGAAATAAGCCAACACAAAAGAACAAATACTGCATAATTCCACTCATATGAAGTCCCTAGACCAGTTAAACTCATAAAGACAGAGAAAGGGTTCTCAGAGGATGGGAGCAGATGGGGTGTTATTCAGTGGGGACAGAGGTTCAGTCTGGGAAGGTGAAAAGTGTTCTAGGGATGGAGAGAGGCTTTGGTTGTACAACCATGTGAATGTACTTAGTGCCACTCAACTGTAAACTCAGAAATGGTTAAAATGGTAAATTTTATGTATATTTTACCACAATAAAAAAATCTGCTTGGAAGTGTTCATTTTGAGATTCCTGTTAAGATTCTGAGGTTCCTGTTTATATATATAAATTTTTATACATTCATATAAAATTATTTATATTTTATCTATAATATATAAAAATATATAAGTATATATTTATAAAATTATTTATATTTAATATATAAATATATAAACATAAATATGTATTTATAAATTATATATAAATATATAAATGTATATTTATAAAATTATATTTTGTATATAAAATATATAAATACATATAAATTAACATTTATAAATATATATAATATATATATTTATATATTATTATATAAATATTTATATATGGAGCCCAGTGGGTCCCTCCAGGCTGGACATCTAAACTGACAAATAAATGATAATGAAAGCCAAAATGTAATTTGTTGAGGTTACCTGGAAAAGAGGGCAAATGGAGAAGAGGAGGGTCCCAGGACCCCCTGGGCAGGCCATATGTGAGGGCTGGACAGAGGCTGGGGGAGACAGGATAGGGGATGGAGCAGGAGTGCCCACAGGTAACTAGCTGTGTGGCTTCCTGTCAGCCAAGAGAGGGGAACAGTTCAAGAAGGACAGATGACCAATGTCGTGTGCTGCCCAGAGGCCAAGTCAGGTGACCAGGGAGAAGCAATACTGGATGTGGCAATCTGGAGGTCACTGGCAATCTCATCAAGGTCCGTTTTAGTGGCAGGTGGGGCAGACACTGAGAAAGGGTCTGTTTTCAATAACCGGCAGTGGCTGAATGGGAATGAGTAATGGGATTTTGGGGCGTGCTGCTTTTGTTTTGATTTTACACAGTCGATATTAGAACATGTCTCTATGCTGTTAGCAGTGTTCAAGAGAGAAGAAAATAATGGATGCAAGAAAAAGGAGATGAATTTAGCAGGGCAGTCTGGGAAATAGGGGGTCTAGAACATAATGGGCAGGGCTGGCCTTGGACATCTCATCCACTGTAATATGAGGTGTGGCAGAGACACTGACTCACCAACCCTTTCATCTGCTTATCATGTTTCCAGGCTCCTTTGCAGCTAGGCTGGACCACGTGACTATTTCTGGCCAATGAAATACGAGTTGAGTATGCGTATCGTATCTGGGATGGGGCAATGAAAAGTGCGTGCTAGGTTGGAGAACCTGGAGAACCCTGCCATGGCATTGCAGAAGGCCACACATTCCAGAAGACCGTGGAACTTCCTTGAGCCTGGATACCCACCTGCATTACTATGTGGATCAGAGCCACTCGGGACTGACCCATGGCAGAAAGGTCGCATGAGTGAAAAAGAAACCTTCGCGGTATTATGCCATTGGGTTTTAAGGTTAATGAAGTTCAAAGCAGAAAGTGGTAAGAGTTGAGGCCGGGGTGAGAGGCAAGGGTTGGATCAAACAGGGCCTTATCAGTGGCTGGAATTTTATGCCACAGACAATGGAAAATGATTGAAAGCTTTTGCCTGGGGCTTAGCATGTCAGATCTGCATTTTAATTAAACCATTCTGGTAGCAGTGGGGAGGATGAATTGAAGAGTGCCAAGAAGCTGGGAGATCAGTCAGGGGGTTATTACAACCCACAAAGAAGAAAAGATGAGGGGCTGAACTGGGGGAGTGGCAGTAAAGATGGAAAAATATGTTATAGGAGGTACACTGGGAGAACTCCAAGAACAGGGATGATTCCCAGATTTCTGGAAGACTTGGTCAAAGAAGGTGATACCATCAACTAAGAAAGCAAACAAACTCTGACCCTTTTAGTAGCCAATGATGAGTGACCTTGGGACTCGCTCACTCGGGGACACTGGTGGACATCGAGGTGGAGACGTCCCACAGCTAGTCGGCTCTACGGTTTGATTCTCAGCAGGAGGCCAGGCTGGGGAGCCAGATTTGGGAGTTCTAAACAAGCAGGTGGTACCTGAAACCATGACAGCAGATAGGCGTACCATGGGAGAGCGTATGGAATGGGAAGAGCAGTAAGTAAGAACAGAGTCTTGGGGACAGCAAAGGAAACAGAGAAGGAATGGTCAGAGAGGTCCAAGAAGCATCGGAGAGAACAGCATAAAGCAAACAGAAAGTTCTATAAGAAAATAACCAACAAGGTAAAGGATGAAGTGCCAGTAAGAAGAGACCTAAAGACTATCTCATGGATTTGGCACTGGAAGTGGTTAGTGTTGGGGTGAAGGGGGTGGTTCTTTGATGATGATCTTAATGTGAATGTTTTCAGGGGAAGGCTGGGGCTAGAAGCCATGGAGAAGGACGTGAGGAATTAATGCGGAGAGGACTTTGAGCAGACCACTTGTCTGAGACCTTGGATGAGAAGTTCCCAGAGGGGATAGGGTTCTACTGCAGGAAGCCTCCCACTTTTCAAGCCAACCTGGCCCTCTCGCTTCCCAGATGATGGATGAAATCTGCTGAGTTCAACAGTGATCATCGGCCATTTCCTCAGATTGTCAAATGCTAGTTTTCAGTAGGAATCCTGCTTCCTTGGTGAGTCTGGGAGTGTCACACACGGGGCCCCCCAGCCACCAAATGAGGACAAGCTGAGATGAAGGAATTCTAGGCTCAGGGTTAGAACAGGTCAGGTTAGCTTAGGTCAGGCTCAGGAAGCCAGAAAAGGTTGTAGGAGCAAGAGACAGGCACAATCAGAATGAACCAGGGGATAAGCGAGGCCAGGAGTGAGTAGAACACACTGTTATGGCCAAGCTTCATGAACACAGAGACCAGTATTGGGGTCTTGAACATTCTGAATGAACTGATGTCATTCTGGAAGGCAGCTTTGCCAGAATGCGAGGCCTCTGGAAGGGCCCAGAACAGTTCCTTCCATCTGTCTTCGAGGCACCATCAGGCATCTGGCAGCTCCTCGAGAGAGAGAGGTCGAAAAGAGCATCTTGTCTGGTGCCCTTCCCAGTCCTGGCACGGGCCCCTGCACGACGACGTACTTAGTACAAACCTGTTGCATACAGTCAGAGCAGAGGACATACTCCGTACTAACCTACTGCATGCAGTCAGACCCACGGGGGGCAGGACAGCTGCCTGACCTCAGCTTCCCATGCAGAGAACTTGGCCAAACCACAAGCCCCAGCCGAGCCGCTGTGCCAACAGTGGACAACCCCGGCTCACTTCCTGCTCCCTCCAGCTGCGGCTTTTGTTCTCTTTCTGAGAGCAAGTTCTCACCCAGGGAAGCGAGGAAGTCACGTTGTTGCTCCGTGGAGAGTGCAGAAGGCCCGGACTCTGCAGACGTGTTCTGTCAGCGGCGTGCTAGGGCACTAATCCTTTCCTACTGCTCGGCGGTGGGGCTGGGAATGCTATTTCCAACTCCGAGAGATACGGGAGATGAGATTTTAAAGGGCTGGTTATTTATGGCCTGGCTCCTGATGGATACAACAGATGCAATTTCATGGGCTCCATCAGAAGAGAACAGCTTCTTGGGGTGGCTCAAAGCATTGTGATGTGGCAGGGAAGGAGGGGGGAGGCAAGAGCCTCAGGAACCCACAGGAAGGCAGGAGCTTCTGCGTCTCAGCTGGAATAGGTTCATCCCCCTCCTGGCTCCAAGTGCCATTGGGTTCAGCAGGCTTGGTCATGCACCATCTCAGCTGCCTCCCGAGCTTCTCTGCCAGCTTGAGACCATGACCCTGCCCTGCTCTTGACGTTCAAACAAACCGAAATCCCAGAGGACAGGCATTAGGCCCATGACCCTCCCATGTATGAAGTTTAAGGACACATAAGGCACTGTGATGATGGGTTTTTACAGGTGCAATCCCCTCTGCCCTGAATGCTGATCCCTGAGTCCTTCCCGTGGTGGCTCTTTCTCAATAGTCAGGTCTCAGCTTCAATCTGACCCCCTCCGAGAGGCCTCCCTGACCACTTTATATTAACGGGGCCCCCACTGCTCCTATTCCCCATCTTGTTCGTTTCCTTCATGGCACCCAACACAAGTGTATTTTACATTTATTTTGTGATCTTATTAATGTCAGGCTCTGCCGAGTAGACCAGAAGTCCCACAAAGGCAGAGGCTTTATCTGGTTCCTCCACCACTGTATGCCCATGCCAAGCCCAATATCCAGCAACTGAAGCCCTAAGTGGTCTGCTTGAATGAATAAATCATGGTAGAAGGTGTTGGTGATAAAGACGGAGTCGGTAAGGGTGACCATGATGATGAAGGAGACACTGTTGAGGGTGACGGTGCTGGTGTGCTCCTGACGATGACCTTTCAAAGCCCAGCCACGGTATTTAGCCCAACACCAAACTTGCCCGGCCTAGCCATCGATTCCCCCTGACCATCACCTCTAGAATCCTCAAAAGACTATAGGTCAGCACTCAAGCGCACCTGTGTCCCTGTTCCCAAGCCCTGCTCCTTCTGCTGTGTCCCTCTGTTTGGTAGACAACCCTACCACGGTCATCAGCCAGGAACCTGGGAATCAGCCCAGACTCCCGTCTCCATTCCTCCTTTCCAGTGAACCCCCCAAGGCAGCTGATTCTGCATCTGAGATGTTTCTCGATGTCACCCCTTCCTCTCCATCCCTTCACAGCTGCCCTAATTCAAGGTTGGATCGTCTCTTGCCCGAGTGGTCACAAAAAAAAGGTTTTATAGCTGGTTTCTGAGCCTTCCAGTTGGAGCCAATTAAAATTTAGAGTGATTGTGTTACCTCTCCGCTTGGAACACTTCCATAGCCTTCTACAGTCTTTGGAATCCTCTCCCAGCTTCTGAACATGGAACGAGGTTCTTCCCGACCCATGCTCTCCCTGCACTCACCCTGCACCCACCTGCAATGCCCCCAACGCACCAAGGCCCTTTCCTGCTCATGACAGCGGTAAACTCTTGCAACTCAGTTAAATTCGGAAGTCACCCCCTCTGGGGCTCATTTGTCGCAGTCCTTCCAGCAGCCCCTCCCAACCTGACAGGAAGGCTCTGTCTTCTCTGTGACGCAGTTTGCTTTTCGCGAACCACCCTCCTCCGCTCCCAGTCCAGGAGTTGGAGCAGGACAGAGAGTCAAGTGACCTGGGCCTGGCCCCTGAGAACACTCAAGGTGCATCTTAGGGCTTTTGTGGGAACCATCAGGAACGAGAAGCTTCCTTTTTGCTGGGATTGCTAAGCCAGCAGAATGCTCAGAGCTGATGGTGGCTGCCTTTGCTACCTCATGGGGAAAGCATCCTGAGGAAGCCGACACATACGAGAGCCAAGTGGTGGGAGGGAGAGAAGTAGATTCTGATGATATTATCTGCATACCTTGATCCAGCAGTCCCTGAAGCCAATCCCTCGACTTTTCAGTTACAGAAGCCAGCGCCTTCCCTTTTTACCTTGAGTCAGCTGGAGGTGGGTTTCTATTTCTTGAACCAAAAGAATACTATTACATTTCTCTTCTCAGTCTCCACGGGAGCTTCTTTATACCTTTTAGAAAGGCACCTAACATATGATATTGTCAAGCATTTAATTATATTCTGCCTCCTCGCCCTGACTGTGAGCTCCAGGGTCCAGCATGATGCATGGCTGTTACATAAACATCAGTGGAGGGAATAAACAACTCCTTGGGGACGGGACTGTGTCTTTGTCTCCCCAGCACCTACAAGAGCCTAGTTCATAGGAGGCTCTCAATAAACGATTACCGAAAAAAAAATAGGGGAAAAGTAACAAAGAATGTAAATGATCTAAACCAATGGTTTAATAAAGCACATGCGAATGAGTAAATAAGTGAATAGTTATTATTAACAAATCCCCGTTGGCGTGCTGTTCTCATTCTAATTATATCTGAATCTAATGACTCCTGAATGAAATATCTAGTTAAAAGTCGCTGAGATCAAATGGTTCTAGTCGGCTCAAATTTCACGTGTAAAATGCTTAATGATTAAAACAAAGTGTTTCGAAGAGGAAAAAGAATGTTGCTAGCAAAGTTTTAAAACTGAATGTCTGTAAAGTAGACGGCAACTTTTGTATCTCCACCTATAAAAACAAAAGCAAAAAAAGCAAGGGGAACAAAGGGAAGAAAAACCCTCAAAGCTGGATCCAGAGGGTAGGCTGAACCCGCTCTCCAGGGAAATTCTCTTTCTAGAAACAGCCCAAGTCTACTGGGTGGCCCCAGGGGGCAAGAGATCCAGATGGGTCCAGCAGGTTCTCTTCTATTGTTCTCCGGGAGGGGGGGAGCCACCGAGGCTCAGAGGCAGATGGTAGAACCCCCCGGTCGGTGTGCCCTGGAGAGAGTCCTGGGACCACTTCCCTGCTCTCTATCTCAGGGATCAGGGGAGCTCCCATGGTGGGTAGGGTGCCCAGTAGCAGCCCTAGGATGAGGCTCTCCCTGTCCCCTTCTCTCCCATATCCAAATGGTACCCACCCTTCGAGGCCTGTTTCAAATGCAGCCCCTCTCGAGGCCTTGGTCCTCCCACCTGAGGGCAGGATCCTCTTCCGAAGCCCTGCAGCGTGCCCTCCTTTCCCTCACCACTTCAAAGGTTTGGTGGAGGCAAGTCTGTCACATAGAGGTCCGTGGGGGCTTGGCTAAGGGTGTGGGGACACGGAGACTGTGCAAGCAGACAGCAGATGATCCGAGTGAAACAAACAGTGGAAGTCCAAGTACACTGAAGGGGGCAAGGAAGAGAGGCTGGGGATCACTGGCAGAGGCTGACCACGGGGGTCACAACCAGGAAGACGGCGGGGGGGGGGGGGGGGCTGGTTCTAGGATCTGCACAGAAATCCCACATACCGGAAGGAGCTTTGAACTCCTTCCACCAGCCTCCCTGCCACAAACACACCCCTGCGGCTGGCCCTTTGGCCGGCCCCCAGGAAAAGGGTGGCTTCTGTTCTGAGCACAGGTCAAGCCTTGCCTGCCCTTCCTGCTCCAGGAGGAAACTGCCACCTGGGGAAGGAGAGAAGCAGAGAAAGAGAAGGAGCAAAGGAGGGAGGAAGGCCCAACTGCACTCTGCAACGTCATCGATTAGAGCCAGCGAGAGGGTGCCGAGCAGAGCTGTGCCTCCCCTCTGGGTCTGGGACAGTGCTCTCCTGAGTTTCTCTCCAGACTCTCTGCCCCTCTCCCCAGCAGGCCCCTCAGGGCAGGTGCTGTGCCCGACCCCCAGCCAAGTCCCCCCTGTTCCTAGCCCTCCCCAGAGCAGCCACTGTCACCACATTGGTCCACTCCCCTCTTCTGCTTTTCTTTAAAGATTTATTTATTTATCTGGGGGGGGGCGGGAGAGTGGCAGAGAGAAAGGGAGAGAGAATCCTCAAGCAGGCTCCCCGCTGAGCACAGAACCCAATGCAGGGGCTCGATCCCAGGACCCTGAGTTCATGACCTGAGCTGAAATCAAGAGTCGGAGGCTCAACCAACGGAGCCACCCAGGCGCCCTTCTTCTGCTTTTCTAACAAGGCAGCTCGTTGGCCAGTCTGGGGCTGGGTCCAGCCAAGAAGAGGCGATGCTGCCTGCCACGTGCTCACAAAATGGGGCTCTGGGAAGACAGTTTCAACAAAACCCCCGCTCTCTCTTCTGACCTTTGCAAGGGCATCCTCCAGTCTGACGCAGGGGCTCTCTGCCAGGCCACCTTCCCTGGCCTTCCAGGCAACTCCCCTGGGAGCTGCATCAGCTGGCGAGACCAGGCTGTGCCTTTCTGCCCGGCGAGAAGCCGCTGGGCTGGTGGGCTGGGAGGAACGGCCTCAGTGGCATCACTGAAAATGGGGCTACCAGGGCTCTGAGTTGCTGGAGATGCCTGATCCTACGTTTTCCCCTTCAAAGGGTGAGCCCGTGACTCTGGTCCCCATCCCAGGAGTGTTGTGCCTACTACGAGCCAGGCAGCAGCTTACACGTCCAGCCCCCTCAACACGCTTTGTAGGCTGGTATGACGAGCCCCGTTTTTCAGAAGTGGAAGGAAACCGAGACTCAGAAGTAAGTAAATATGCTTTAACAATTATTAAGAGGTGGATCAGGGTTTTGAGCTCAAATCTGTCTGACTCCCAGGCTTGCTGTGTCCCCAGTGAGATGCCAAGATACATAGACCTCTCTTCTATTCTTGGAGGGCACATCCGGCCTTCTCTCCTTCCTTAGTCCAGAGGCAGAGCCTTGAGAGACGCAAATGGACAGTGTCAAGCATGAGGCAGACGGAGGAGAGGAGAGATTCTGGCTCTCGTGTCTTCCCAGTGGGCTCTCATTGACTCATGTTCTCCACAATGGAGAGGCCGGCTGGGTACTGGGCTGACAATCACCCGTACTTGTTATGACACGATCCCGATACCCTCCAGGGACACAGAACCCAGGGTCTTAAACAACTGAGTTTTTAAACCCCAGCTCTGCCCCTGCTCAGTCCTAGCCATCTGAAACTGTCCAGGGGCCCCGTGAGGAACTTTAGCAATGGTGAGAGTATTTTCCTAGAATTTGAGGGGAAGGAATGGGGCTCCATGAAGGACACAGCCAACTGATTTGGTCAGAGCAGAGCAAAGACCCATTCCCCCTCACCCCCAAGAAGGATCAGTGAGAATATCTGGCCCTGAACTGAGTTCAGTGAACTAGAGACAGGAGTATGAATGCGTAACAGCGGTTCGCTTGGTGAGGGTAGATGGTGATGATTTGGCTGTGTGTGCGTGTGTGTGTGTGCGTGTGCGTGTGTGTGTGTGTGTGTGTAGTGGGGCAGGAATACCAAATACACTCTCTAGACTGTAACTCTTAGTTCAAACCCAGCTTTTGCTCACGGACAATCACAAAATAAAAATAGCAATTAATTTTGGAGAGTGTACATCTAAAATATTTGGGGATCTCTCAACACGTCAGAGGGAGAGGGTTTGGTGGTCACCATAGAAACAGCCCTTTCCTGCTCAAAGCGAGGACTGCCGGGTTCCCAGTGGCCAGTCACGGGCCAGGAAGCAGGAAGCCGCAGGGCACCGGCTGATGTCCGCGCTCCGCGGGGCTCTGCCGCTCGGGCCCACGCCGCTATTTCTGTGCCCCCCTCCTATCCTGTCTTTCGTTGTGCCAGCGCAAGGCTGCAAATGGATTATATCCTGCCACATTTTTGGCTTTGAATAGTCCTTTGTTTTATGAAATAATGTTCTGAGGAGTTGGCAGGGTTTTTTCCTAATGTCCTTACCTGGCAAAATAGAAAATGTTCAACCCTCTATTTCTCTAATTGTTTGGAAATTTTACTGGTCGGCAAAATCCAAACTGGAACCCCTAATGAACACTCTCCTGCTTGTATCCCACATGGGGAGGAGAAGAGTGGGGAAACTGAGTCAGGAACATCCCACGCCCCACCCCCATCCTGAATCAGTGGGAATCTGCTATCTGGGAAAGGAGGTAATGGATTTTTTCTCTCTCTCTCTCAAAACTGCCTCTGTCTTCTCAATAGGTGAAGGGAGGCCCAGTTGTTCACATTCATCTTTTCTAACAGGATCTGCAGTCTATGACTTGGCACAGAACTCAAGAAAACATCCTAAAATCTTAATGCATGGCGATATAAAGCAGCATTCTCATAAACCAGCAGCACCACATTTTCACAGGGACCCAGGGATCCATAAAGGAGAGGGGCAGGTGAGAGCGTGGGTTCTTCGCACACGTGTCCCGAGCCTCCACGTTTGTTTATCCATAATTGCTATGCAAGTATAAATTAGAACAACTGTATCCTGCCTGGAAATGGTGACACCAACCCTGTAAATAATTATAATTTAATCTTAGAGCAAAGAGTTCTGAATGACTCCCTTAACGATTTCCTCTGCTTAATTCCTTCCCCACCGAGTGACTTAATAGGAAAAGGAATAGTCTTTCAGATTTGTTTCACTCCAGAAGTTTGGACAACGTGTGGATTCACACCTGGGGGGGCAGAAGCGGTGGGAGACCATTTGGCCCACGGATAAACAAGTGAGTCGAAGAGGCCTTGGGATTGGAAGAGACGGAACTGGCAGGCCTATTCATCTTGGCATCTGTTTACAGAAGCGAAAACTTGGGAACAACCTAATAAGAGATCCGATGAGTAAACACTTGTCAGTCTGACGAGGGAATGCCACACAGCTGTGGCAGCCCTTCGCAAACGCGGCATGATGTAACGTGCTGTCATGGCTACGAAGATGGCCTTTCACGTCCAGCTAACCTGGGGTCGAATCCTGGCTCTGCTCCTTACTAGCTGTGTGACTTCAAGCAAGTGACACAACCTCTCTGGACCTCACTTTCCTCATCTGTAAAAGGAGGGAAAGGATGCTTCCTGCTTCATAGAGTTTCTATAAGGAAGAAATGAAATTACAGCGGTAAGAGCTTAGAACCAGCCTGCGACGTATTGATAGCAAATGCTCAATAAGTGACGCTATTATTGTGCCGCTTATGTTCTGGAAGCATCTGCAATGGTTTAGGGAAAATTGTCATTAGATAACGTAATGCTAAGTTAAAAATACATAACCACAGATAGATTTTAAGATCCTAATTTTGTAATATTAAAATATATATATATAAATAGCCAGCTGGCTTGACCCAAGCAAAGCAAAAAGGCCAAAGGGGAATTCATCAAACTCTTAATACTTCTTATTCATTGTTCCATACCTTTTTATGTTTTCTGCAAGAAGCATATGCATTACATTTACAGCCACGAAAATAGGTATTTAACGAAAAGAGGCAGGGGGACAGAGGGCCTCGGGCTGGCAGGCACTGGGGTTCCAGTGCAGAAGACGGGCACCCAGGCTTTCATCCCCACTCCCAGCACCAAATGTCCAGCCGTGGCCCCAGACTATTGACAGAACAGCCACCTGCCCACAGAGATCTGTCTTTGGCTCCCATGTGCTTCCCTCAACTCCCCGCCCAGGGGAGTGAAAGGTCTGGCCAAGTTCACTCAACAAGCTTATGACACCAAGGTCTTCTGACTCCCAGGTCGGATCGCCTTCCACTGTACCAAGACGTTTGAATTCTCCGGGCTACACCCGTCGCCAAATCTCCGAGTGCGTATTTGGGAGGATTTCAGTTCCTATTCTATCCCCCTGAAATAGTCACACTTGGCTCCTGCTGTGGTTTTGTCTGACTTTCTCACCCTCAAAGGACCCTGTCTTACACAGCTGATGTTTCTATCATGTGGCATGACACCTGGTCTGAAAGAGGTGTTCAATAAATGTGCCCCTGCCTCCTGTTTGCTTCCTCTCCCTCCCTTCCTCCCCACTCACACTGACTGCCACGTGTCGTTCCCAGGCACTGTCCTCCCCTGACTCTCAGACTCCTCGACGACACACCCTTCTGTGGGCACTTGAGGTGCGGACACAGGCCTCCCTGCGCCCTCAGCCTGATAACACAGCCACGAGGAGATGACAAGAGAACATTCTAAGCCCCACACCACCACGCAAGGCTTGTCACCCAAACAGGAAGCTGGACACTTCCGGAAGCCAAACTCCGCTCGGGCGTGTCCTGTGGGTCTAAGTCTGGGACAGTACGAGCCGCTAAGGCTGATAAGCCTTGTCATCCTTCTCTTCCTGAACCCATCAACACTGAGAGTCTCCATGGCCGGTAGAGCAAACCGCGTCAAGCCAGAACATCAGAAACCCAGACACAATGCCTTGCCCGCGGCAGGGCCCTGGGAATGGCCACTTAACGATTCTGTTCCCTTTGCTGGATGCTATGAATATGCCCTCCACAAACGCAACTGTACTTCCAATCATTGCACTGAGACCCTGTCCGTGGCCTGAGAAACAGGACATTTGTAGTCTCAGTGCAAGTCACTCCACCAAGGCCCGTTAGGAAATTCTTTGCCAAGGGTACACTTCAAATCGGATACCAAAGTCACTGTAAAAATGGACCCCAGCTCTGAAAACATGCAGTGCGTTTTCATCACGATGAGAACCGAACTCGTCAACTGTGGGTCCAGGATGCGGCAAACGGGCCACGGAGTGCAGGCCCCGCCGCTGAGGAGCCCCTGCATCCAGGTGAGCCCCGGTTTCCCGGGACCGGGGAGGGGGCAGGACGGTGTGCTTACCACAGCGAGGAGCCCTCGGTGCCCGTGACTTCCAGAAAGTCGTAACCGTCTTCCAGCTGGAAGTCAATAAAGACCAGGGCGATGGTGTCCCCCAGCTCGGCCAGGACGGTCCACGTGCAGTCGGCGTTGTTGTGGTACTCCGAGGGGAAGTGGGGGCTGGAGATGATGCCGCTCTGGCCCCGCAGCGTCCCCCCACAGGCATCATCCGCTGTGGGCACAAACAGAAGAGGCTCGTGTGAGCTGCTCTGCTTCCCAGGCCCTGGCACTCGTGGGCCTCAGCTATGACAGGCGGGGAGGGTCCCGGCGCGGGATGCACAGGCTGGATGGGCTGAGATCCTCGTCTGACCTGGCCGGAGAATAATGCCACCTTACCGTGCGTCAGGCCCTGTTCTGAGAATTTCAGATCTGACTGTGCTCACTGAACAGACAAGGAAACTGAGGCATAGGGCGGTTATGTCACACAGCCACTAAGCTGGGACCGAGCTCTGACATTCAGAGCACCTCCGGAGTACTACACGTACTGCCCTGCCGTGAGCAGGGAAGGACTCAGCTATCACCTTCACGGCCACGGTCACCACTGTGGGGAACAGGACATTTCTTCCCACCAGATCTTAGGAAGTCTCCGATGTGGGGAAACAAAACAAAAACTCAACACACCTCCCTGGGGCGACACTCAAAGGGCTGCCTGGCCAGACCTCTGCGATCCTCCCTCCTGCCCTTGTCTGCAGGCCAGCTCTGTTCTCGCGCTGTGCACGGCCAGCCTCCTGCCCTTCTCACACCGCTCCCTCTGCCTAGGATGCCCTCTCTCCAGAGCAACTCTCCTCCAGCTTTGAGGCCTGACTCCAATGCCACCTCTTGAGAAAGCCTCATGTCCTCAAGTGTTTAGTGACTGCTCTCTCCTCTGGGCTCCTGCAGCAATGCGTCCAATGGTAGACACGGTACTTCACCCTGTCTGAGTGACCCGTTCATCCGTCTGTCTGCCATGCCGGTTCTGAGCTCCTCTGGAAACCCCCAAGGGCAGGGACCGTGTTTTACTCCTCCTGCCACACAATCTGGCAGTCACGCCGCTCCAGCCGAAACTCCAGCTGAGACTTGATATTCACAAAAAACGATCCGGGACACATGCTCTGACATAGAACAGTTAAGAGGCCTGGCTTCTGAATTATTGCAGACCTCGGTCTGAATCCTGTCCCTGCTGCTCACTAGCTGGGCGGTTAGGGGAAGTCATCCAAAGTCTAAGCTGTTGTCCAGGAGCCTATATGCAAGTGAGCGAGTGTAGTACACTTAGCATGTGCTGTTAGAGGCAGGACTAAGTGGTGAAGGAAGGAGAAATGCAGTAGCCGGGTTCCAATGTGTGCCAGAGGCAGCCTAGTAACAATAAAAGTATCATTCCCATTTTGTAGGTAAAGAAACTAAGATACACAGAGATTCAGGCATTTGCCACAGGTGACATGGCTCATAGTGACTGAAGGAGCTGGAACTCTAAGCCTGATTCCAGGACTTGTGCCCTTAACCAACACACCCTCCCATCTCCCAGGAGTACAGTTCATACTTGGAGGACATAGATAAAGCAGCAAATGACTTTGCTTGGGTGAGTCAGTTTGGGAAAAGTTAACAGAGGAGATGCCCTTAGAGTTAGGTTTTGAAGGATGAATAGGAGTTCTCTAGATAGAGAAGAAAAGAACGGCATTTAAGAAAACAGGGAAACGAATGTCGTGAGCACAGGAGCACAAAGGCACATGGCATGCCTAAGATAAGTGGCTCTACATGGCTTCTCACAGAGCAAACTGAGAGGAATGGTGGGTGATGGTACTGGGAACGGAGAAGGAACCACGTGACAGAGAACACTGGGCCAAGAAGATTTGGAAGCAGTGGACTGTATTGGAAAGAAAATGGATTTGGGGGTCAGGAAGGCCTAGATCTAAATTCAGCCTCCACAACCCCCGCCAGGTGACCGTGGGCGATTATTTTTGGCAGCTTCATTTGGCTTCTCTGCTCCATGGTTTGCTGGGATAACTGAACGGGACTGTTAATGGGACAGTGCCTAGCGTCAGCCTGGCCCAGGTAGAGGCCCAACAAGTACCAAGTTCTCCTTTTCCTTCCACGTCATCTGGGGAATCAAAGGTAGTGAAGGAATATGTTAAATTTGCATTTTAGAAAGATCACTGGGGTCATGGCACTGAGGACGTCTGAGTCAGGGGAGTGGGCAGGATGCTTTTGGTAGGACATAGTCACCAAAGTCCCGGGGAGGCCAGAGGAGATTGGAGCTGAGGCTACGGGGACTGTGGGAAGAAGCAGAACCCACAGGCATTGGCAGTTGTCAGGGATGAGTTCCAGGTTTGGGGCATGAGAATCTGGATGAATGAAAAGTACCTCCTGTGACAGGGAACCCGGGAGGGGGGTGCCTTGTGGAGGCGAAGGCAAGCAGGAGTTCAGTTTCGGATCCCAGGGCTGCGTGTGTATGTGGGATGTCCTGGTGGAGAGACGGAGCTGACAGCTGGATATACAGAAGCAGTGTGGGATGGAGGTCAAGGTGAGTTCATCCGGGGATCCTGAACTATTCTCATTAATGTCTTTCTACAGGGTCAAGGTCTATTTCAAGAGAATGAGCCTATTTCTAAATGCCATCTCTTTGCATGAAGAGGTTGTTCTAATCATCAAAGCCTGAATGAGTGGCAGTGGGAGGATGAGAAGGAACAGAAGGACTCAAGAGCCAGGCCGGGGAGAAGAGAGAGAACACGGTCTCTACCTGGGAGGGGCCAGCGAAGGAGAGGAGGGAAAGAGGACTTGGGGGTTTGTAACAGGGCAGCATTATGATGCTGTCTGGGCAAACGGGGTGGGGGGGGGACCCGGAGGAGAAGCAGCTCTGCGGGACAGTGATGGCCCTCGGCACTCCCATGCTGAGTATGAGCTGCTGAGGGTAAACAGGCGGTGGTGCCCACAGAGAGCGCGAGCTGGGGGGCCAGTGAGCTGGGGGGCCATCGAGGCTGGGAGTCAGCAGGAAGAGCAACCATGGCTCCACGGGAGTAAAGAAGGCCCGGGCAGAAGCGACATTTACTGATCTGCAGGCAGAAGCAAAGGCCCCTGAAAGGAAGAGGGGTCAGAGTCAGGCAGGAGGGGAAGTCGGGGGGGGGGGGGGG
>NW_024425786.1:25432498-25574686 GCF_017311325.1 Ursus maritimus
GGGGGGGGGGGGAGCAGTGTCAGGAGTACGGAGCCACAAGCCCTGGTCCGCGCTGTCCTGTTTCCTCGGGCCTGCGGGTCCCGGTGGTTGGTCAGCACAGCAGCAGGCCCTGCGGGAGGGAAGCAGGTTGTGGGGGAAGACGCTGACTCTGCGGCCTCTGTGTGGTTCTGGTCTTAGAAAGCCAAGCGGCCATCCTACCCGGTTCGCAGCCTCCGCCCAAGCCAGCCCGTCTTCGTGCTCTCCTCCGACTGAACCTGACCTCCCTGCATTGCCTTCCCAGAGAGCGTCCGCGCTGTCCATGCAGTGCCTCGTGCCAGAGGGCTGCGGCCATCGGGGACTTCTCCCAGCCACACCCAGCCGGAGACCAAACCCCGCCCCTCCCTGTAAGTAGCTCTTGACCGGGCCTCCCGTCTGCCCTGCACCTGCTTCACGGGAAACCACGTCACCGTCCAAGTCGACCACAGCCATGAGGCTCCGTCGTGCTTTCCAAACATCTCTCCTGCTCCAGTCCGTCACTCTTCACACTGAAGCCTGAGCGATCCTGGAAACACAGACCTGAGGACGCCCCTCCTCTCTGTAAGAACCTTCGATAACTCCCACTGTCACTCATGATACACTAGAACATCCCGAGGCTTATAAGGACCGTAAAGGGACTTGCTTCGTACCAGTCTCTCCCCACCCACCTCCCACCGCCGCACTGGCCTCCTTCCAGCTCTTCTGATGTACCAAGCATCTCCCTGCTCCAGGACCTGGAAAGTGCCAGTTACTCTTTGTGGAACCTTCTTCTCCGCCTCACTGGGCCTGGCTGGCCCCTCCTCAGCCTTTAGGTTCCAGTCTAAGGGTCACTTCCTCAAGGATCTTTCCAGATACAGAAACCCCTCCCCCCATCTTATGCTTTCAGAGCGCCACACACTTTCCCATAATGAATCATTTTCCCAAATTCATTGATGGGTTATGTCATTTATTTAATGTCTAGACTGTAAACTCCATAAGGGCAGGGGCCGTGTCTGTGGGCAGCGAACCTGGGCTGACGGCTGCTCGGTCACCGTGGCTGGGCGGCGTGCAGCCCCTCATCGCCATGTCTAAGGGCCTTCTGCCATCCGGGAGCGGCCGCACAGCCGCTGCCTGGGGCTGGGGCTTTGGGAAGTTTGTTCCCCACGTGAGTTGTAAGTTTCACCCGCAGGAACGCCTTTTAAAACAAACACACCTTTGCCTCTGGACCCAGAAGTTCGGTAGCGAGACTCTCTTGCTGGGAAGGAGAAAGGACTGTTGACATCCAGCTAAGGGTTTAACGGAGCTCAGTGGAGCCTCGGGGCTACTCAGCTCTGAGGAAATGAAAATGTCCCCAGCATCTACCACTTCTCCCGGCATATGGCAGGCACTCAGGAAACGGCCATTGAACAATGAAATGAAACAGGACGTGGAAGCTCAGAGAGGTTAAGTAACTTCCCTAAGGTCACACAGTAGGTGGAGAGTTAGGATTCCAGCAGAATCTCTCTGGCGCCGGGACTGTGGCCTCTTTATGACACCACATGTCCCTGCTTAAAAGCAGTCTGGTAAGCCATCCTGAGATCTTCAAGCTCCTAACCTTAGTCGATGGTTTCTAGACTGTGCTGGAACTGAGGACTCGAGAGCTTGAGGCCCACGGCCCGGAGCTGCCAGTCCCCTCTGGAGGTGGCACCTTTCCCGTCTGAGTGGTCCCTGCCTCTCGGGCTCCTCCGACACCCGGGTTCCTTGAACATCCTGCTTTGATTGAAGACGCTCTAGAAGTTGTTTGGAGATTTCCTCTCACTTTAAACAAGGCATCATATTTCATGGTTACAACTTCAGAGCCATAAAATATAACCTTCAGCTGACACCACAGTCCTAAAATATTAATTTACACTTTCTCCGTCCCTGGTGATGGGCATTCTGCACCGCCATTGGGTCGTGTGTATTCTAAGGTGCAGGTGTGTGAGGCCGAGCGTTGCCCTTCCAAGTTTATGACTTTATTTACGATCGACTTTAAGTTCCACTGAAATTTCTTCAATTAACTTTAATTTTAGAGAACTACCCCCCGGCCCCCTTGGATGTCTGTTAACTCTCCAGTGACTCACAAATTTCGGGGAGGGACGGAGGAGCCATCCTACTCCCCCTTCCCTGCATTTCAGGCAAGATCCTGGACGCCTGCAAGTTTGGGGCCCTCGGCTCTGGGCTTCTGTCCATATCCTCAATGCCCAGGCTACTCTGCCTCTGAGGAAACAAAAGTCCCCACAGGCCCTGGGGGAGAAGCTGCCATCCGACAACCCAAGTGTGAGGCAGGAGCCAGGGTGCGAGTGCCCTAAAGGCTTGATGTTCTCCCTAGTTTTTTGATGTAAAGTTCCACGATTCATTACTCGCGTATAACACCCAGTGCACCATGCAATACGCTGCAATCACCTGAGGGCATCGCAATTTCTGCCCCTCCCCAACCCCCGATGCCTTCCACAGATATGGTCCCCCAAGGCATCCTTCTGGGGAGAAGAATGCAGGCGGGACATGCTATTCAGTTACATAACTCTGTGAGCGTCCATTATAGGCCAGGCGTTGTGCTAAATGCCTCACTGATATTTTTTTGTTTAATCCTCAAACCACTTGAAGAGATAGGTATAATATCACCTACATTTTACAGATGAGGAAACTGAGGTTCAGTGGTTTTTATTAATTTTTTTAAGATTTTATTTATTTGCGAGAGAGAGCGCGCGCGCATGAGCTGGAGTAAGGGGCAGAGGGAAGGGGAGAAGCAGACTCTCCCGCTGAGCAAGGAGTCTGACATGGGACTCGATCCCAGGACCCCGGGATCATGACCTGAGCTGAAGGCAGATGCTTAACCGACTGAGCCACCCAGGCGCCCTTGCTCGGTGGTTTTTAAAACTTGCCCACAGTCACATGGCTACTAACTGTTGGAGCCAGGATTCGAACCCAGGACACTCTAACCCCAGACCCAGGCCATTATCCACCTGTTTCCAACACTGCTCCAGGCCCTGGAGATGGGTTTTTCCAAGTGTGAGAAGCCCCCTCCTGCTCCCCCTCTCCTCCGCTGGAGGGGCCCGCGGCGGGGGCTTTGTGCTGCCTCCAAAGTGCGGCCAGCTCCCTGTGCTCGGGTAGAGGTGGGTGAATCTTGAGTCCATCTCCCTCTGAAGAATGGAAGTAGCCCCTGCAGACCCTGGCTCTCCCCCCACCCCGGGAAGTGGCATCTGCCCAACAGAACAACCTCAGGCCCCCTCCCTAAGGCTTCTCTCCTGGAGCTCATGGGACAGGCTACAGAGGAAGGTCCAGGGGAACACAGGAGACTGGGCAGTGCCTGGCCAGGTGGACTCATCAGGGGGTGCACCCGGGAGAGGATAAGCGCTCAGGCCCTGGGCCACCAAGCCGGAGCTCTGGAAGCAACAATGTCACCACGAGTCTCCTGCCAGCTGTCACAGGCCATTGTCCTTGTCTGTAGCAGACAGTGGTGGCCACGAGCATGGCTGGGAGAAGCATGGACTTGCTAGAATCCTGGCTCCGTGGCTCTTGAGCCGTGCGGCCGCAGGCAAAGTCCCTCACCTGCCCATACCTCAGTGCCCTCACGTGCAATAGCTCTTAACGTCCCGGGGTTTCTGCGAGGGTTCTGTGAGGCTGGAGGAAGGCAGCGCGGGGTCTGGCGGGGAGTTAGCGCTCGTGGAATGGCAGTGTGCGGCGTGGCGGCGGTTGGAATCACGCAGCACACTCTCACTGCATCATCGCCGCGAGCAAGGGCCTCTGCCGCACGCGTAGCGCTTACCAACCTGAGCCTCACTCCCCCCTTGTGAGTTGAGCACTGTTACTGGCATTATGTACAGGTGAGCGAACCAGGGCACAGAGAGGTTGAGTAACTAGCCCCAGGTCACTCAGCTAGTGGGCGGGAGTGGTAAGGCCAGGATTTGAATCCAGGTGATTGGACTCCAGAGCACATTCTGGACAGCTCTGCCATAATAACAGGGATGGCAAAGGTGACTGGAGAAGGACTGGTGACCCCAGCGGCAGGAGAGGAACCCCATGGTTAGGAATGGTATCTGGGAGCCATTCCAGAATCACTCGAGGTCCACACTGGCTGGCATGATATTTGCTCCTCTCTGCATGTCATGTAGTGTGATCAGCGCAAAGGGGCCCCGTGTGTGGTTCCCAGGCCCTCTCTGCCACCGCACTGCCAACTTAGGGTCTCGCATCCCTCTCCCCACCCCTTCCTAGCTCAGACCTTCCTCAGCCACAGAATTAACACGCCCCCTCACCCATCCCCTCTCCCCCCGCCCCCGAGGACATCTGGGGGCATCTCAGACTTTATCTGGATGAAACGAGCTCTCCTGATTCCCCTCAGGGCACACGCTCCCGACTCCCTGTGACAGTCATGCCCAGCTCAGTTATCGACATCCTGCCCTGCCAGCACTCAACAAAGAGCCTGGGAGTCAACCTTGACCCTTCGTTCCATCCACGCCTACCTGCATCTCATCAGCAGGGCTGTTGGCTGTGTCCCCAAACCATGGTCCCCGTCTACGCCCTCCCCTCTGTCTCTCCCACGGCGTCCAGAATCTCCAGCCTGCTTGCCTACTGCAGCCGCTTCCTGACTGGTCCTCCCGGTTGTACCTCCCACCGACTACAGTCCCTCTCACTCTAGCATCCAGAGTGATCATTTGAAAAAATTAAGTTCAACTGCACCAGACCTGTGCTTAAAATTCATCCCTGGCTCCTTCCTGAACGTAGAACCAAACCCAAACTTCTGGTCCTGCTTCACCACAGCAATCCCTCTCCCCCCACCCCTTCCCCCCATCCTACTTTACCACACGGGCCTGTTTTCTGTTTCTCTAACATGTCAAACTCTCTCCTGCCTCAGGGCCTTTGCACCTGCTGTTCCTTTTGCTGGAAATGCCCTTCCCCCGGTCTTCACATAACAAGCTCCTCCTATCATTCAGGACTCACTGTAGATATCACCTGCTCAGAGGGTCCTCTCCTGAGATCTCCAACTACAGTAGCCTTCCTATCACGATCCGCTTCATTTCCCTCGTGATCTGAAATTTGTGGATTTGATTTTTATCTGTTTTCTGCCTCCCAGCTGCTAAAATCAAATAAATACTCCATGATCTCATGGAGTCTGGTCTGACTTTTCATCACTGCAATTCTCTGTACCTAGAATAATAAACATCTGACAATCGGCAGTCAATAAATAAGGACTGAGTTACTAACAGGCTGGCGCACAGTAGGCACTCATGAAGTTGTTGAATCCTGAGTGAATGAATGAATAAGCGACCCACCCTTCAAGGCCGCTGCTCGTGTTCCCCACTTGAAAACCCGGAGAGGCTTAGCAGCACACCAGCGACCCGCAGCTCTGAGCTGGCACGGCATGGCTAGGGCTGCCTTGGACCCGTCTGACTCCATGCTCTTTCCACGGCACACTGCCCCTGTCTCGTTCCCCCCCCCCGGTTCCTCCCCGTGGGGCTAGGAAATCGGGCATGCAGCTTGACACGTGCAGCCTCAGCTTCCGCAGACCCGTGCCCTCTTTCCCGAGTCAGGGGACAGCAGGTAGTGTCTGACTTGAACCCCAGAGGCCAAGCATTGCTTGCTCTAGCTGCTTTCTCTCCACCTCTCAGCCCCCAGCACATCTGAACCCCATTCCTCCCCCAAGTGGTCTTCTTTGCTCCAGGGCCCATGCCCTTCACAAGCCAGAGGCCATTTGCTGAAACCCACATGGTCTTCCCTCTTGTGATTCAAAGAGGCTCCACAAAGCTCAGAGCTCCCAGGGACCTCTGCCTTTGACAAGGTGCCCAGAGTGACCCAAAGCAAAGAGAGGTCACAGGCCCTGCCTCATTCTCTCTGCCAGCTAGACTTAGCCTCAGAGGACCAGCAGCCTTGGGATGGGCCTCTTTGGAGGTCAGCCTCACACCTGCTCTGCCCCCTAATATCCCAGTGGGTCCTCACTCCCCCTTAGTCTGGGCTATGTCCCCAGGCTGAGTCTACCTTTCAGCCAGGCCTGTGGCATTTCCTGCCCTCCAACCTGCTCCGGGAAGCCCTGGCCTCAGACTCGGTGTCACTCAGCGCTGCTGGGCAGGTGGGCTAACCCAGGCCAGCAATTCGCTTTCCGGGCTTGTATGCCGACACGATTCTGGTGGTGAATTAGACCCATCCAGCCATCCGCTCATTCAGCAAATATTTACGGACCACTGCCCAGCGGATGAGGTTTATCCACTCACAGATGCCAGCCCTTGAGAATTCCACACAAGAGGAAAAAAGGCCAAAAGGCTTTAATCCTTCCTGAGTATGAACTGTTAACTCTGGCGTGACCGCGGCTTCTGGCATCGCGCATCGCATGACGCCCCCTCAGCTCCTGTACGGCCTGGCCTCCTGAGGACATGCAGTTTGGAAAATCACTTTCAGAAAATCACGGGCATTATCGAGGACGCTTCCCAGCCTATTCTTGCAGCTTGTGGTGCATTAGGAATCAGACATGGACCTGAAGCCCAGAGAATGGGGGAGGTGCTGGGGCTCAGGGAGGGAGAGAACCATCTGTCCTCCCCGAGTCATGAGCCCCCTAAGACACCAAGGAGCCTCCGGAAGGCCTCGAAGCCTTTCTGGAAGCCACACTTGACATCCTTGGCTGGCTTCCCCGGTGTGTTCCAGAACAGGGCCTTCTCTGGTATGGCTAAACTGGAAGCTACTTTTAGAAAAGACTTAGAACGATCAGCCTGGGACTCTTTCTGGAAGGGCCTCGTCCATGCTGAGGAACCCAAACTTGACCCCCGTCAGCGATGAAGAGCCGCCGGCAGCATTCTAAGCAACAAGCGATTCGGTCGGATCGGTGGCTTAGAAAGTTCACTCCCGCAGTGGAGACTGGCTTGGAGCGTGTGCGGTGGGGGACTGGCAGATGGCTGCCCAGGGAGGGCTGTTCTGCCGTGGGACAGGTGAGATGAGACGAGAGGCAGTCTGCACCGTCACTGGCCAGAGCCCCTGAACAGGGGCAGAGGCTCGGAGGCAGGGCGGGCGCAGAGAGAGATGCACCAGGACATAGTGGCTGATGGTGTCGGGGCCAGGGAGGGGGAGGGGTGTAAGATGCCAATGGTGTGTCTGGCTTGGCCACCTTGGATGGTGACACTCTTCACTGAGCTGGTGGAGGCACACAAAAAGCAGGTTTGAGAAGACAGAAAGAATTAGATTTTGGCTGTGCCCCATTTGAAGCACACTCTGGGAAAGGTTCAGTAGAGTCTGAGACCCATGCGGGCCTGAGCGGAGGACAGACAGTGGGGCTGGAGACAGACACTGGAGAGTCACCGCCAAGCAGCAATTAGAAGCCATGTAGTGGATGAGAAATCCCCACAGATGCCAGATGTCCCCAGAGGCGAGGCCACGTTGGGCCTTCCGGCATTAAGGGGAAGGCTGGGGAGAAGAGGGGAAGAATCGGCATCATCTGAGAAGCCAAGAGAGGAAGGAGAGAGGCTTGGGCGAGAGTCGTGCCCCAAAAAGGCCCCCTACACCCATGGACCACTGCTGTGGTGTGAGTGCTGGGGGAGCGCCATCATCCCAGCCCACGCTACCCCCCACCTACGCCCAGACGTGCAGGCACTGGACTGGGGGCCCTGAGCCCCCCGGCCAAGGAAGACCTCCAGGAGGCGGCCCTCATCACTTATCTTTTACAGGTGGATTAATAAAAAAAAGGCATTTTCACAGCCAGCCAAGTTTCTTCCAGGTGAAGGCTCTCTTTGTTCAGGAAAATACCACCCTGGGAAGGGACACGTTAGCCTGCAAGGAGATGACAAAGCCGAGAGGCAATGGGGCTCTTGCACCTAAGAGGTCAACGCAACCCTCTCGTGGGGCCTAAGTCAAGAGAGACCAAGCAGAGGAGGCTGGAGAAAGAAGAGAGGGTGTCACAAACCCCCTAGGGAAGCCTGAGCCTGCCAGAAACCAGGGACAGGCTTCCAGGGAGCAGGGGCCGAAAGCTTTTGAGGCTCATGATGGCTCAGACGTTCCCTCTCAGCCGTTTGCACCGCTGAGATGCAAGTTCCCTGTAAAGGTTGTACTGTGTGCAGACACCTTTGTTAGTGGGGTTTTGCTTTTTGTTTTGTTTTGTTTTTTCCCTGGGACAGAAGACACTGAAGATAAATGGGCCACGTTAGCTCGCAGAGTAGAACCCAGAGAGATGAGGCATGGCAGTGAGTTCCAGGTCCAGAGGAGGCTGAAGCTGATGAAGATCCCCAGAGACCCTGGGAGGGGACGTGGCTCTCCGCCATATCGGGATGGGCGTTGACGTGAATGACATGGCACAGGACGGGGTGACAGCCCTTCTGCCTCTCATACTTGGGCTACCATTGTTTTCCGTCTCCATATTAAAAGAGCATGGTATTTACAGTGTTGTAAGAGGAAAGAGAACGGTGGGTCCTGTTTCACAACTTAAATACTTGATTTCATACACTACCCGGTTTCATATTCTATTATCAGGTCACAACTCTGACACCCCTCCTGGGAAGGGTCAGTGTTCAGCTCTGACAGCCTCTGGGCAGGAGGTGGGTAGGGATTCTCTAAGAGGAGTGGAAACAGCCGTTTTAGGCCGTGGTTGGCCACTCAGGGCCACACAGCTGTGTGGAGGGGCCAAGGTCTCACCTGATGGGTTTGGTCATTCCTGATATCAACCACAAGATGAGAGGCATATCCCAAGTTAGAAATGGGGCCTGAGAGGAGCACTTAGGAAGGTAAAAATGGAGACCCTCACTCCCTTGGGTTCCACCAAGAAGGACCAACGGGGCCGAGGAGGAGTAAACAAACATGGGGTCAGGTGGCGGCTCACGCTGACTGGCTGTGGCTTGTCTCTTGGGAAGGACTTCGTAGCCAGGTGTGGGCTCAAGACAGGGTGCTGTGGTCAATGAATTATGTCTGCCATTGGAGTGGGAACAAGGGAAGAGGTACACGTGCCAAGTATTTTCCACCCCTGGTGCAGACAGTACAAAGGGCGTGTGCATTCGGTGGGAAGGGGGACCCAGTCTCCTCCAGCTAGTCTTTGGACAGTAATTACAGAAAAGCTGCTGCTAAGAGAAAGGCGAAACTTGAACCCAAGGAGAGCTGCACGTTCCAATCATTTCTCAACTCCTTGAAACGATCGCCCCCAGACCTATAGCGGAGTGTTCTGGTATCCACACAATCTAAAGATGAGAGTTTCAAGAAGAAAAGAACGGTCAATAGTGCAAAAGGCTGTTGAGAGTGCAAGAAATATAAGGGCCAAAACAATTCCCATCTGATTTGGCAACATGATGCAGAATATTGGGGCCAAAGGCCAGTCTGCAGAGGAGTAAATGGCAGGTGGGGGGGGGGCAGAGACAAGGCTGGATGGAGCTTTCGAGATGCTGGTCGTTCCTGGTGGCCTGGGGAAACCCTACAGTACAGTGTCACAGCCTTTACAAGGTGCCTTAAAAAATCTACATGCACGATAATCTCAATTATACACATTTTCATAATAAATGCATAGTGCAGTATGGATTAGAAGATAGGAAGGAAGTACATGAAAATCATTGTTAAAATGAGTAAATTTTGTTTCTTTTTTCCTCTTTTCTGAATTTTTAAAGATCATTTAAAAATGATCATGCTGGGGCGCCTGGGTGGCACAGCAGTTAAGCGTCTGCCTTCGGCTCAGGGCGTGATCCTGGCATTATGGAATCGAGCCCCACATCAGGCTCCTCCGCTATGAGCCTGCTTCTTCCCCTCCCACTCCCCCTGCTTGTGTTCCCTCTCTCGCTGGCTGTCTCTCTCTGTCGAATAAATAAATAAAATCTTAAAAAAAAATAAAAATAAAAATGATCATGCATTATTTTTATCATCAGATTAGAGGCATGGGAAATTAGCTTAGAAATAAACTCAGTTATTATGGGCTGGAAGGGCAAAAAGAAAGAGGCTGGGAACAGGGTCACCCACCATCCTGGTTTGCCTGGAACTGAGGGCGTTTCCAGGATGTGGGAATTTCAGAGCTAAAAATGAGGAAAACTGGGATAAATTTTGGTCACCCTAGCAGTATTTTGGGGGCGGAGGGCGCAGGTGGGGTAAAGAGGTTTTGAGCATATTTGGAGGCTGAGAGGAGGACTCCATGAAACAGGGAGAGAGGCTGAATTTATAGGAGAGGGAAAGAGAAGAATCGCCAGTGTGAGGTCAGTAGGAAGGAAAGCAGCTGGGGGAGTTCCTCGCACACAAACGCTCTGTAGCGGAAAAGAAACCGTGTTTCTTCTAGACAGGGAGGCAGACTGGCTAAAAATAAGTTTGTCGATGTGGGGGAAAGGGATCGAAGGAAGGAACTCCCGAGGGCTGGAAGGTCAAGGGAGGCTGAGAAGCCTCTAGGATAGCTGGGGACCCTGAGGACCCTCGGGGGTCTCCAGACGTGCACCCCCCATAGCAGGCACCCCAGATGTTGTTGGAGCGGATGGAGTAGCTTCTCCCACTAAAGACCAGGTCCCACTAGAAGCTCCAGCATCCCATTCCAGTTACTGCCCACCCCTCAGACCCTCTCTGGCCACCTACCTCTGCAGGAGGGCAGGGGGAAGTCCCACGTGGCACTGTTCTCGGAGCCGGCATGGCAGGTGAGCACGGCATGGCCCTCCAAGAAGAAGCCGGGGTTGCAGCTGTAGCGGACCTTGTCCCCCAGGTTGAAGGTTGAGCCCTGCTGGATGCCATTGGGCAGCCGCCCGGGGTTCCCACACGTGTGACTGGGGAGAACTGTGAGAGAGGGAGACATGCAGCCTATGAGTGAGGCTTCAGCCCCGATACCGGATTCCGCACAGCACCTGGCCGGGCAAGTCACCTCCCTGGGGTCTCCCTTCCCGGTAGACGGGCCGGCCCTCAAGGCTGCCTAGTCCCTGAAAACTCACGGCAGGCCTGAGTTAAGGAGGAGCCACACTTACGGCTTAAGACCGACAGTCAGGTTTCCTGCCTTTTCTCCTGTGCAGCCGCAGATGTGGATTAGGTCCGTCCCATCCCTCGAGATGTCCCAGGGAAATCACTTTAATCTCTTGGGTTTGGTTGCCCTGATTTCACACTCCACACTCCTCACGACCAGGGAAGGGGCACAGAGCATGGCATGGAGTAGGTGCTCATTAAATCCAGTGTCCTTCCTTTCATGCGTGTCTGCCCTGGCAGCCAGAGGGGTCCTTCAGCCCAGCGGGGCTGCGAGAGTTGAAGGGGTTGTTAGTGCTGGAACAGGCAGGGAAGCGGGAAGGCAAGAACCCGAGTTCTGATCTGACGGACCCACTTAAAGGGGAGCCGGGGAACACAACGTGGCGTGTGTGACCCAAGCCGAAGCAATCACGGCCAGCTGCGAGTGCGCTCTCACTATCCCGAGGAAATTGCGGGGGGGGGCGGGCGCCTGAGCATCGTAACCTGCCAATCTTGGGGGGGCTGCAGTTCCTCTGCCTGAGTCACCTGTTCAACCCAACCCAGCTCCCCCAGCCCTCTGCCCTTCTCCCCAGAGTTAGAACTGCCCGTGCCCTGGAGGTCAGACCTCCGACCTATCCAAGATGTCCCCGTAGGGCAATGACAAGGGCTCACAGCCATGTCCAGAGTACCATCCAAGTACAGGTCCATCACCTAGCGATGATTAGCTGAGGTGTCACTGAGAGGCCGTAGAGCAGAGTGGTGGGGAGTTCAGCGCATCCTGGACAGATGGCTTACTACCTGCGGGACCCCCAGCAAGTCTCTTAACCCCCCATGCCTCGGTCTACCTTGGCATTTCCCATGATCCCACACTACTGGCCACCGAGTAATTTCCCACGATCCCATGCTGCTGGCCACCTTGGAGTTTCCCATGATCCCACACTATTGGCCACCTTGGAGTTTCCCATGATCCCATGCTGCTGGCTATCTTGGCGTTTCCCATGATCCCACACTAGCGGCTTCCTTGGCGTTTCCCCTGAGCTCGCGCTGCTGGCGTGCAGCGGAGGCAGTGACTGTGACGTGTGTGTGTTTGTGAGTGTTGGGGGTTGGAAGGGCGGGTCAGGCAAACATTTGGAGAAGAAAGCAAGCTAAGGTGAGGGGAGGGAGCCAACCAGGGAAATGGGCTGAGAACTGGTGTACAACTAATGTTTCATTTTCCGCAACGAGTCGCAAAGACCCAATTTAATTAAATTACTAATGTCAAATTTTTAATGAACCTGCTTCTGCTTTGGGCTTTCTTCCTTCGAAATTAATGACTGGAACGTCACTATAAATAAAAGTGGATTCTTTTTAAAAAGTCACTCTCAAACACTCACTGCTCTTTACTTAATGAGCTGTTCATAATCAGGCCGCTCTGACCCAGCACCTCCACTGGGACTTGGGTGTGATGAATGGGGGCTCAGTCCCAGCACCACCTCCTTTTTTATCTTGAGCTCTGCTCCCGAAAGGCCACACAGTGGCCGGGGAGAGAGGGCAGATGCTGGGCTCAAAGAGGTGTGGCTTCCAATCTCAGTTCAACCACCGCTAGCTGAGTGATTTTAAACTGTTAATTGTTATCTCCAGCCTTCAATTCTTCATCTGAAAATAAGGATACTTTTTCTTCCCATGGTGGGTATCATACTAGTTTCCTAGGGCTGTAACAATGTATCACAAACTGGGTGGCTTAAAAAAAAAACAACAGAAACTTATTGTCTCACAATATGCAGGTTTAGAAGTCCCAGATCAAGGGGTCAGCAGGGCCACATCGTTCTGAAACTTGTAAGGGAACCCTTTCCTGTCTCTTCCTAGCTCCTGGCGGCTTTCTGGCAATCTTTGGCCGTCCTTGGCTTACAGACGCATTACTCCCATCCTCGATCTTCACGTGGTATTGTTTTTCTGTGTCTCTGTATCTAAATTTCACCTTTTTATAAGGACACCAATCATTTTGGATTGGGATTAGGACACACTCCAATGGGCTTATCTTAACTTCATCATCTGATCCTATTTCCAAATAAGGTCAAATGCACAGCTCCTGGGGGTTACGACTTCAATGTGTATCTTTTTGGGCATAGCAGGGCTGTTGTGCCCATGAAGGGCAGTTAGCTCTGTAATACCCACTACTGAGTTCCTGGTATGTTTGAGGCCCTGGGCTCCAAATTTATTTTACTTAATCCTCAAAACAAGCCAGTGGGATACCTGTTATCCTCATTTTACGGATGAAAACACTGAGGCACAGAGAGTTTCGGCAACTTCCTCCAGGCTACGTAGCTAGAAAGTGACAGAGCTTAGGTTGTGAATCTCAGTCTTTCTGGCTCCACCGTTCGGCACTCTTAAGTGGACTGTGATCCTGCTTCTGACAGAGACCGCACCCAGCACACAGTGGGTGCTTAATCAACCAGAGTTCCCTCCCTCCCTCCATCATTGCAGGTGCCGCGACAAGATGAAGGGTGATTACCTGATTGTCCAGATTTAATAGTCTGGCTTTTTTTTTTTTTCTCCAGCCTGATTTACTAACCTTGTATTTTTAAATAATGTCAAGGGCAACATTTAAACTGAGGGTTTTTGTAATGTGTCTGATGTGCACCTTGCTGGACAGAGGAGATCGGAGATAAGCCACAAAGCAAGCCTTCCGAGGTGCGGCATTCTTTGATTTTTTTTTATTTTGCCCGTGTGTTTTTTGGCACAGATATTATAGCTGTTCATGCTCTCCCATCTATAAAACTTCCCTTTGATTGCTTACAAAATGAAGAGTGGGATATTTACATCCAACGCAGCCCGGAACAATATTATTAAAGCTGTGCCTGACATTGAACAATTCCATTGTAGATTAGCTGTGGGGAATTTTGTCCCTTCTACAAAGCCTGGCTCTTGCCAATCAACATAATATTCTCAGTGATTGTATGACAATGAATCTCCTCTGTGGTTGGAGTGCAGCAAAAGCTACATCGCGCCTTCTTTTATTTTTAATTTGAGACTTTAGTTCCCATATTGTAATGAAGAGCCATTTATGCTCTCTGGACAAGCGCCCTCCATATGTTTTGATTTCTTATCTTTCATCAAGTAACTTGTTTCATCTCCATGGCCATACGGTTGATACTAAGTGGCAGGATGGCTGGGAAAACGGAGTCAGAGAGAAGGATTACATTTGCCACAACCCTCAACATGGAAAGAGGAGATGGCATTTCGTGTGCGTGCGTGCGTGCGTGCGTGCTTGCGTGTGTGACTGAGGGGTAGTGGGCATGGTCAGGAGAGGGAGGAATAAAAACCATTCTCTTCCAAGTAACTCCTCTGTGCTAGGCGCCTCTGCATTACACACATGGTCTTATTTCATGAAGCTGTTCTTTGTAACTCCCTTACTTTTAGCTGTTTGGCCTCGTAAACATAATTTATTGCACACTTACTACGTGCTATCCCCAGTGCCAAGTGCTTTGTATTTATTTCCATCCCCAAAGAATTGTCTCCACTTGCTGCCTCCACTTCCACTCCTCCCACCTGACATAGTATATATTTGATACATTCGCTATTCTTCGTCTCACCCTGCTACCATGTAAACTCCATAAAGACAGTGTTTAGTCTCTTTTGTTCACGCCTGTGTCCCAATTCCTAGAACACTCCACCTCCTGTATAATAATACTTCGATAAAAGCTTATTGAATGACCTAATGATCTTATTTAATCCTTTCAACAACCCATTGCCAGAGACGCTATTCTTACCCCTTGCTGAGATGAGCATGCCTGCTGGAGAGGCGGGGCATTTACTCAAGGCCACATGGCTCATGGTGTGTGTGTGTGTGTGTGTGTGTAAGTGCCCGGCTGCTAAGCCCATGTACTTGGGGCTGCCCTAGGCTGCGGTTGCCCTTGACCATCCCACCTCGACTCGCTCCACCGTGAGGTGGTGCGTGTTTCCTGAAACATCCTCGTAGGGGACTCACACTCATTTTCCTTAGGGGATGCCTCGGGTGTCCACCAGGCAAGTCAACCCCTAGCCTGGCCCCGTACATCTCCTGCTGCCTGTCAGTCAAACGAATACAGGGGCACCAGGGCCTCTGATGGGGTACGCCACCTACAAGTTCCCAGGGCCCTGTCCTGTCAGGACTCTCCCTGTCAGGCATGAGCTCTCCACCGTAAGCGGATTCTCTCGGCTCAGGTTTGCAGGTTTTGCAAGCTTCCGCATCAGGGTCCCGTGGGGAGTTTTACAAAGCTACTGAAAGCTACTGATGCCTGTCCCACAACCTCCTGAATCAGAATTTCAGAGGCAGAGCCTGGGCTCGTCCAGGGCTCTGCAAAGCCGAGCTGGGATTGACAACCACTCACGGTAACCTATTCATGTCGGTTATTCCATTAACTGCGTGGGGTTATCTCTCTGAGCTGTGACCTGTTCAATCTCCGGGGCCTCTCTTGTGGCTGGACTTTGACTTCTGGGGGCGGCGAGCCTGGCCTCTCCGCTGGACTTGGCTGAGCTCCATAAATCACACTTGCCCTCTCCTTGCGTCTCCTTTCATATTCCTCCTCGCCTCCCCCCTGGACTCCTGCACCCCACTCTGATCTCCTTGCTGCTGGTGTTGCCCCCTCCAATGCACTGTCCTCACTGATGCTGGAGTGAGCATTCTAGAAGGGTAAACTGACCACGGCCCTGCCTTGTTCGCCCCATCAGGCGCATATGTGCCCAAAGTGGCTTCCCTACCACCAAGGCACGCCGGCCAATGCAGTCCCCCTGCTCTTTTGCGTGATTCACAAAAGAACAAATAATGATTTGAAAGATTAATAAACATAAATAAAAGGAAAGGAAAAGAAAACCTGGAGGGCTTTCCCATGGCTGTCAGGATAAATCAAAGCCTAGGTTCATGCAGCCCATCCTTCCACGATGCAACCCCGGCTGACAGCTTCTGCTTTATCTCCTGCTCCCCCAAACTCATCCCCTCCACTATTGCTATTCTAAACCACAGGCTCCCCGAGCACATCTTGCCGTTCTCTCAAATGTTCCATCTGGAAAACTCCTACTCATCCTTTGAAGCCACACTTCAATGTCACTTCCTCTGTGAAGCCCTCCTTGATGCCCTTCGTGTCTGGTAGAAACTGGAAAATCCCCGGAGAACGCATTGTGATAGGAGGTCAATTCAAGCATAATATTACTGGCAGTCAGTCCCCAGAATCCTGGACTTCCGTGCCCGTGAACTACAGAGGCCCCTCTGGTCATGTCATCATTTTGTGACCTCACACCCCACCTTTTACATGATTGGAGCTTTGGGGTACCACTTACAGAATTACTTTGGAGTTCTAGCTGTGTGCCAATTCCTGCACTTGTCGCCCAACGTTGCAACTCATTCAGCCATCCGTTGACGACACCCTGCTTTCCGGGAGCTAAGCCTGCTTGTCAGTGTTTGTATAGGTGTCTGTGTTCATCACTGGACTCCCTCGAGGGGCAGGAATGACTTACTCTGTATTTATCTCGTGTTTGACTTAATGCCTGGCAGGAAGAGGGTGCCTGGTTGGAATGTGTAGAAGGAATTTTATATGTGTACACATATATAATGTATATTATATAAATATAAAAATATGCATTATATATTAGCATATATATATAAATTTATATATGTATATAAAGCAAGAAATTAGTGCATGGTTGGCAAACTGTTTTCTATAAAGGACCAGATAGCAAATATTTTGGGCCTTGCCTTATGGTCTCTGTCTCAGTGATTCCACTGAGTCTACAGTGATTCCACTGTAGTGCAAAAGCATCCACAGACAACACACGTTCCAATAAAACTTTACTGAGAACACAGGCAGCCAGCCCACGAGCCATCATTCGGCAGCCCCGAACACTGTCGCTTCAGTTACGCACTTAGCTCAGATGTACGATTCTTTTTGCTGGGCATCAACGGGGGGCAGGGGCTGGGAGAAGAGTGAGCCAAGCAGCTGGGAGTCCTGGACAGAGGTGACTGGCAGGAAGTGGGCCTGGCAAACTCAGGCGGCAAGCACCCGGGGCCTGAGAGGGCAGTCCCATTGCCTTTCCCCTCCTGTTTGGCCCTGGAAACAGGGGGTGCTGTTCTGGCTGCAGGCAAGGGCTTGCCTACGTTCAGTCTGTACTCCTTCCTGTTAGAATCATACTTCTCTTAGCCCCCAGGTTCCTCTTTAGGCTGGCATTCATGAGCCCCACTATAGGAAAAAGAGTCAAAGGGTCAGTTGTAATGATAGTAACTGTCACCATGTAGATGTTTAATATGAACCGGGCCCTCCGCTCAGCACTTTATCTGGGTTCTTCTATTTCATCTTCCCCCGACAGAGGTACCATGAAGGTTCCCCCCCCACTTTGGGGGGCTGCAGGGATGAGGAACAGCGGACCTAACTCTGACCCAGTGTCATACTACTGGTTGGGACCAGGGCTGGGGTTGAAACTCAAACCACTTGACCACAGTGCTGTCTCCTTCATCAGGTTGTAAACTTGATCTCCCTGGCTTCAAGTTTGCTTTCCCAGCGTGGAGGCAGTGCTCTGGGTCCCTGCACAGTCCCTCTCTCTGCCAGACCTAAGGCAGGCCCCACCCACACCCAGGCAGCAACTCCTTGGCCCCCTCTCCCCACCCCAGTGAGCTGAGGCTGTGGAAGCATCCACCCTCCCACTAGCAGGGGCCACGGAGGGGCTGTTAGTGCAGAATTCTCCTTGGCGCTTTATAACCACAGGACCCCATGACCTCCTCACTTTTACTGGCCTTTCTTTAGAAGCAGCACTGAAATGCAACACCCTAGATCCCAGAATAGAGTTGCCAGTTAAAACAAAGGATGCCCAGTTAAATTTGAATTTCGGAGAAACAGAAATTGGGGTTTTAGCATAAGTATATCCCATACAACATCTGGGATATACTTACACTAAAAAACTATTTGTTATTTGAGATTCAAATTCAGCTGGGCACCCTGTGTTTTAATTTGTCAATTTTGGCAACCCTGCCCCAGAGGGGAGCCACCTCTGCATCAATGACTTCGGCTTCTAAAGGCACTAGGAATCTCTCTGGGAAAAAGAGGAAGAAGAAAAGGAGAGAGGTAGCCCTGCCTTTAGAGAACACAACACTGAACCAAAGAGAGCCTGTGGAGGGGGAAGTTCAGAGCCTCCCAGCGTGGGGTCTGCATGAGTCTGAGAATCTCCTGCAGGATTACAGGGGAGCAGTGGGCTGTGCCCCCCGCTCCTTCCCCCAGCCCATCCCTAAGGGAAGCTCCAGCCTCTGTTCTTAGGCACCAACATGTCCCTCTCCTGTTTCAAGAGCCAGTGGCAAGGCTGAGCCCCTCTGATGAGTAGCTTTAGGCTAGCACAAGGCCCTCCATAAGGCAGCCTCTGTTGACCTCTGCAGCCCCAAACCCTGCTGCTCCCCGCTCAGCCTCCCCACCCAACCCAGCCGAGCAAAGGGATTCCCCAGCTTGTCTGGACAGAGCGGCGTATGGAGAATCATTGTTGCCCTGTGGGGAAATGCTGCAAAATACCGTTAGAACAGCTAAATACGCAATTTGGGGCTAAAACTGATCAACTGCAGAACGGAGCCTAGAAATGTTTCCCAAAGTATATTCTGTACAAAAATGAGAAATACATTCCCTGAGAAAAGCTTTCAGTGGGTCAAGTAATTTTTAAAAATACTCCAGAAACTCCCTCCTCTAGCAGAAACCAATGGTCACGAGTTTACCCAAGAGGTTCTTCAGGCGAGAAACCTGTTGAACCTTATACTTAAACCAGAATCTCCAAAAATTTAACCACAGACTCTCTCCCGCCTCCCTTTTCTTTCCTCAGAATCACGTAGTAACTTCAGAATTGTTCTATGAAACACGTTTTGGGAATTGCTAGAACCTCGGGTAAGATAAACCCGAGTTGCTTGGTTTACATTATTAATCATCACCATCATAAAAGGACAATAGCAGTGATAGTTGACATTTACATAGAACTTCCTGGTTAACATGAATTGTTTTACAAATGTAATTCCCCTTTAGCACATCCAAACTTATGTTTTTCTGGAAGCTGGGATGGCCTGAGGTCTCCCGGGCTCCACTGGTCAGGAGCTTTGAGGACTGATATCAATACTTACCAAAGAAGTAAACTTATCACTTCCAGCTGGACTCAGCATATCTTATAAAATGGCAAAAGCATAGGATTTGTTTCTTTCATCTGATGCCTTTTATAGCAGGGTATGTTTTCTGTTTGGCTGGGGCAGAATGATCCTTGGCCTGGTGGGCTAGGACTTCTCAAGGTTTCTGGCTAGGGCTAGCCATGTTGGGCCCTCAGCCCTGCCCAGCTGCAGAGAGGAAGTCATGAATCCTGAACCAATCTTGGCAAAGGAGCTTGAAAGGGGGAAGCCTGACCTGGCTTGGCAGAGTGTTTTGCCGTAAGGCTGGGAATTGTAACCCTGGGTGAGGATGCCCATATGGGAAGTCATCCTTCCCTTGCTGGGGTTGTCCCACTGGGCTGCATACTTGGCCTTGCTTTCCCCTGAACCTCCCCCAAGCTTTGCAACCCCCTCCCTATGGCTGGGTCTTAAGTCCCCTATATCCTGCTGGCTAACAAGGAAATGCTGTCTCTGAACACCAGCACCATTTGGGATGTCCAAGGGAATCCACCATGTGCCGGTGCCAGTACTGTGGACAACAGAGCCCCAGGGCCCCCCTTTCTTGCACTTGGCTCCCTGTCCGGGGCCCAGAAGCTCCAGCATATCTCACAGCCATCTCTCTTCTTAAGGTAAGAAGCACTTTGGTTTGCACCCCTTTGGAAGAAGCACAATATTCCAAAGGCCCTGGACCCCTGGCTGCCCTCTTTCTAGGAAGAATTTGAGAGAGGGGCCCAAAGAGGAACTGAGAAGGGAGGCATCCAGCCACTCTCACCCCCCTATTTCCCATACTTTCTGCAGAGGATGGTGGATACAGTGACTAGAAAACGCTGGCGCAATGCGGGGTCTGGGTCCCCACAGGAAGTCTGTGAGCCCTCCTCTCTCCCTCCATCAGCAACCCCGAGCTTTCTGACCACTTCTGTGGTCTAACTTTACATGCATCCCAAAGTCCAAAGGCTTCGTGGAGCCCCCTGTGCGGATGGAGACCACCCACACGGGCCCTCCAGGGTCAAGCGGCAGGAGGCAGAACTGTCTCTGCCCTGGACAAGCTCCTTACTCGGGGGACCACGATCTCTTACACATAACACAGGCATACCGATGAACTTTCACATCTCACGGGCACAAATCCATCATTCAAACGCTCTCCTTTCCACACACACACACACACACACACACACACACACACACACACACGTTCTATCATGCTCTCTCTCTCTCTCATACTCAAACATGCATATACAAAAACAGACCAATCCAGAAGGCATCTGTACATAGCTCTTGCATTTACATATGTGACAGCAGGCACAACACGTCCTCCCACACACACAATGAACACCCTATATTATGTATCGAAATGACAATCCACTTCTGCATAGCCTCTCCTGGGTGAATAACACTCGCTGACAGGTGTCTCCTTCTACAAGCAGAACACGTCTTGGAAGCCAGTGTCAGTCACTCTTCCCGCACTCACGGGGCCTGCCTGGCTCCTGCCTTGACACTCTTGTCACCCAGGCCTAGAGCAGGAGGCAGGACTGGGGTGGGGACGCCGATCCAGCTGTGGCAATGGTGCACACAGCTGCTGGCATAAACCACGGGCTACGAGGCAGGCAGCGAGGCTGTCGGGGTCAGGCGGGCATGGAGCACCGTGGCTTGGAGAATGGTGCCAGCGTCCCGCAGACCTGGGTTTGAATTCGTGCGCCCCCCCACCAGCTGTGGGTTAGCAGTTAATACATAGCAGTAAGCAGAGTGCACTGGTGAGGACAGTGGACCCTGGAGACGGATGGACAGGGGTTCAGATCCCACCCTTGCTATTTACTGAGCAAGTCACTTCACCTCCCGGCACCTTGGTGTTCTTACCAATAAAATGGGAGTCCCCACGGCACCCAGCTCAGAGAGCCGCTGAGAGGATTAAGCAAGATAAACCAGACCAAGTACTTCTCTCAGTGCCTGGCACATAGTAAATGCTCAGTGAACTGGGGATGTGATTACAGACAGGTCCCAGGAGCTCCCTGGGAGAGGATGCCAGGGCAGTGTGGGTGAGGCCAGAGCCGAGAGAGAGAATACGCTGGCACAGTAGCTGCGGGGAACAGATGGGCCCCAGGAACTGGAACAGGAGAAGCCGGCCTCTGCCAGGCAGGTAGCATCACTTGGACCCACATCACTTCTCCGGAGCCAAGCAGGGGCCTGCTTCTACTCTGCTGCCGCTCCGAAAGGCCCCCCCCGACCTAATAAGAACGATTGTGGAGCAGTCCCACCCAGCTGCCAAGGAGCCAGGGAAATGCAGACAACACAGGGAGCCAGCAGGTGACAGACACGGGCCCAGGACCCTGCCCCACTCGGCCCCACTCGGTCCCTCTCCACCCCTTCTCCTGGCTGCACTCTGCTGCCCCAGCCAGTGGCACACGGCCTCAGGGATGACGGGAAGGAATAGTTTGGAGAAGTTTCCTGGAAGAGGCACTAGGTACAGTCTTGGCAGAGAAGGCAGGACATTCCAGGTAGAGGAGGTGGCTCGTGGCCAAGAGCACGCAGCCCCCGGAGCTTGCTGCTGTTTCCTAAGTCCTGTCTCTTGTGTTGCTGACTCCTCGTCTATCTGCAAAGTCCCAGGCCAGACCTTCCTCCTGACTCCAGCCCCGAGTCTCCCCGCCTTCAGGCTTCTCCATGGGGAAGTCTTAACAGATGCCTCCGGCTGCATGTGGAGCAACTGAACTCCTGCCCTTGCCCCAAACCCACCTGACCCCAGGGTGGGGGTCCCTCCAGCCACCCTCTCCAAAACCTCTCACGTCAGTCTCTGGAGTCGTCCTCCCCACCCCCCTGCTAATGCCTCAGGGCTACCTCCCCCGTCTCGCCTTCTTCTCAGGGACTTGGAAACAGTCCCCTTTTCCCTGTTCTGTCTTTAGACTTGTCCCAATCCAACCCGTTCCCTAAGAGCTAATAGGATCGCACTGCTTCCCTCTGAAAGCCCTTTGGTGGCTCCCCATCACTCACGTGGGATTCACACTCCCTCAAACGTCCCTTGAGATTCTCCAAGAGCTGGCCCCAGCCCCATCTCCAACCTTAGCGCGCACTGTCTCCCCTCACATGCAATGTTCTAGCAACACCGAACTCCTCGTATTTCCTCCAGCGCAGCGTGTATGCGTGAACAAGAACGTCGTGTCTCTACAGTGTGTGCACGTCTGCTCGCGTGCTGGTGTTACAGGTGTGGGTACGTCTACAGACTGTAGATGTAGATATAAGATTTTGTATGTACGTAACGTGTGGTATGTGCAGGGACACGTGAGGCGTACGTGTGTTTACATGGCAGAGCCTGCAGAGGGTGGGGACTGAGGGGGACAGCGCTGAGAAGACAGTGGTGGGCACACCTGGGCAAGACCTGGTGTTCACAGCTGTGCTGGGCTGCGGCCAGCCCCAGGGACCGAGGGCCTGGGAGTCAGAGTTTCCAGCCCTCCTTTCCCCAAGGGAACAAAGGGAGTCTCAGTCCCCTCCTGACCTGGCCTGCAGCTGTCCCGAGGCACAGGGCTCGTGCTCGGAGAAGGAGCCAGGTCCCTGTGTGCTGTTCTCCCTCTCACTCAGGGAAGGAGCGGGTGAGAGACCCCAGAGAGCCTGTACCCCTCTCCGTGTCCCCAAAGAGCTGATGTGACCCAATCACTCTTTCACTGGGATTGTTCCCCGAAGAGAGACAAGCTCTCGATTCTGGCTCCTGCCTGCGGACAGCCTGGCATCAAGCTTCACCCAGAGCCTTGAGGGTTTTTCTGAACACCTGAGGACTCCAATCTCTCCTTCCCTTTCGTCCTGTGTCTGAACTTGACCCACTGTGGTTCCCGCCTGTCGTGGGCTGGGTCTCTGGCCTCCCCACCCTCATTTCCTTAGGCCTGTCTGTTACCAGCATCTCCAGGGCTGGAGCGGGGATCTGGAACAGGCCTAGGTCTCTCCTCCCAGCCTCAAGCCAAGTCACGGGGATCCGTCACTCCACACTGCCCGCGGCTCAGGAGGCACGCCGGCTTATGGGAGCTGCTCGTGTGTTCATTCGCTCATGCGGCCAGTGCCTTTGCACACTGGTGGTGCTGGGGCCCCAGCAGGGAGCACCCTCCCTGCCCGCACGGTGCTTACCCTCTGGGCTGTGAGCCTTTAGTTAAGAAACTACCAGAGCACCCGCCCCAGGCCGCAGCCCCACGAGGAGGTAAGGCAATGACAGCTGAGGGCCCACTCTGTGCCAGGCATGATGTGGGGCACCTTACATTCCCGATTGCCAAGAATCAGGATCTCTTCCCATGCCTTCTCCTGCCTACCCACCCAGCCCCCACTGCAGTTTCCCTGCCTGCCCCCCTTCAATCCTCCACTCTGCTTCCACTCTGGGAAGGTTGTACAAATAGAAACGGGTGGGCCAAGGGGGCTATGGTGCCCCGGAGGATCTTGAGAATGACAATGTGGCCTGCAGTGTGTGGAGTGCTGCTAGGAGCTCGAGCCAGAAAGGGAAGAAACAGAGCCACTGAATTTGGTGGTCCTGCTACAGAACCAGTGAAATTAAACAGAGGAAAAGTAACAAAGAGTCGAGAGATCTAAATAAGGATGACAATGGTGGTGGTTGATCCTTAAGTACCTGGAGCTCTTTTCTGCCCCAGGGCCTTTGCACAACTTTGCCTGGCCCAGAAGTGCTCTGGCCTTTGCTCTTTGCATAGCTCATTCAGGCTCATCCATCCCATGTCACTTCAAATGCCCCCTCCTCTGAGAGACCTACCTGGCACCTAATCCGGCCTCATTCTCTGTCTCACCACCTTTCATGTTACCTTCGGAGTACTAACCACCACGCGTAATCATTTTTTGTGTTCTTATTGTTTTCCTTGTTGTTTATTCCCCTCTTCCCACTAGTATATAGGCCCCATGAGAAGACCTTGTCTGACATTTTCGCCTTTGTATCCTGGCACATCCCACAGTGGCCAACACACAGCAGACACTCAAATGCTATTTGCTGGGGGTGCCTGGGTGGCTCAGTTGGTTAAGCATCTGCCTTTGGCTCAGGTCATTGTCCTGGGGTCCTGGGATCGAGTCCCGCATCCTCAGCAGGGAGCCTGCTTCTCCCTCTCCCTCTGCCCCTCCCCACCCCTGCTCATGATCTCTCTCTAATAAATCAATCAATCTTAAAAAAAACCCAACTATTTGTGGAATGAATGAGTAGGTGGATGGCAACCTCTATGTACATAGTTTGCTGTGAGTCTGTCTGCTGAATACTTAGCATAAACCCCCTTTACTGGACTGACTCCATGGGGCTTCTGTGCCTTAGACATTTCCTAAAGTGGTAAGGCGTCAGCAAATGTCAAATTGGCTGCATGTGGAAAAAAAAAAAAAAAGCCAGCTGTCCACCAAAACTCATTTTTCCCTTTGGGCACATGGTTAGATGACCTTTCCCAGACTTCCCTGCAGTTGGGCCCTCTTCAATGGTGACCTAGGCCACTTCCAGGCACGGCCCATAGAATCCTCTGTGCAGCTTCCTCCAAGTTCTTCCATCTCGACTGGAGGCAGCTGACCAGACCCCCGGGGATAGTGGGTCTCCAGGATGGAAGGAGGCTTCATCCCTGAATTACCATGTGCAGGAGAGTTGCCCACCAAAGCAAACATCCGCTCAGGATGGACAGAGGAGCAGGAAATACACTGTAATCTGCTGAGCCATGGACAGTTTGGTGTCTTTGTTTACCATGGCCCAGCTTCCCATTCTCAGTGGTCTGACCTCATCGCCCTTCTCGTCTATGACCCCGAGTCCTGGCTGCTTCTGTCTGTCCTACGGCACATATTTCTGCTGACTTGCCGTGTTTCCGTAGTGACTGCAGCCCTGCTGACCCAGGAGCTGACCCCTCTCCGAGCTTCAGCATAACACAGTCTCTGCTGTCCACAAGCCCTAGAGCCTGTGGCTCTTTCTGGAATCCACGGGCTTTAGAATCCACGTGGGTCTTCATGGAGGGATCAGGAACCTTTTGAGAAATGATAAAACACGCGGACCCTCTTCGCAGGAAGACAGCATCCACAGATCACCGAGGTCAGGCATGGGTCCCGGGGCCCTTGGCCAGCATGGCAGATCTGATCTGTCAGCCCAGCTGCAAGATCAGAATATCCAGGCCAAACAAGGGCCGTGCCTGTTACATCCAACTCTGCTTCTGCTTCGGGGGCAGATGGACCGATTTCCTCGAGTCAGGAGCCAGCTAGGGCCACGTCCGAAGTCTATCAGACAGGTCCTCATTGGCTGGGCGCCTCCTGCGGACCAGGTCCTATAGTAGGTGCCTCCCATGCACAGGGGGCGGGAGGAAACATTAGGCAGGAACGCAAGCCGGGTACTCAGAACTCCAGCCTCGCCGCTTACTGCCTTTCCCAGCTGACAGACACGGGGTTGCCATGGAAACCTGCAAGGCCTGGGATGAGGTGTGGCGAGGCGAGGTGAGGGGTCTGTGGGTCACTGTGCAGAGTGGCAGTCCTAGGGGGGAGGGCACACTGACCCTGGCCACCTGAATACCCTGGTGATACACAGTCACGGTCACACCTGGGGTAGGGAAGGGGCGTGTTCACAGCTGGATTTTCCAGAGTGGCCAAAAGGAAGACACAACCCCAGGGTCCGTCGACGGACAAACGGATGAACAAAATGTGGCAAATCCATACAACAGAATGCTATTTGGCCTTAAAAAGAGGAAGAAATTCTGACATACGCTACTACGGATAAACCTTGCGGATACAACACGAAGTGAAATAAGCCAGTCACGAACGGGCAAATACTGTATGAAATCTCTTCCGCGAGGCACCTAGAGTAGTCGAATCCTTCCAGACAGAAGTAGAATCGTGGTTGCTAGAAGGAGGGCGGGGAGAGAGGACAAGTATGCCATGAGCACTGTTTCCGTCTGGGAAGATGAGAAAGTTCTGGAGATGGATGGCAGGGATGGTCGCACAACATGCCAGTGAAACGTACACTTACAAATGGGGAAGACAGGTCAACTTTGTTACGTCTACTTTACCATGACTGAAAATAATAACTAAAGAGAGAGAGAGAGACAGAAGGAGAAGGTGCCCGCCTGCCCCTGGTGGGCCCTGCCTCACTGGCCAGCGGAGAAGCACAGAGGAAGATCCCAAGTGGAAAGGTCTGGGGAGCCGCATTGCCCAAATCTCCATCCACCTCCCTCCGCCTCATTTCCAATTCCAGAATTATTTATCATCGAGGAGCTGCCGGAGATGGAATGTGAATTAGGAGCTCAGCGGGATTTTGTTTTATCTTGTTCTCTCCCCCCTGTGACGTGCCGCCTGAGTGGGGCGGGGCGGGAGTGTGCCGAGCCTTGCTGGGACTTGTCGCCAAGCAAAGGCGTGTCAGCTTCCACGCGGGAGGCTGAGTGTGGAGCATCCTGGGGCCTGTGCAGAAGATGCTCTTTCCAGGAAATAATTACTCCGTGTCCCTTCAAGTTGGCCCCAAAAATAGAACACGGAGAAGCAGCACAGTGATCCCTTCGTAATTAGTCCCCTCATTTAACCTGGGCCATTACTAGAAAGGCATCCGGAGACGGGCAGGCCAGACTTTGAATCTTCACTCCCGTTTACTTGCAGATGGCCCCAGGTGAGTCTCTTAATGGCATTTAGCCTCGGTCTTCTCATCCGTAGGATGGGGATCACGGAACTGCCTACACGGTAGGGTTATGGCGAGGACCACTACAATATTACACACCAAGGGCTTGGCCCACCTGTGTCCAGGTGTGGGAGCTGACATTTTTGCCATTTTGTTGTCATTGCGGCCAGCAGTGCCATGACCACCATCATCGTTTCCTTGCATGTATCAACATTGTTACGAAGTCGCAGGATTCGGTCGGCTTCCTGTTGTCCTCTCCCATTTAAAAGACCCACGGGCAGGTGCCCACACCAGCCACACCCGGGTCTGCTCTCCTCCCTTGGTGCCAGGGCTGCGGCTGAGCTCCCGAGTGGCCTGGGCCCCCTGTTCCTGGGGACAAGCCATACAGCAGTTAAACTCACCAGCTCTGGTGTTCACTGGGCCCCGTTCAAAACCTGGCTTGACGTCTTACCCGCTATGGGATCCTGGGCCTGTTCCGTGTTTTTTAATTGGCGAAAAATACACCTCACGTGAAAATTACCATGGTAGCCATTTGTAAGTGCACGGCTCGGTGGCCTGAACACATGCCACATGCACATGGTGCCACCATCACCACCTCTGTCTCCAGAACTCTTGTCATCTAGCAAAACTCACGCTCTACAACCGTGAACACTGGCTCCTCATCCCTCCTCCCCCAACCCCTGGCAACTGCCACTCTGCTCTCGGTTGCTGTGAACCTGACGACTTATCGGCACTTAGCATAATGTCCTCAAGGTTCACCCGTGTAGCAGCATATGTCAGGCTTTGTGGGCCTGCTTTTTAAGGTATGAAACACAAATCACAATACACCTTAAGAGTTCTTGCAGGGATGGAATCTCTATCTACCCGCTGCTCAAGACCAAGAACCTAAGAACATTCCAGAATCCTTTTCCTCGCCTCGACATCCACACTATCAGCCAGCCTGGCTGGCCACACTTGCATCCATGTACTTCTCTCCAGCTGCCCTGCTCCCTCTGTGGCCCAAGCCACCAGCATCCTTCACCTGGTCCCTGCAAAGGCCTACTAGCTGGCCTCCCTGATTCCACGCCTGTCCCCACAACAGCCACTCTGCACACAGCAGGCAGAGTGATCTTCTGAGACACAAGTTACAGCACGTATCTCCCCTGCTTAACACACTTCCAAGGCTTCTCATCTCCCTTCACATAAAACCCACACCTTGCCTGGACCTACAATGTCTACTTGGCCAACCTCTGCTTGTGCCCTCTATTCCTTGCTTGCCAGGCTCCAGCCACACCGGCTCTTCTTCCTGTTCCTCAAACTCACCAAGCCAGTTCTTACCTCAGGGCCTTTGCATCAGCTGTACCTTTTCCCCGGCACAGCCTTTTATTGAGGTATCTGCTGAACTATGGCCTCCTCGGAGAGGCTTCCGCTCACCACATAAACCAAGGAAGTCCCCAGGCCCTCTCCACAACACTCTTCTGTTCTAATTCTTTCCACGACACTTAGCACGATTAGATATTTTTTCCCTTTCGCTTATTATCTCCCCCTCCCACTAGACTACAAGCTCCATACAAGTAGGATGCTATCTAACCACTTCACCAGCGGGACCCAGAACCTGGCACAGAGTCATCGCTCAACAAATGTTTGTTGAATGAATTGACAAATGAGCAATTAAACTCAATGTACACAAAGCACGTTGCGTGGGGCCTGGCAAGCAGTCACTCTAGAGGGCAGTCATTGTGATCATCACTGTCATCCTAATTATAACCCTGGACCTCCTGCCTCATTGATCTGCGAGGGTGGCCTTCTCTTTAAGATCTGGGACAAGATCATTAAGTGTCCGGGATGTTCCGTGTCATGGTGGGAGCTGGAACTCATCAAAGGGGCTTAGAAAGCAGGTTGGGGGCCCTCCTAGGTCTGTTATCCAGGCTTGCCTCCCACAGATAGCACACTGTCCTAGCCCTGTCCCCAGCTGGGCAGAGGGACCAAGATGGCCAGTGTGAGAAGGGCCAGGAAGAGCAGGGCAGGGAGGGGCCCGGAGTGCAGGCCACTGGGAGGAGAGGTCCAGGGACAGGTCCAGTCCTTCTGGGCCCTCAGTAAGTGAAAACTGACAGCACCACGACCCCAGGGACCCGAACGGTTCCCTGGATCTGGGTTCCCTGCAGCAGGGACAGTGACCAGACTCTAATCTTGCCAATGAATGGTTGCTTTATCAAGGGACCTTCCGGACCTCCTGCCACGTGCCCGCCGCGGGACCCATTAACTCCACCACAGCGTGTGCTTGTGTTGGTGCTGTGCTACGTGCCTGCAGAGGCCACCCAGAAAAAATAATCAAACAGCTCTTTAAGTGATGCTTCCTGCAGGGTTTCCATGGCAACGCTTTATGAAACAGTGATGGGAACTTTGGTGGGCTTGCCCCCTCCTCTCTCCCTGATTGCCACAGTGATCCTTGCTCCAACAGGCTGTGCTTTCTCACGGCATCGGCTCCTCCTGGCTGCGGGACCTTAGACTTATTACTTACCCTCCCTCTGCCTCAGTTAGCTCATTTGTAAAATGGGGACGATAACAGTATCTATCTCACAGGATAGTTCTGAGAATTAAATGAGTTGGTGTGTGTGTGAAGCCTGTCTCACATGGCTGCTATGGTAAACAGAGCTCTGAGATGGCCCCCAAGCGTCCCACCCCTTGGTCCCACCCCCAGAACCCCCTCCCCTTGGGTATGGGTGGGACCCATAAATACAATGAGGTATCACCCCCATGATTCGATGTTTGGCAAAGGTGAATGGATTTTTTTGCAGATGTAATTAAAGCCAAGTCAGTTGACTACGAATTAATCAAAAAGGGAATTATTCTGGGTGGGCCTGACCAAATCAGGTAAACCCAAGGGTTTGGTGGTCAGAGACTTGAATCAGCAGATTCTTCTGGACCCTAAAGAAGCAAGTGGCCGTGGTTCTACAGCTGCAGGGAAATGAATTCTTCCAATAGTCACATGAGCTGGAGAGAAGACCCCAAGCCGCTGATAAGATCCCCACCTCAGCTTTGTGTGACCCTGCACTGAGAACCCAGCTGAGACGTGCCCAGAGCTTCTGACCCAAGGAAACTGTGAGATAATAAATGTGTTCATGGCATTTTCTTACGCAGCACCGAGAAGCTGATACAGTTAACATTCAGTGGAGGGCCCCTACTGCCGGTGTGACACGGCCCTGCCCACACTGCCCGCACGGCCCGCACTGCGCTCCTCTGCAACTGCCCGCTTCTCCTGGCCTCCCCGGCCATCCCATGACCTTCCCACTCAGGGGCTCACGGTGAGCCAGTGTTCGATTTTCAGGGTGACCTGGACTACAACACAGGATCAGATAACACGCGCTTCCCGCTCTGTCACAATGAGATGATGTCTGGAAACAGTGTCCTGTTGTTCTGAATGGAAAAGAAAAGCACCTGCTCTGAAGGCTATTGAAGCTTTTCTTTGTTTGCCCTGAGCCTGGTCAGAAAAATGCAAAAAAGCAGACGTGTGGGGACAGCGTGCCGCCGCTGGCTTAATGTCCAACGCGAGAGGACACAAAAGCCCGAAACCCCGAGAAGGCGGGAGCGCGCGCCCCATCCTTGCTCACTGGCCAGCACAGTGCCCCGCATGGAGGAAGCGTTCAGGGTTACTTGTTCAATCAAAAACGAGCCATTGTCTTCCATTCCTATTAAATGTAGATATAACCCGTGGCCTCAAAGGTGGCTCTGCGTGTTCTGGTCCCTGCCTCCCCTCTGTTCTCATGCCCTACCTCTAGGTGACCAACGTAGTCCCGCTTTGCCTGGGACGTTCGCAGATTTAACACAGAAAGTCCCATGTCCCAGGAAACCCCACAGCAGGCTGCAGCCGCACGGCTGGTCACCTGCCCCTTCTCTCCAGCCATGTCCCGACTCTGGCCACACAGGCTGCTGGGCAGCTCCTCACACACGCCAAGCTGACCGCCGCCAAGGCAGACGTCATTTGCTCCACTCAGGGGTCTGCTCAAGAGCCAGCTCCTGGGAGAAGCCCTCTGGGACGCTGCCCTGTCCAAGATAATCTGGCTCCCTGCTCTCCTCCCCTGGCCCGCCTCTTGTCTCTGCCCCCGACTTACCCCAATCCGAAATGAGATTGTTCACTTGTTGACCTGTCTCCACGCTAGACGTCGCCTTCATAAGGGAAGCGACTGCCTTGTGCACTGCTGTATCCCAACGCCAAGGACGCATGTCCACCGAATAAATGAAGCTTAATCTTCTACCTGGACTTTCAGTCCCCCCAGGATGGCAGGCCTCTGGGTTCCAGGACTCGGAGCTGCCTGGTCCCTTCTCTTGTCCCTTGGATGCCCAGTGCTGTGCTGACCTACCCACCGCCCTCTACCCAAAGCTGCACCCTCCCCCACCCCTTCTTCCCGCTGAGGTCGGCCTCCTGGGGATCCCCAGAGGATGAACCCCCAGGATGGGTCTCGGCCCCACACCCACCTCCTCTGTTTCGAAACTCTCTTTCATTTGTCGGGCTTGAGAAATCTCACATCTGCTCTGCCTCTGGCATACCTCACTCAATTATTCAACACACAAAGTCCACGGGAGGTGGATTCACTCACAAAGACATTATCAGACCACTGACTTGGAACCTCAGTGCTCTCTGGCAGCCGGTTTTTCCTAATTATTCATTAATTTATTTTATAACTCTATGGAGCAGCCTGTGCCAGGCATCGGGGACGGGGGCATGGATCAGACTCAGACCTGGCCTTCAAGGGGCTCGTGGCCTTGTGGGGAGACCAATGTGTAAGCACTTAATCACAGGGATGTGAGGGGGTGCTGGAGCGGAAGCCTGCTCCGGGGTGGGAAGAGGGGCGTGTGGGTGCCCTGGGGCCATGATCACTTCCCGGGGACACAGAAACCCTCATTTGCCAACATTTCTGAGCTCATCTGCAAAACCGGAGTTACGAGGAGTCTGGAGGGGTGAGATGATTAAATGAGAGATCACGCAAAGCACCTACCACCGATCCTGGCACATAGTAAGTGCTCAGTGAACGGAACCGTAGCGGCTTCAGCTGGCTGCAACGGAAATCATTCTGGCAAATTCATGCAGCTTGGCTTAGAGACGAGTGTGCAGGCTCCTTGGCTCTGGAGTTCTGACTGCAGGGCCCACGTGGCTCACTCTCCCCCTGACGTCACCCTCACAAGCGCCCCTCTCTCTCCAGAGGCCTCCTCCTCCTCTGCGAGGGGAGCAGCTCAGCCTGGCCGCAGTCCCCCGGGAGAAAGAGCAGGCTCTGCAGGTAGACTGTAGGTAGACAGTGTCATTTTCTGCAGGGGGGGGGTTGCTCTCTCACCCAGAAAGGGTGGGGCAAGAGGCACATAGAGATTTCCTGTGGAGAGAGCACGTGCAGTGTTTCTATAAGCGCTCCTGCTCTGTGGGAATCAGCCGCCCCCAAGCAGGAACTGTTGGGTCAGCTGGGTTCTCACAGGGGATTTTAAACAGGATTCATTTGCCAAACCTCTGATTTACCAACAACCCTGCAGGAAGAGATGTATTACGTCTTCTCCATTCAAACGCTCCAGCGGCTTCCCCTCTCACTCAGAGTGAACACTGAAGTCCTTGCAATGGCCTGCAAGGCCCCACACAGACCACGCCTTCTCTGCCCTCTTCCCCACCAGTCTCACCCCTCCTGCCTCAGGGCCTTTGCACTTGCAGTTCCCTCTGCCTGGGACCATCTTGCTCCAAAAGTTCAGCAAGGTTCACACCCTCACCTCCTTCAGGTGTTTCCTCAAATGTCAGTTTCTCAGGGACACCACTCCTGCCCACCCTGTTTATAATCACAAGCCCCACCCCTCGCCCCGCTACTCCCAATCCCATCCCCTGATTTTGTTCTCTCAGTAGCATTTATCAGCATCTAACATTCTATCATTGTTTATGTTGTCTAGAAAGTAAGCTCTGTGGGGAAAGGGGTTTCTTTTTGTTTCATTCCTTTCTAAGCTTCCTAAGAGCTGAGAGCAGGGCCTGGCCCATGCTCGCCCTCTGTAAATATGCACTGAATGATCAAGTGTAGAAAGGCATGAAGAGCAGGTGCCCCCTCCCCATGCCTGCCCCTGGAAAGCACAGACTCTGCTGTCAAAGACCTGAGAGCCTAAGTCCCACCCTCTTCTGCCTTCCTCACCTGGCTCCCAGAGCGGTTTCTTAAGCACATCCCCCACCTTATCACTCTCCTTAAGGCCCCTTATCAAGCCCCCCCAACTTGCCTGTGCCACCCCAAGCCTTCCCAGCAGGGAGAACCACACCTGGGGAAGAGTAGTGTCAGCACTAATGGACTTCTGCCTCATCCTTGAGGGGACCTTCAAGAAAAAGGAAGATAAAGGCCAAGCTCCTATGGCCTCTCTCCAGAAGCATGTGGGCGCTCTGTGCCTTAGAGCCCCGAGCTGCGAGCAACAGACCGCCACGATGCTCCTGCTTGGAGCCTGTCCTCTCCATCCTCTGCACCTTTGACCTTGGTGCTGCCCGTACTGCCTGGACCATGCTCTTGCCTCCTCCACTCTCCCTGCCGGAAAACTCCTGCTCAGCCTTCAAAACACCATTACCTCCTGTTTGACTCAGCCGTCACCTGCCCGAGGCGCTTCCCCTGAGTGGTGTCCCGGATGGGGTTGACAGCCCTGCTCTGAGCACCTCTCTCTCGGAACACCTGCCATGTCTCTGTGCACCTGTCTCCCCACTGCACTGGCACCTCTGCCCCTTGGCAGCCCATTGGAATCTCCGGGGAGCTTTAAAAATAGCAGTGTCTAGGGGCGCCTGGGTAGCGCAGTCGTTAAAGCGTCTGCCTTCGGCTCAGGGCGTGATCCCGGCGTACCGGGATCGAGTCCCACATCAGGCTCCTCCGCTGTGAGCCTGCTTCTTCCTCTCCCACTCCCCCTGCTGTGTTCCCTCTCTCTCTGGCTGTCTCTCTGTCACAGAAATAAATAAAATCTAAAAAAAAAAAAAAAATAGCAGTGTCTAGGTCCTATGCCCAACAACTGATTTATTTGTTCTGAGGCAGGTTTGAGCATAGGTTTTTGGTGTGCGCTCTTTTTTTTTTTATAGCTTTGTTGAGGTATAAAGGACACCCAAGAAATCACACATATTTAAGGCGCTCACTTGGACCAAGTTGAACCTATTATACTTCTCCTAAGTCACCCCCACAATCAGGATCACGAAGGTTCCGATGACTTTTGAGAGTTTCCCGATGACCTGCCGTAGTCTCTCTCGCCCCACCTCTCCCTCTCCGCCCCACCCCCTGGCAACCACAGATCTGCCTTCCTTCACTCTAGAGCAGTTTACAGCTTCTAGAATTTTATAGAATCAGACTCATACAGTAGATGGTCTTTTTTGTTTGGCCTCTTTCACCCAGGACAATCCATTCGTGATCCATCCATGTCATATATCTCATAGTAGCTCACAGTTTATTGCTGAGTAGTATTCCATGAGAGGGATAGAGAGAAGCTTGTTTATCCATTCACCTGTTGGTAGGCAATTTGGATTATTTCTGGGTTTCGATTCTTCCAAATAAAGCTGGCTAAGCCTTTGGGTACAAGGTTTTATGTGGACATAGGCTTTTTCTTTTTCTTGGGGTGTCAGCTGGGAGTGGAATGACTGGGCCCATGACAGGGCTGTGTTTAACTTTTTAAGAAACCATTAAACTTTCTCTCCATGGTCGTACCACTGTGTTTGCCCAGCTGCCGTGCGTGAGAGTCACAGGGAGCGGGAGGATTTCAAAATCTCCCAGGCGGTGGTTCTAATCTGCACGTGGGGTTTGGAACAACTGCTCTGAACAGATCCAAAACAGCTTTGAGTTGAAGCAATGATGGGGTCGTGATTGAGAGTAGGCTCCAGAGCAAGACTGCCTGGGTTCAAATCCCAGCTCTGCCACTTACAGACGCGGCACTTGCCCTCTCTATGCCCCGTTTATAATATGAGCATGATAACAACAGCACCTGCTTCACAGACTTGTGAAAATGTACACCTAACGTGCTTAGGACAGACCTTGCAACAGGGTCAACACCTCATAAAGATTTGCCATTATATTTCCATCTCTGTACTTCTAGTACCTAGAAAATTTGCCAAGCACATGTTGGGCCCTCTGGAAATGACTGCTGGGTGGACAAATGAGGAACCGGCGGAGGGCAATGACAAAGGCTCTAGAATCCTCAAGGTTTATACATCCCAGGCTCCTGATGCCTTTGAGATCATTCCGGGACTCACCCCTCCCCCTCCCATCAAGACTTTTGCTGCTCCTTTTTATTCCTGAAGATAGGGACCTCAATCCTCTATTTTCCTCTGGCCCTGTCCAGGAGGATGGGTGCACAACTCTCTCCCCTCATTTGAAGTCCCTCACCCTGACCTTAGAGCCCACCTAGGGAGAGCAGGGATTTCTGGCCTCAGGTGGGGGGGGGGGGAGGCTGTGAGGTGCAACACTGGCAGTTCAGGTTGCAGCCCCAGGTGCCTCCGGGTTTACATCCTTGTTCTGTCCCTAACTAGCTGGGTGGCCATGGACAGGACATGAGATCTTGCTGCGATCAGCTTCACCAGTTATAAAATGGCAATCGCGACACGTCCCTCATAGGACCGGGCAAGACTCCATGGGAACTGGTGGGTAAAGCATCCAGCACTGTGACCAGTGGCACATGGGGAACACTCAGGAAAAGTTCGTTCTCATTCTCGACGCCTCCCAGGGACAGAGCCAGAGGTTGCCTCACCCCAGCACGTGCACCAGCTCGGCCCACGCAGGCGCCTCTAGCCAGCACGCTTCCCCGGGGTGAACCTCATGCAGCCTGAATGAGTTAGAATTCTCCCCACCCCTCATCCCCTTCCCCGGAACCATGGGGCTAAGGGCCCCCACTCCTGCCTCCTGCTTTCCACAGAAGGCTTCTTAGGCCAAGGCCTGCCTGATGAGGAGTTCTGACTTATGGTGCCGTGTCCTACCTGATTTGTGAGGTCCCATCAGAGCCTGTCGTTCCTGGCTTTATCGCCGTCTGGCTTTGAAATGATGCCAGAGGACGAACACCTCCCATACTTCGTGCCATAAACGCACACCCTTCAGGAGTAGGTCTAGGGAGCTGGTTGAATGGGGGGCAGGTAACCTTCTCCTGATTTTCAACTTACCCCCGAGGCTGGGGCCATCAGAATGTGCTGGAAAACTGCGGTCCGTGCCCTCGGGGATTCTCATTTAATGTTACACCAACATTAAACAAGGAGACACACCAAGCCTCCAGACACACTCCCTGTTCAGCCATTTATTAAATGCGGGTAGGAGTGGCTACGTAATCTGCAGGATCCAATGCAGACTGAAAAATGCATAGGCCCCTCATTCAAAAAATGGTCAACAATTTCAAGATAGCAGCAGTGCATGAAACCACGCACGGGGCCCTCGGCACCCGTGTGCCTGCAGAGGCCGCACATTCTAGAAGCTGGTCCTGGATGCAGGAAGCTACATAAAGGGTACGTCCTCCCCACAAACCTTGGAGTGACAGAGCCAAGGTCAGCCGGGGGGACAGGGAGGACAGCCCTCTCTTTCAGGAGTTCACAGTTCAATCAGGGATGCAGAAGAGGAAAGAGGTCAGCGGGTAAGTACAGTACAGAGTAATAGGTCCAGCAGCCGAGGCTTGATGGGGAAACATGAACTTCCCAGAAGTAGCCGTCCTGCTGTGCAGAGGCAAGGGGGAGGTCGGGAATGGCTTCCAGAAGAAACGATGCAAGATCTGAATTTTAGAGGCAAGGAAGCCTACAAGGCTCCTGGAACTCTCAGGGAGGCCACTGGCCCTCTGTCTTGACCCCAGGTTCCAGCCAGCCCTTTGGCCGTGAATCGCAATGGAAGCCCACGACGCAAGGCCACACTGGGTCCCACCTGCACATCCCTAACCGCGGGCGTGGCTGTTTTCCACCTGAGGGTTGCACATTCTTGCAGGCCCAGGCCACATAAAGTGAACCTTTGGCCCAGGCCCACAGTTCCTGATTTGGCTGAGGCTGAGACACGGGCCCCGGGCGCTGGGGGCTGGCCCGGGAGGGAGACGCTCGGCTAGTGAGAAACCCTCCCTGAGCCCTCGGCAGCTCGGGTCCTGCGGGCTTCAGCACCAACTCCTCCAAAGTGACGAAAACCTTTATTTCATTGTGAAGAATCATCTCCCAAAATAGAGCCAACTGCCCGGGGTGGTTAGAAGTGCAAAGTAAGTGAGGGAGTCTCAGGAAGGAATGGTGTTGAGCTCGAAAACAGAAGCCGTGGGTGCATTAAGGAGCGAATGTGGAAGTGGATGGGGGCTCTGCTTCGCGAGTGTTTGAAAACAAGGAAAAGATGATGTATGAAATCATTCCAGCAAGTGCTTCAGCCAGGGCAAAAATTGCTCATTGAGTGGGAACGAATACTTTGGCGACAGCTACAAAGGCGGCTGAGTGTGTTGTGACAATGTGCCCAGGGAACCCACGACCGTCCCTGGAAATGCGCTTGGAATGCAGCTGGGAGCCCATAAACATTTCCATAAAGCACCAGGTGGTGGAGGCAAGAGTGTGGCTGCTGAACTGACCTTTACACACAAGGAAAGGTTTAAACATTCGGCAGTGTTCTCCCGTGCTAAGGGAGAAGTTAACGGGGGCGGGGCATTATTATGCATCATGGTCCCATCTTGGCTTAGAGGCTTTACTTAAACTCCACATGAATGCTGGTAGGCTAATGATGTGAGGCAACATACAGGGGAGTTCATTTAGTGGAGAACTGATTTTAATATTTTATAAATGGCTTTGGTCTTACACTTATGGAATCATTAAAGGTCTGAAGAGGTTACCAAAATACTTTTTTTCAAGTGCACACTTCACTGATTTTTTGATAGGAGAAATATTCTATAAAGATATTCGAGGTTTGGGGAATGTCAAGTTCTCAGAATATACCCTACTTGGATTTCAAGGATCTCCACACACAAGTACATACCCTCACCCCAGTGTGAACATTCACAGGCACGCTCTTGCTTAATTACCCAGCACACCTGCTCTCACAGGTGCACTCACAGGTGCAGTACACCACACAGATATTCCTACCAACTTCTTCCTCCTTCCACGCCAATCCCATCTCCTCCTTTCTCTGTTCCCCAGATCAAATCCTAGCCAAAGTCCATACAAGTCACCCAACAGGATCTTCTAGAGGTATGCTGAGAAAATGCAAGCACAATCTGTGACCACTTCCCCAAACCAGGTGCTAAGCAGGAAGCCAGGGCTTCCATGTTGGGCAGAAATGCCCCATTGGGCCAACCCCATGAAATCAGAGCCAACCGGTTTGGACTAACCCAAGAGAAATGCCTCACTTAGGGCAATGGGTCTCTCCTGCTGCACTTTGAGACCTTTCTAGACTTTGAAGAAGGGCCTTGGTCGAACAGGATAAGCCTTGAGATAGCAGAAGGGGGACTGGTTTGAAGGGTGCATCCCCTAGGGCAACAGAAACTCAGAAGGACATCCAGTCTTCCTTGGACAGTTTCCTGTGAGATGAAGGAGGATCCCAGGTGAAGCACTCTTAGATAACAAAGCATGGGAACTGCCCACATCTTATTTTTTCAATGCTTGGCCAATTGTGGAAAACAAGGTAAATTTAAAAAGGTTTTCTTTAATTCCAGTAGAGTTAACATGCAGCGTTCTACGTGTCAGGTACACAATACAGCGATTCAACAATTCTATACATTTCTCGGTGCTCATTACGATAAGTGCACTCCTTCATCCCCTTCTCCTAGTTCACCCATCCTCCCACCCACTTCCCCTCTGGGGACCATCAGTTTGTTCTCTATAGTTAAGAGTCTGTTTTTGGTTTGTCTCTTTTTTCCTGTGTTCACTTGTTTTGTTTCTTAAATTCTACAAATCAGTGAAATCCTATTTGTCTTTCTCTGATTGACTTCTTTTGTTCAGCATAATACTCTCAAGATCCATCCATGTTGTTGCAAATGGCAAGATTTCATTCTTTTTGATGGCTGAATAATGTTCCATTGTGTATACATACATTCTTTATTCGTTCACCTGTCGATGGACATTTGGGCTGCTTCCACAGTGTGGCTAATGTAAATAATACTGCAATAGACATAGGGGTGCATATACCTTTGTGAATTAGTGTTTTCATATTCTTTGGGTAAACACCCAGTAGTGGAATTACTAGATCATACGGTAGTTCTATTTTGAACTTTTGGAGAAACCTCTATTCCATAGCGGCTGTACCAGTCTGCATCCCCACCAACAGTGCACGAGGGTTCCTCTTCCTCCATGTCCTTGCCAAAGCTTGTTGTTTCTTGTGTTTTCTATTCTAGCCATTCTGACAGGTGTGAGGTGATATCTCATTGTGGTTTCGATTTGCATTTCCCTAATGATGAGCAATGTTGAGCATCATTTCTTGTGTCTGTTGGCCATCTAGATGTCTTCGGAGAAATGTCCTTTCATGTCTTCTGCCCATTTCTTAATTGCATTATTTGTTTTGGGGGTGCTGACTTACATCAATTCTTTATATATTTTGGATACTAACCCTTCATCAGACATGTCGTTTGCAAATATCTTCTCCCATTCAGTAGGTTGTCTTTTAGTTTTGTTGAGTGTTTCCTTTGCTGTGCTGCAGCTTTTTATTTTGATGCAGTCCCAGTAGTTTGTTTTTGCTTTTGTTTTCCTTGCCTCAGGAGACATACCTAAAAAAATGTTGCTACAAGCTGATGTCGGAGAGATTACTGCCTTTGCTCTCTTCTAGGATTTTTATGGTTTTAGGTCTCACACTTAGTTCCTTAATCCATTTTATTTTTGCGTATGGCGTAAGAAAGTCATCCAGTTTCATTCCTTAGCATGTAGCTGTCCAGTTTTCTCAACACCGTTTGTTGAAAAAACTGTCTCTCTCCCCTTGCATAGTCTTGCCTTCTTTGTTAAAGATTAATTGACTATATAATTGTGGGTTTATTTCTAGACTCTCTATTCTGTTCCATTGATCTGTGTATTTATTTTTGTGCCAGTACCATACTGTTTTGGTTACTCTGGCTTTATAGTATGTCTTGAAATCTGGGATTGTGTTACCTCCAGTTTTGTTCTTCTTTTCAAGATTGCTTTGGCCATTTCCAGGTCATTTGTGGTCCCATATAAATTATAGGATTGTTTGTTCTAGTTCTGTGAAAAATACTGTTGGTATTCTGAAAGGGATTGCATTACCGCTGTAGCTTGCTTTGGGTAGTAGGGACATTTTACCAATATTTGTTCTTCCAATCCATGAACATGGAATGTCTTTCCATTTGTTTGTGTAGTCTTCAATTTCTTTCATCAGTGTTTTATAGTTTCCAAAGCACAGGTCTTTCACTTCCTTGGTTAGGGTTATTTCTAGGTGTTTTATTGGTTTTGGTGCAATTGTAAATGGGATTATTTTCTTAATTTCTGATGGGACATGTTCTTGGTGCATCTCCGCTTGTTTGGCACCTACATACTCTCCACCTATTAAGTTAACAGTCTTTGCCAAACTTTCCATTAGGTTGCTGCCAAAAATCCAAACAGACATGAAAGAGAGTTTGAGCTGCTCTGCATTCTCTCTTCATTCTGTGGCCGCATAATAGACAGTGGGAGGAAGACTAAATGCGGAACTGGAAAACTGAGATTCAAGGTCCAGCCGGGCAACTCATCAGCAAGGTCACTTGACCACTTAGAGCTTCAGCTTCCTCATTTCTAAAACGGGCGCTATCATGCCTGCTGATTGTTGTTGTTTCCAAGATGCAGTGGGTCAGTGGACATGAAAGCACTTGAGAGTCTATAAATTCCAGTGCACGTGAGAGAAGTTATCACCTAGCAGTGGGCCTGGCATTTCCTCCTGCTTCAACAAAATTGCAAATTCCTTTTATGTTTGTTGAGGGCAGGTCCCTATCTCCCTTCTACAGAGGAGAAGACATTCCTGGCTTCTTCTCCTACCCCCTTATTCGTTCCTCCTCAAAAAAAAAAAAAAAAGAGGAGAGCACAACTGATTGTTGAGAACCTAAAATCCATCAGGCCATATTTTAAAGAGCAAAAGGGCTGACTCTCGCATTTCGCTTCAATTTAATCTGCCTTCTAGAGGGAAGCACACCAATCTCTCCTTCTGGTCCCGTTTCTATCTGTGGCCAAGTGGGTAAATTGTGTCAGCCTTGCCCCATGGACCTCGGTGTCTTCTCTTTGGAAGGAAGATGGCCAGCCCCACCTTATTCTCCAGTCTAGCACTATTGAAGTCCCACACTTTAGGGAGCCTGTCCAGATATAAGTAAAGCTGGTTCTCTGTTTCCTATTTGGTGAGGTATATTTGCATCTCCTTTCTTTGACTTAGAGCTCAAATAAGAGAAGTGTCTTAAGTCCCCTGAACTCTTGTTACTCATCTTAATAGTTTTTCACAAATCCCAGGTGGCAGATGGGTCCCAACGTGATCCCCTGCAAATTTCCTGCCTTCTGATGTTCATACCATTTTGTAACACCATCTCCTTAACTTGCTTCTACCCAAAACAATATAGCAAAGGTGATGGGATGTCACTTTCATGATTATGTCACATTACATAAGACCCTATCTTAGACTGGAGAGAGACTCTCCCCACAGGCTCCATGAACTAACTGGCCATGTTGGAGAAGCCCATGTGACAAGGAACTGGAATTGATCTCTAGGACCCAAGAGCTTCCTCCAGAACTTAAGGGAAGCATCCAGCTGACATCCAGCAGAAATCTGGAAGCCCTCAGTAATAGAGCTGTAAGGAAACAAAGCCTTCTAGCCACCAGAACAAGCATGGAGGGGGACTCCTCCTCAGTCAAGCCTCCAGATGAGAATGCAGCCCGGCCAACACTTGACTGCAGCCTGTGAGGTTCTGTGCAGAGGATCCAGTTAGCCTGTGCCCGGACTCGGATCCACACGATAACTGCATTAATGTTATTAATTGTGAGATAATAAATGTGTGTTGTTTTAGGCTGCTCAGTTTGTGATAATTTTATAATCATGATAATCTACAATTGTGATCATTGATATTGTGATGATAACTACTATACCCAGCTTTGCTGGGACTTTACCACCCTGAAGCTCCTTTCTTAGGCTTCTGCTAACCCCCAGCTTTCTTGGTTGCCTGCCCCTCTTGACATGTTCTGTGTACATCCTGTCTGTTCCCCAGCTCGCCGAGGAAGGCCCCCTAAGACACTCCCATCATCATGCACTTAGAGGTGATAATTGAAACTGTGGGGGTCAGTGAGATCATAGGAGAAAGAGCATGTCGAGAAAAGATCAGAACAAGGACCAAACCCTGGGGAACCCTCATATTTAGAGGTGGCTGGTCTGAATGGAAATGTGCTGTAAGCATAAAAATGTGTGCCCAATCTCAGAGACTTAATATGGAAGGAAAAATGTAAAATATCTCAATAGGTTTTGCAAGGATTACATGTTTAAATATAGTATTTTGGATGTGTTAGGCTAAATAAAATATAGTATTAGATTAATTCAACTGTTTCTTTGTACTCTTTTAATGTGGATACCAGAAATTTAAAATAACATACATGGCAACTAATTAAAAAAAGAAAGAAAGAAAGAAATTAAATCCATGGCTTGCATTTGAGGTTTCCATTATATTTCTACTAAACAGAGGAATAGATAGATGATAGATAGATAGATAGATAGATAGATAGATAGATAGATAGATAGTAGATAGATAGACAGATATTTTGGAATCATGTATCGAGTATTTACTGACACCAGGCACTATGTCATCTGATCCTCACTGTTACTCTGTAAATCAGATATTGTTACTTCCATTTCACGAATGAGAAAGTTGAGGTGTGGAGAGATGAAGTGATTAGGTGATCTTCCCAAGAAGGCGCGCGAACTTATAAAGAGTCAGAAATTCAAAGCCAGGTCCATGAGACTCAAAAGCCAGGACCGGTACCCACGATGCCCCACTGGCTCCTCAGATGAATGAACGAGTGCGTAAATGTGTACGTGTCTGATGGTGATGAAAGCTCCTGCCACCAGGCTCCTTAAGCAGGCCGAGTTGTAGAGAGGGCACCCCTGCCACCCACCCCCACTGCCTAGTGAGGCTGCCACACACCCTCCCTCTGGAATCCCTCCCTGCAGGTACTGTTCCGAGCACCATTTCAGATCTACTCCTGGCCTCTGGTCCCCAAAGAGAGGCCAGCCTGGCAGAATCACAAGGTGACATCAAGTGGAATTGGAGACGGAGCTCAGGCTTGGCACCTGGGAGTGGGCCGTCCTATAGAGGATCTCCTGGCACACTCCCACCCCCTGCCCTGCCTGCCACTTCACAGAGCAGCCCCGCCTGGCAACCCGAGCCTCCCCAGGAGGAAGGTGGTCTCCCCAGAGGCTGCTCCCTGCCTGCGGGGACTGAGCTCAAATGCCGTGGGGACAGGACTGGGCCCCTGGGGACGCAGACCTGTGTGGGCCCACTTGCCTTCTCCTGTCTTCTGACACTTGGAGCAGGGGTGCGACTTGCAGGCCACGGAACTGGTAAGTGGCAAACTTTGGGTTCTAGTCCAGATCTGTTGAACCCCAAACCGGGTGCTCTTTTTCCCATAACTGCCATCCTCCAGCACCAGTCCCCCTGCATTACTGCTTACTTCCCTAAGCCTCAGTTTCCTTGTCAGTAAAATCAGGATGATAAGAATCAGGCTGCTGGGAGGATTAATCGACATACTGCGTGTGAGGAGCTTAGCACAGTGCCTGGCACGGCACAAACGCTCGGGAAATGAGTGCAATTACCATTATCAGAATCATTAGCATTATCATTACGGCGGCCCTCGTGGCGTCCGGAGCGACTGTTGGCAAGTCGCTGGCAGTGAAGAGGCTTCAAGGCTTCTGGCATGGCCAGAGACACTTTCCAGGAGAGAATGACCGAGATGAACATGTGTTTGAGCATTGGCGGCTGTCCTCCCTGGACGGCCCCTGCCTCCATGCCACAGCAGCCCGACCTCTGGAGTCCCCAGGGCCCTGGGTGCACAGGTGAGCCAGCCCCAGCAGGCTTGTGGACATGGATGCCCATGTCCCATCTTCCTCCAGCTCTGGGCGGGCCCCCGGAAGTGGGGGGTGCCCTTCTTGGGCCTTTCTCCTGATTCCCCACTGCTTTAGCTGTTGTGTGATGCCAGGCGTGTTCCAATGTCCTTCCTGTGCGTGCATGGGCCATAGCAGAGCCACCAGCCCTGAGCGGCTCTGGGAGACACAGCCTGTGGAAAGCAAACGGGGCTGTGGTTTCCCCATGGAGCCCAGTGGAGGGGAGGCTGACTGCTCCTTTGCGTTTTCTGGAAGCTCTGGGATAGGCCAAGTGGGATGTCTTAGTAGCTTCAGCAGGATGGCATAGGGGTGCGGGAGAGTGTTGGCAGGGGGCGCAACCCTGACTGTCCTCAGCAGCCTGGCCCCTGGGAGGACCCCGGGAGCCCTCCAGGTTGGTGGTAATACCTGTTGCTGGAGGACTTCCAAAGAGGCAAATAGTCTACTGTTCACAGATAGGTGGAGGGCTTTTTTCCGGAGGATGGGGGCGGGTGAGAAAGAGCCGCCAAATAAATTACAGCCTGATGCTTCTTCCAGCCCAGGAGACAAATATTTATATTTATATTTATGTCACTAATCCTCCTGAGGGGAGCTGGTCTATATATGACCACAGGCTGCCTAGAAACATTTCAAAGTACCCTCAGTCACGCCAACAGTCTGGTGACACCGATGGCTGCCCCCGCCAAGAGCAGGGGTAGGGGGAATGGGTGGCGGGTGGCTGCAAGAAGGGACTCGCTGGGAACTTCTGGACGGCGGACAGGGCCATGAGAACGGCTGGGGCTTGAGAAAAAGGGAGAAATGTGGCCCAGACCTCGCTGTCCCCACCAGGCTAAGTCCCCTTTACATCTCTTACAGCACCGTGCTGCTGTGTGGCATGGTGTAACCAGAGCTCAAAACAATACACTTACTTGATGATTATTTGACGAATATTTTACCACCCTGCGGTAGGCCCCTCTCGCCCACCCAAAGATGTCCAGGTCCTAATTTCTAGAACCTATGGATGTGTTACTTAACCTGGTAAAAGGAGATGTGATTAAGTCAGGGTCTTGAGATGGGGAGGTCACCTCGATCATCTGGGCAGGCACAATGAAATCCAAAGGTCCTTATAAGAGGGAAACAAGAGGGTCAGTGTCAGTAGCAGGAGATAGGACCATGGAAGCAAGAGGGTCAAGGGACACAAGGACAGGGCCACAAACCAGCAATATGGGTGGCTGTCAGGAGCAGAAAAAGGGAAGGAAACCGATTTTCCCCTGGAGCCTCCAGAAGGAACCCGCCCTGCCAACACCCTGACTTCAGCCCAGGGAGACTGATTTTGAACTCCTGGCTGCCAGAGTCACAGGAGAATAAATTTCTGTTGTCTTAAGCCACTAGATTTTTAGTAATTTGTCACAGTGACAGTAAGAAGCCACTACACATACTATGAACGGCAGGAAGGCAGCTGACGTCTGCTGATGTCCCTGCAAGGCCCAGCATGGGGCTGGAGTGGGATGATGAGCTCCACAGCTAGAAGACTAAATGTCTCCACTCAAGGCTTCTTCCTTGCAGTCTGAGAGAAAGCTGAGTTCAGAGAGGGTAAGCCAGCCATCCAAGTTTGCACAGCTATATGTTAATCTTGGCCTCTAACCACAGGTCCCCGATCCCAGCCACCCACCCTGACCCAGGCCCTATCTGTCTGCAACTCCTTCCTCAACCAGAGGCCAGGCCCTGCTCAGCCGGGACCCTGGCCACACTGACCACCTGAAGATGCTCTGGGCCTATTTCCTGGCACCCCAGCATGGCACCCATCTTTGTAGCAAGGGCACCAATGTGTCTGTGCACCATGAAGGAAAATTCTGGATGCCAGGCAGCAAGCAGATCCAGAGAAGAATAGTGCAGCCAGCCGGGAGAGGGCATTCCTTCCCACTGGGAGGGTGGCCTAAGGGGCTTCCTGGCAGAGGATGTAGGGTCCGAGATGGTTTGGAGGGTCAGCAAGGAGGATGGCCATGCACCTCATTATTCACTCCATGAATTGCTCCAGTTCTACAGGCCCTGAGGGGGTCCTGGGTCAAATGAGTCAAGGTTCCCAGGTCAGTTGAGAAGTGAGGTCCACAGTCTCCCCCTCCCAGAGCTCCCCCACAGCCACAGCCCTCTCTGGCCTGCCTGCTGCACTCAGGGAGGGGCTGCTCAGGCCCGGGCCTCCAGGAGCGGCCACGCAACCTGCCCTCTGGGTCTTAAGATCTGTCTGGGGAGACACGACTCCCATATGGGAAAAGCCCGAGCTCTCACGGGGCCAGGGCAACGATCAGGCCAGACCTCAAGGAAAAGGCTGGTTCTTTTATAGGAAAAACTTAGGTGAGCTGAGAGGAGCAAGGGGAGTCCAGGGATGGCTCAGAATAACGGGCTGCTGTTGTTTCAACGGAGACCTGCCCCCGCTCATGCATGTGCACGTGGCCACGAGGCCGCCTCCCCTCCCCCGCCCCTCCCCCCACAGGGAGTCACAGAGCTGACAGCCCTGAGCAATGGCTTGGGTGCTGTAAACACACATCATTCATTTGCCTACCTTAAGGGCGGCTTGTAAGTCTTTCTTTGTGTGTGTTTTCATCAAGAAGTAATCTTTACAACCACAAAAAAAATGTCCAATAACATTTCTCTCCCTTGGCAAACATCCCCCGTATATCAAAGGCTCAAATACACAATGCGGAGGCTCGCAGGGACAGGTGCTGGCGAGAGCTCTAGAGCGGCCTGCAAGAGCTGTCGGAGGGGCACATGGGCTCGCACGAATCTCACGCGGCAAGCAGAAGACATACCTCCTGCTGCTTGCCCGTTCTGCCTTTCTTCTGGAACCGCGTCTCGAGGCCCGGCACTGGGCCAGCCCCGGGTACACAGCCACGAGCACGTCAGGCGGCTTGTCCCGAAGGAGCTAGTTTTACTGCGTGCTGTTCTAAGTGCTTTGTATGTTGTAACTGGTTTAGTCCTTGCAGAAGCCCCAGGAGGGATTCTGACGATCCCCATTTTACAGATGAGGAAACCAGAACCCAGGGAAGTGGAAGTAACTTGCTCAAGGTCACAGGGCTGGTCAGGGGCAGAGCCGCTTTGCCTGCATAGTTCCTCCACTGGCCTGAGCGTCCCAAGGTCAGGGTTAAGCGATGCTCATCTCGGCACAGGGCTCAGTACAAAGCCGTCCTCAGGAAAATACTGGCAAGTCGTAGGAGCGTAAACTCGAGGGCGAGAAGGGACCACAGGCCAAGTTCAGAACCCAACCCCCTCCACCCCCCCCCATATTGCACAATGAAGCCAGCAAGTCCCAGAAAGCTGAAGGAGCTTTGCAAGGAGCGTCCTTCTCAGAACAAGAGCCTCCTGGCCCCCCACATTAGCACACTTGGTTGTTCACACACTTTCTATCCATGAGTGTCCCTAGTAAGCCAAAGCTATGAACGAGCAGCCACTAAGAGCCAGACAGGAAGCCAGGTGCTTGAAGTGTTTACTCAGCTCACCTCTCAAGGGAGAAGGAGGTTGGACCTCCCCAGCTCTGGGGACTCAAGCCACGTGCTTTCCACTGCACAGAGCTCCACTCCGACTGCCCCTGGCTAGACAAGCTCCACCCCTCCCTTTAGGAGCCTGGCCCTGGGCTAGGTTGCAAGGAGGGGCGTGGGGTCACTGTGTCTCCCCAAAATCCATCACCATCACGAGAGGACCTGGCTTCCAAAGGTGTCTGGCTCAGACCTGGACCTGTTCTGTAAGGAGCAATGGATCCATGCACCAGAATCAGAATCAGACTTCCTGTCTAAACCAAGTGCTCTCAATGGTGTCAGGGTCGTGCACCCAACAGCACTATCATCCAACCTTCTCTATTCTCCTTAACCAGCTTTACTCTTCGCAGCACACAGATCCAGCAAACACAGTTCTCACGTGTTTTGTTCCTGTATTTACTTTCTGTCTCCTGGATTGGAGTATAAACAGACTTTGGTTTTGTTCATTTGCTGTATCCCCAGGGCCTAGAACCGTGCCAGGTATATAGTAATTGGTCAATGAGTTGTTGTTTTTTTTTTTAAATAAATGAATGGACCCCTTTGAGAATCTGAAGAAATTTTAAAAATCTATGGATCCTCCCAAGTGTACGCACACACACACACACACACACACACACACACACACACACACCTGCATGAATATCCAAGGTCTGTGAGTCAGGGAATTCCTCGCAATGTCTGGTCACCCAGGTTCCTTCCCTGACGAAATTCCTGACAGCCAAAATCTGATTTGCTCCAAGCAGAGACAATGTGAAGGGTGCTCCCTCTAAGGGAGCCACCTGTCGGTCCCCCCTCCCCCACAGGCCAGGGACATTCTGAAGCCCTGTGATTTCCTCCTCATGCTCTGCCCTGACCCCCGTGGAGGCTTGCTCTGTGCCTGGCTGAGCCCCTGCCTGGGGGCTGCCAAAGTGAATCTAGCTCTGCTTCCCTCCGGTCGGGAGAAACCCAGCTGGTAAAACCCGATGTATTCCCCGCTCCCTCCGCCACTGCCTCTGAGCATGGCTAATGAGCACACCTGACCTCACACGCTCACCCCAGCAACTCCGCAAATGTCACTCATGATCCCTCCTGCCATCCAAATGCAGAGGGCACAGGATTTTAAATTAAAAGTTATATCCTCACATGTTTTGTTTCTCTACTCTTTCAAAAGAACTTGCTGATAATTCCAGGCCTTTTGATCCTGAGCCAAGGGACCAGGGTCACTTTCCCACCTGAGTAGAATGGACTGATTTAAATTTCGGAGGGAGCTCAGGGGGTGCATGGATCGGGGTCTCCATCGGCTGCAGTGAGGTCCAGAACAAAGCTTTCTGTACTGGCTAAGGGCTGTGACGAGGGCAAGGAGACATGCATGGGGGCAGGGAGCAGAGATGACTGTGGACATGGTGACATGGATCCGGACGGAGGGGCCGACGACAGGGGGCCTCAGGACCCACCAGGGGATCCCGGCATAAGGTATGGCCTTAACCCCATGCTACCTCTGGACATGGCCTCCGGCCTCATTCCTTCTCCGGTTCCAAAACCACCCTCGAAGTTCTGTCTGAGCCGGATGCTCATTCTTACTGCCCGGGGCACCGTCCAGTGCAGGGAAGGCGAAGGAGCCAGACCCAGAGAAGGGCTGCTATCGGCATCCTTGAGTCCAGGCAGGAGAGATGGGGCATCACCCCTGGGACGAGATGTGCAGGGTGTGGGAAGGACTCCTTGCTCCTAAATCCCTCTCCCACTGCCCTACCATGATGCCTGACATCTGCCACCAAAGACCTGTATTTTGATGAGGGGTCTGGCTCGACCACAATGTGACACTGGGCAGCTCTGAACTGCTTTGACCTTTATTGATAAGATGGACACTAATATCTACCTCCTTGGGTTGATTTCAAAATTAGATCAAGTAACTCATGTAAAGGACCTGGCGTAGTCCTCAGCATACAAAAGGTGTTCAGTTGAGATTGGTTCTTCTAGCCCATCCTTTGAGCTCTTTCAAGTATCGCTGAGTTCAGAGCTTTTCCAGCAAAGAAGTGGCAGATGATGGGATGGGGGAGAGCAGGCAGGGGAAGCAGGAGAGAAATCCATCCCTGGCCCAAACCAGACAGAGAGGGAGGAAGGGAGGTAAGGAAATGCATTAGGAGTTAGGAGGAGAGGGGTTACATAGGGAAGAAGGAAAGGAAGGGAACAGGGCCACGCTGGGCCAGGCCCTGTCCAGGGTGCTGAGAGAAAGAGCCAGGCAGGAAGGACCCTGCCCAGGAGCGCGCCAGTCTGGTAATGGTGGTGGGAGGGGAGTGTGCAGACAGCAAACGAGCCCCGTTAGTGTGGGGCAGGGAGTGATGGGGAAGCAGGAGACACCCCCGCCCATCACCCCACACACTCTCCTCTACGAATGCCTCCCTTGGGGTGTCCCCCTGAAGTCTCCCCTACTTAGCCCGCAGTGGCACGCTGCTGTCTTCAGGCTAGATTCCAAATTCTCGCCATGACGCACCACAACCCAGATCAAGCCCTCGCTGGCCCTTCAGCCTCCTCTCCCGCTCCCCCTGGAGTAACAGGACCACTGAGCTGCCGCCGAAGCTCCATGTATATACCCTTTCCTGGCTCTTCTGCCCCAAACGCCCTTCCCCAACCCAACACTTCAACACAGCTGACACTACAGAGTAAGAGCTCGAGAAAGAGAACCCTACTCGTTAGTAGTGAGTCCGAAGTCTCAATTAGGACACCTTCCTCTCCGACTGGGGGTTGGGGCTCCTCCTTCTGCTGTGCTCCCCCAGCAGCTGGATCACCACCATTGATCACAAGTCGGTACTTTTCTGGCCCAGCTTCCCGGCCATGGCTTACTCCCCACTGCACCTGCTGCATTCTGTCCAGAGCCTAGTGCAGCCGGGGACCAAGCAAAGTTTCATAACGAGCACTGGCCAGGCTCCAGGACGAGTAAAGCAGGCAAGGCTTTGCCCTCATGGAGCTTCTCGTCGAGTGGGAGGACAGACGTTAACTAAATAACAATGCTTACTAACAATTATAAGCAATGATAAGATTGATGGGCAACAGATGAACAGAATCTGGGAGCTTTGGGAATAAGCAGCAGGGGGACTGTATCAAGTCTTGGGAGTCCCTTGAGGGCATCCTGGGGATGTGACCTTTGAGCTCTACAGGAGGAGAGAAAATGAAAGGGGGGGGCAGCAGAGGAATAGCATTCCAGAAGGAGGGAACAGCAATGCCCAGGCTCTGAGGAGGCATGATGCACTCCAGGAACTTAAGAAAGGCCAGTGTGGCCAGGAGCATGGTGAGTGCAGGCTGAGAGATGAACGTGGACCCAGCCTGCTGGACCTTGCAGGCCACTTCTGGCATTTGGTCTGGATTCTGAGTCTTCACCTTTGTGGGCAAGGCCTTGAGGACCTTCATGGGAGCTGGTGCTGCCTTCGGATCTGACCTGGAGGCATTCTCACCAGACTTCTGGGTGATGAGGGGCAGGGAGTGGTTACCAGATGTGAAGCAAGCCCAGCTAGCAGCTGGAGGGATAGACAGCAGATCCAGCCCTGGGGAAAGGGGCTGGTGAGCGTCTCCAGGTTGATAGGACTCAGACAAGCAGGCTGAAGTTTGGAGACTGTTAGCCCAAGCCAGAAACCATAAGATGGATCAATTAGTCCAGAAACTGAGACTGAGATCACATGCAAGGCTGTGAGGCAGGGAGAGGGATGGCCTGAGCCCTACCACACACACACAAACACACACACACACTCAGGAACATCAGCATTTGTTCACAGGGCTTCTGGCTAAGAGCAACCCGGCCAGTCCATGATCTTCGAGCCTGTGTAGCTGGCCTGGGATGCCGTGGACAGGGCTGTCCTGGGCCCAGATGGGGGCTGTGGACTAGGATGCCTCAGAAGCGGCCAGCCCATCCACCCAGCTGGGGACTGAACACCCCGCTGACCAAGGTTCAGATGTGAGACCCCACCCTGCCCTAACCAAAATGGCTTTCGTTTCTCTTTTGAACCTTATGCTATCTTTTGTTTGTTTTCGGTGAAGACATAAAACTTTATCACCATTAAATTAGGAAAAATCACAGCAGCTTCCACAACCTATCAAAACAGGCAACAGCCTAGAGAAGGGGCCAACGCGGGGCCAACACGATTCACAGTGTGGGCAGGGCAGGCGTCAGGTTGAACATCGAGTGCAAAATGGCCAAGCCTTACTCAGAGCTCACTCTGGGCCAGCCCTGTTCTAAGTCATCGAAGCGTATGAGCCTGTTCAACCTCCTAATGGCCTTGTTATTCCCATTTTGTGGATGAGAAGCTTGAGGAAGGGAAAGGTTAAGCGCCTTGCCCAAGGTCATGCAGCTACAAAGGAAGAAGACGGGATTAAAAGCCGGGAAGTCTGAGTCCAGCGCCTGGGCCCCTGACTATACCAGGTTCAGTGTCTCTGCAGGGTGCTGAGATGGGTGCCAAAGTTGGTCTTCAAGAAACCCTTGGGCTTAATGAGACAAGATGCTAATATCCGACATATGAGTCCTTCTTTCATTTATCCTCAGAATATTTATTTAGCACCCACTGCAGGAATTAATCAGAAGGAGAACTGGGGAAGAGCGCTCAGGAGAGGGAACAGCATATGCAAGACAGAGACAGAGCAGCACATCCAAGGACTGAAGAAACTCCAGGTGGCTGGCAAGGATCATTGCCCCGGGCACAGTCCCCCTAGCTCTCCTTCCCTGCTGCGTCCTCCCCTTCCTCCTCCTCCTTATTCCAATAATCAGAGCTAGCATCGATTGCAAGTTTAGGACACGCCGGCACCGCATGAAGTTCCTTATAAAGTTATCGCACTAACTCTTCTCGACACCCCTAGGAGGTGAGGACTCCTGCCATCTCTATTTTATAGAGAAGGACCTGAAGCACAGAGAGTTAAGTCACTTGTCCAAAGCCACACAGCCTGCAAGAAGTGGAGTCAGGATTCACAGCAGCCATCCCACCCTCCCGTCTTCACTCTCTGCCCCACTGTCACAGGTGCATACCCTCTTCTAGAAGCTCCTAGACCTTGTCCCCACATTTGTGTGGCTCTAGGCACCCGGCTGTCAGGCTCCCACCCCTCTAGCTGATTTGCTCCACCCTACTCAGGTCCCCCGCCACCTCATGCTCCGTCCTCTGCAGGTGAGATGGCCAGGTCGGCTGTGCCGGGCAGGAGCCAAGGCCCCTCACAGCTGCCTGGCTTCCCCTTCCTCGCTGTGTCCGATGCAGCGAGGGGGAGGGGCGGCTGGCGGTGCAGAGCACAGGCAGGCCCATTTTGTTTTTTCCTTAACAGGTTTCCTATGGCATCTTTGAGTTAAAGGGACAGAGATGAAGGAGGCATTTCAGCTACCATCCAAAGCAGCTGTCAGGCCAGGCCAGGAGCCCGCTGACAAACAGCCCTGTCCCCTCCCCGCCAGCGTGGGTACAGTATCCAAAGGAACTGCAGGCTCAGTGCTTGCTGAGCCCCGCCTCCAGCCCGGCTTCAGAGAGGCCAGGTGCGCCAGCCCATCCGAGAGAGAAAGCTCGCAGGAACGAGAGACCCTTCACTGGCTTTGTGCGGGGCTTTTCGCCAGCAGAGCCTAAGTGTGCTTCAGGAGAGGAAAGTGGGAGAGGACAGGAGCCATTTTGTTGGCTTCCCTGAAAACGCCTGTGTGTGTGTGTGTGTGTGTGTGCGCGTGTGTGTACTTCGGGGAGCCTGTGTGTCCGCTGGTGGGTGCACCTGAGTGTCCCAGACTACAATGCAGGGGTCAAAAGCAGGGCTCTGGAGCCTGCCTGCCTCAGCCCAAAGCCCAAAGCCCAGCCCTGTCACCTACTAGCTGTGTGACGTTGGGCAAGTTCCTTAACCTCTCTGAACTTCAGTTTAGAACATCTAGCCAGTGCTTTATTATTATTACTTGGGGTCTCTTAGCAGTTTTATGTGCCTGTGGGAGTCTGGGTTCTGTGCCTGCTTTATGAAACTGTGAGACTCCTGTAAGCAGCTCCGCGATGCTATGTAAGACCCAGAGCAGGGGAGAGCCTTCACTCTGGACCCTTTCCCGGCCAATGTCGTGAACATTAGTGGCCAGACCCCTTGATGCTGGTCTGGGGGCTGACGCTCTTGGGAGGGCGTGCCTAGTTCTGGAATGAAAATGAAAGTCCCAGACTGAAAAATTAGCACCCGACTCAGACTACCACACCTGACACGGTCCTCAGGCATCACCTAGGAGCCCTCTCTTAAAGATGCGGAAACGGAGGCCTGGGGTTGTTGGTTTCCTCCTTACTGTGCTGGAGGCTGCAGGAGCGGGTGGTTGTCAGTGCGAGCCCTGGCAGGCCTGCTTGGTTCCTCCTAATGGACTTCCTCACCGGCCAGCCCCCACAGGGAGGCAGTGGCTGAGCCACGGGGAGATCGAGGCCTTCTGACGGACTCTGGAGAAACATAAAGTGGTTCACCCCCATGCATCCTGAGCACCAACTAGAAGGGGATGACTTAGCCCCAGGTCGGGTAGACAGTAGGCACTCCATAAATGAGAGGTATTTATTTTCTTTGCCCTGGAATTCAAGGATCTATGTGTTCCCCGTCAGCCATGGCCTCCGTGCCTTACGAGCACCTGCTGGGGGCGGTGAGCGAGCACCACATCATGGCCCCTGCTCTCTAGAAGCTACAGTCTAGTAGGGATGGTAGGGAATTCGTCAGAAAACCCTGCAAATATCTGCAAACAAAGGAAGAGAGACCGTTGTTCCCGTTGCGGAAGAGGAAGTACAGGAAGATGGAGAAGGAGAATCTGGGCTAGTCCTCCCGACACAGTGCTGCTGGAACTCACATGTGAAGGATGGGGTGGGGACTCCCAGCAGGAGGGACTCAGATGAGGTGGCCAGAGGAGGCACAGCCCACTTGAGGAGCCGAGCGAGGGCAGTGTGCCCGGAGCACAGGAAGAGTGGAGAGAAGTCACCAGGTGATCCGACACAGATGGTGGCCCACGAGAGACACAGTTAGGCACGAGGCCCACCTGCCGGGGCCGGGGTGCTGCACGGGCAGATGGGGTTGGGGCCGATGGGGGGAGCAGGCTGTACCCACGTGTGTGCGTGCCTGTCCCGGGCCGCTCCCCAACGGCCTGCAGGCCTTTCTCCCAGCCGTTCGCAGCTCAGCCCTCCAGCTGTGTGCAGCCCTACCCACTTCCGAGGGGGCTGCATCCTCAGGACTGCACCATCCCCTCCCCAGCTGTTCACAGTCACCCTTCCAGCTATTTACAGCTGCCACACTCCGCTCTTATCATCCCTCTCCAGCTGTCTGTAGCCACCATCCCAGTTATTTGCAATTTCCATCCCCCACTTTGGGCATCAGGTAAGGCTTGCTCAAGATGAGTTCCAACAACAACAGCAATGACTATTAGCCAATAATCGAGGGTCTGTTGTCTGCTAGAAACCGTGCCACGGCTTTTCCGGGCACTCTCTGATGTGATCTCACAGCCACACCTTCACTCATTCATCAGGTCTCTCTGGCCTGCCTCCTATCCACCGGGTACTGCAGGAGCGGGGGGCGGGGGTGGGGACAGTGAGGCCCCAAGCACCCGTCTTGCTGCTACACTGGAGCTCTCAGTCTCATCAAGGGGACATGTGTCAATAATGTAATGACACCAGTAAATATGTAATCTCGAGACAGTTCCAGGAAGACAGCCAAGGTGTGCGAGTTGGACAGGTGATCAGAGGAGGGCCCCCAGGGGGATGAATCTTGAGCTGGGAGCTGAAGAACGGGCATAATTTGATTTGGCCGGGTGGGGCTGGGGTGAAGGATGAGAGGAGCCTCCAGGCAGTGCTGACAAATGGCCAGGTGGCAGGAGCACAGACAGTGAGGTCAGCGGGAGCCAGGTGACCTGGTCAGGCTGGCCGTGAAGGCTGTGGGTTTCTGGGAAGAACAGACTGCAGGAGGCCAAGAGTGAATGAGGCGAGGGCAATATGAAGAAGCTCTTGCAGTCACTCAGATGAGAGGCGAGGGGCCCTGGGACCAGGAGGTGGCAGGGGACCGATGTGAGAGACTGTAGGAGGCAGACAGACAGGACTGGCTGATGCAGGGGGCAGAGCCCAGACAACCTGCAGCTTTCTGGTCGGGCTCCTGGGTGACCAGTGCTCCTGGGTGACCACGGTGGAGGGGCAATGTGTCCCCGGCACAGGGAATGGCAGCTGCCCGGGCAGAGAGGCCTGGGCGGGCACGGCACCCTCAATGCACTGGAGGTGATGTAGTCTCGGGAAAGCATCAGCACCCCGAGGGAGAAAGCCTCAGGCGGGAGACGTAGGCAGGGCCTAGGTCACAGGACCCTGTAAACCCTGCCCTGGGAAAAGGTCCTGAGATTCTCAGGGAGCCACGGGACTCAGAGCAAGAAAAGGCAGGGCCTGGAGGCCCTCAGAAGGATGCAATACATGGGGGAGGAGGGCTGGAAGCAAGGGTCCTATTAGCAGGTTCCTGCAACAATCCAGGTGAGGCATGGTCTTCTGCATAGACATATATGTAACATGTGTACATGTGTATGCACATCATTGCTTCCCTTGGGAACTTTTCCCTGTGGGAGGGTCTGGCCAGGGCAGAAAGGAGAGGAAAGAGTTGGTATGAACCCCTTGGTGAGCGGTCACAAAGAAGGTGATTTGGAAGAGCATGCAGATCCCGTCGGAGACCACGGCTGCCTCCTCTTGGGGACAAACCTGGTCCCCAGAGTGTCTGCTGTCTCAGCCCTTCTCTCTCGGCAGCTAAAGGATGTCTCTCTGGCCGTGGCCAAAGGGAAAACTTGTGAAGCTGTGGTCACAGGTGTGTTTTCCCCCTGGACTGAACACGGAGAGGCCGTCACCTGTCCCACTACCCCTGGGGTCCAGGAACCTTGGGGGAGAGTGTCTCTGGAAAGGAGACAAAGGGATTGTCCAGGAAAGCCTGTTTCTGTGCGTCATTCACCAGCTGCCCCCTCGTCGCTGCGGGCAGAGCACAGGCATTCCTGTCTCCGAGGGCAGACGGAGGCCTGCACCATCGCCAGGGTACTACGAAGCATGGACATCACCTGGACCCGGCAGGAGACCTGACTCAGCATCTCACGGAGCCAGGCCAGGGACTCTGCATTTTACAAGCTCCCCCCAAGATTCTGACTTCTACTAAGGCTGTGCTTCTCAAACAGCAGAGGAATCGCCCGCGGATCTTATCAAGCATAGGTTCCCATGCACTCGGTCTGGGGTGGGGCCCGAGAAGCTGCACTTTAACAAGCTCCCAGGTGAGGCCCGTGCTCCCGGTCCGTAGACCACGCTCTGAGCTGCAAGGCGCTAAAGGCTGAAGCTTCCGGTTTCCAAACTTTTTTTCATTAAGGAAACAAACCCATCTCGAAAGCAACCCTGCACAGAACCCCAGTGTATGAAACAGAGGACATGAATTAGGAACGTATCGTACACATACAAATGTATAAGGCTTGCCTATTGTGAAATCAGGCAGTGAAAAGAAGGCAGCTTTGATGAAGTGTGACGTTCAGGATTTCTGTTGCTATCGTACAAGGACCTCAGCGTCCATCATATTCAAACCTAATATGTACCGTGACCCTGGAGCCACGGCGTCAGAGCTGCACCTGCCGGTGATGGGGGAGAGGCTGCTCTGGCTGCCCCCCTCCCTGCGCAGACTCGAAGCTCCGGACTGAGCCTTCCTTCCCTTCCTTCGCCCCACCCCTCCCTGCCAAGTAGCCGCAGCTAAATATAGCCGGCAGCCAGGCTTTGGAGGAGAGGCACGGGTGAGCGGGAAGCTGCGAGGAACCATCGCTCATGCGCACTGGAGTCCACAACGCCAGGCCCACTAATTAGTGGCTTGGCAGCTGGGGAGGACAGGAGGGACCATGGTGGGCCAGGCCCCGCGGCTGCCTGCGTTCCCCTGGAGGAAGGCAGGACAGAGTGGTGTCTGCAGGGCTTGGCAGGGGCCTGGGAGTGGCCCATCTGTTGGGAAGACACAGGGCCGGCAGGAGGGGAGGGGGCGTGTGGGAAAGATCAGGCCAGTGGAGCCGGAAGGACCCCAGTGTGAACCTTGAGCGTGCCATTCCCTCACTGTGCCGTTCCGCGTAAGTTGCTGGACCTCTCTGGGCTTTTAGATAAAAAAGAGATACTCTGTACATCAGGGGGGATGAAAGGGATGCCATTTGTGACAGCGCAGCTCTGCAGGAGAGCTCATGCCCCTGTTGTCCCCAGCTGGAGGTCACGGTTCTCAGGGCACTGCCCAGCTCAGTCCTGCTGATACAAAGCTGTGCTCGCTTTCCAGCACGCGGCCTATACAGCCTCTCTGCTTCCCCGCCTTCAAGGAACACGGGGGCCTCGGCTCACTCGCAGGCTGCCAGGTCACAGCCATCGATGTGGAAGGAACCACTCTCTGACATGAGATCTGTGTCCCTGGGCCACCCTCGATCATCACCAAACACCCCGGATGGAGATGCCCCATGATGCGTCTGACTGTTCCCCCACCAGGGGCTCCGTGAGGGCAGAGGCGGCACCTCGTCCACCTTGGCACCACGCAGGACTCAGAAGGACAGTGGCCATGTCTTCCTTCTCTCTTCATGTACATGTGCCCGTCAATGTCTCCGCCCAGAGCCCTCGGCTCAGCTGAGGTCCTGGGCTGCACGTCTCATACCCGGGCAGCAGAACCCTCTTCCCTCTGCTCAACCCATCCACGGCCTTCCTCGTCTCCCAGATGCTGCATAAAGCTTGCCCTCTGTAGGACGTCTTTCCTCCCTGGGGAGGCAGGGACAAAGGAAGGACCAGCACCACACAGAGTTCTCACAAGCCCGGAAGAGAGTGCCTGTGTCACACCCATTTTACAGTTAAGGAAACAGAGGCCCAGGGAGGGCCTCTCGTGATTGAGCTGGAAAGTAGAGCCAGGCCTCCAGCCCAGGACTGCTCGTTCTCAGTGCTCTCCCCACGGCTGGCTGCCTTCCTGCTTCCTGGCTGGGCTGGGATCAGCCAGCCTTTCCACCCCAGTTCCTGGCAGAACTGTTGGCCTCTCTTTGTGCTTTATTTGCTAACGTCCTCAAGTCCCTCCAAGTCTGCTCTCCCGGCTTCCAACCCTGGCCGTCATGCTCTCAGCCAGGGCTCCTGACTAGCCCTCTTCTCCGCATGGGGCACCTGGAGCATAACCCAGGATCCCGGGTAGGGTGAGCAGGCTTCTGCCAGCACTGACTGGAAGGCTCTTCTTTCCCTCTGCCCTGCGACAAGGAAGGGGACATACAGCAGCTGATTTAGACCCAGCGCAGTGGGTACAAGAAGAATGTCATACCATGAGATGACGAAGGTTGCCCAGGGCAGTGTGCGTGCATATTCCAAGTGAGCGGGCTGGGCCATCAGAGCTAAGGGTGCCCAGAGGCCGAGGGTTCCAGGACCTGGGGTGGTTAGGGAAGGCTTCCTGGGAGAAGAGGGAGGATCCCATCCTAAAGTATCTGGAGGAGGTAAGAAAAGCAAGGGGTCCTACTCATGCATGCCTACGGCCTGCAGGTGATCTGCTGGGTCCTCTGGCCGTAGGCTGGGGGCGGGAAGAAGCTGGCACCTGCTGAGAGCATAGTGGTGATGAGGGCTTGGCCGAGTGTCTGAAATCCTCTGCCCTGAGGGCTGAGTGAGTCAAGAAGTCCATGAGTGCTCGGGCCTTTGGCCACGATGGGAGGCAGTCTTACATGGTAGACTCCAGGACACGCACACCTGGGTGGGTTCAAGGTCTGGTTTTTGTGCTTTATGACTCCACGACCTTGGGCAGGGACCTGTCGGACCCTCAGCTCCCCTATCTGTAAAATGGGTAATCCTAATCCCTAATGCCTCTCCTATGTGTGCTGAGAAAATTAAAGGACAGCATAATTAACTACCATTTACGGCTCACAAGCATAACACTGTTCTGAGTGCTAGGCAGGTTTTAAATAATTTAATCCTCACCATACCCCCACAAGGCAAATTTATTATTAGCACACAAAGTAGTATTATGACCATTTTGTAGACAAAGAAGCAGGGGCATAGAGAGGTGAGTGGCTGGTAAGGAGGAGCACTGAGATTTGAACCCAGGGAGCTGAACATTAGAACCCAACGACATGGGGCGCCTGGGTGGTGCAGTTGGGTAAGAGCCCAACTCTTGATTTCGGCTCAGGTCATGATCTCAGGGCTGAGATCACGCCCTGAGTTGGGCTCTACGCTGGGTGTGGGGTTGCTTTGAGATTCTCTCTCCGGTTCCCTCTGCACCCCCCGATGCATGCATTCTCTCTCTCTCTAAAAACGAACAACAAAAAAAAAAAAACTAAAATAAAATAAAGCAAACAAAAAAACAACAATGTCATAACCCGTATACTATACATTTAGCAAAGTGCTAGGAGCAAAGGGTGCACAGGTTAGTATTTATTTAGAAGCCTCCGGGGAGTATCTCACCCTGGCCTGAACCCTGATCGCTCCGCGATGACTCCCAAGGCTTGACCTCCAGCCTAGACCTCTTCTACAAGTATCAGACCTTCAAGTGCTGCTAAGTCCCAGACATTTCCACCAGGCACACCTCACTCCCAGCTTGCCCCCAAACAAGGTCATCACCTCACCCACCTACTCCAAACCAGCCTGCCTCCTGGGTCCCCTCAGGCCATCAGGGGCACCACCAGCCCCCTTCCTGGAAAGTCTGAAACCTGGAGTCACCGACAGTCCTTCTCCCATGCCCCCCACTTCAGTCTCCACTGCTTTAAATCACACCTGCAGCTTGTCCTGTTGGCCTGTTGCAATGTGTGCTGGGCTCAGCCCTCTTTGTCCCCCATCCCTCCAAATACAGAATCTTCTATAGAGAGAATATATCTATAGAGTATATATAAGTATACATATATATATATTTCTATAGAGAATCTTATAGCCTCCCCACCATGAAACCCAGTAGCCGTACAACAGCAAGAACAGTCGGGGCCGCAGCCCCCACAGAGCCGCTCTGCCTGCTGAGGACGCGTGCGTGTACCACGTGTATTTCAGACTCTTCTTGGACTGGACTCTTCTTGGATGCACTCAGGCCCATTCCTCAACCCTCCCCCCTTTGTTTGTTCATCTCTGTCTCCCCAGATTCAAGCACAGTGTCAAGCACACTTTGTGGGCTGACCATGTGGCCTGTGATCCAAGAAACAAATGAAGGAGTGAAGTCTGCTGAGGTCACTCCCGGGGCACCTGCAGCCTCACTGCTGTAAGACGCAGCTCTGTGAGTGGTGGCGGGAGCCACCAGGTATAGAAGAGGCCTGACCTGACACCTGATAGGACACAGGACCCTGCGGAGGGACCCTGCCACAAACCCCCCTAAAGGCGTTTCTGAGAAGCTGAGAAGGCGGGGGGGGGGGGGGGGGGCTTTGAAATGAGGCTTTTCCCTAAATGCCCGTCTGCAGAGAGCTGAGCCCTGTCCCCTGCATCCTTCTGGTCCGCTCAAGCGGGCTCATCAGAAACACTGCCCCCCTCCCGCTCCAGCGCATCCTGCCGCTCTCTGGGTCCTGGGCCCCATCCTGGTTTTCTTTCTAGTACCTGCCTGACTGTCTGTCTCCTGCCGCTGGATATGACTTCCATGCAAGCAGGCACTTGTCCCACCTGCTGACGCCCAGCACTTAAACCAATGCGTGACATGTAGCGGACACTCAGCACATATTTGTTAATCGGGGAAAAAAGGTGAAAAACGACAAGGGCTGATAAAGAATCGATCATGTTGCCTCTTAATAGAATCTAATGGTCTTTCAACCAGTGGTGCTGGAGCAATTGCATATTCATATGGGGAGAAAATGAACCTTGCCTCTCTATATATATACATAAATATGTGTATATGTGAATGTATAAATATATATAGAGAGAGATAGAATTTACTAGCTCACTCTAAGAAGACAAAAAATTCAATAACTCAATTAAAAAATGAGCAGAAGCCTTAGACAGACAATAGCCAGAGAGCCATAAATGCCCGGAAAGACGCTCACCACCACTGGCCGTCAGGGCAAATGCGAATTCAAACCACAGTGTGACTCCACTACACTGACCAGAATGGTCAGAACTCAGAAGACCGAGGTTTTAGCAAGGGTATGTCCACGACACAGTCCGGATGGGAATAGAAAATGGCACAACCCCTTCAGAAAGCAGTCAAGCCATTTTTTGTGACGTTTACTGCATATATGACCTAGCAATTGTGTCCCTAGGCATTAACCCGAGAGAAATGAAAACATATGCCCACACGGAGACTTCTATACAGTGTTTATTCAGAGCGACGTTGTTTGTGATGGTGCAAAACCTTGAAATAAACCATATGCGCATCAACAGGTGAATGGCTTGACTAATTACGGTGCATTAATACCGTTAGACATCATTCAGGAGTAAACAGGAATAACAACACGCATGAGTCTCAAAATCATGGCAGGAGAGAAGCCAGGCACAGAGGAGAGTAAGCATCGTATACGACACTGTATGACTCGACAATAGGAACCTCATGGAAAGGCCAATGTAATCTGAAGTGACAGAAGGCACATCAGTTACCTGGCGTTGGAGGAGGGACGGGAACGACGAAGAAGGGACACGAAGGAACTTTCTGGGACGGTGGGAATGTTTATGTCTTCATTGCTGTGTTATTGGGTGGATGCATAAACTTGCCAAAACGCATCCAATTGCACATTTAAGATTGGTACATTATTGTATGTTAATTATATTTCAATAAAGGTGATTAAAAAAACCACATTAAGAACAGGTATCAAGAAACAGTGGTAGGATGCGTAGTAATGTAAGATCTGTAGTAATCAGAGGCTCAAGGATGCACACATGGTCTGTGGGCCCCTGGAAATGGAGTTCGAGCCAATTAAATAGTTATTTAATTTGAATTAATGCGGATGCACTCCATTTAAGGTGATGAGAGCCTTGCAGAAAGCACACATTATTCTCTCTCCCTACACTTCCCCTCGCCCCACACTTTCTCCATGTGGGAAGCCCTTTACAGGCCGACCTCCTCGGCCCCTTTGCTTCTCCCCAGCACAGTGAGAATGTGAAGAGGAGGGCCGACCTCCCCAAATCCAAGACACATGGGAAACATCATGGGCTCGTCTCTTGGAAACATCTTGATCCAGATCCCAGTGCTGCCAAGTCACTTGATCTCTTTGTACCTTAAATTTCTAAATCTAAAAATCTAAGACATTTGAAAGTGTCACCTTTTGGTTGATGCTGGGGGCTGGAGAAGGAACGTGAGTCTACCCAGTTGCCCTGACCTTTCCCACCTCCTCAGGTCAGGATTGCCAGATGGAATCATCATCCCAGTTAAGTTTGATTTCAGATAAATAGCAAATGATTTTTTTAGGATCAGTAAATATGACATAGGGCATTTACCTATACTAAAAAAGTATTTGTTTTTTATGTGAAATTCAAAATTCAAAGGGTGTCCTGTTATTTTTGTTTGTGAAGTCTAGCAACCCTATTTCAGCTGGTCCTGGTACGCGATCCTAGAACCTTTAGGGCTCCAGAGAACACAGCTTGAAACCCTCTTGTTTACAGCAGCTGGTCCTAAGCCAACATGAGCTGCGCTGGTAAACCTTTGAAACTATTCCATTGGAATACAGAAAGGAGATGAAAGGGGCTGGAGCAGAGCTGAGCAGGCACCCCCAAAGTGGGTCTGCCTTCCTCACCCCGCTCGGCAGCTTGATAAGATGCTGGCTCCCTCCTAGCCATGAGTTCCTGACTAGGAGCCAGAGGACAACACAGCCTCGCTGTTCTGCAAAGGAACAGCCAGTCTGGTGGAAAGAGCGCTGGGAGTCAGAAGATAGCTCTGGGCAAGTCATCTCAAATCTCCCTCCCTGACTCAGTTTCTTCATCTGTAAAATGGGCCTCAAGACAAGGTTAAAATACAAGTTACAGAAAAGTGGGAGGAAAAAAGTCACAACAGGTATAATGGACAAAGCAGTGATGCCCAGAATTTATTAAGGGCTCCAAATCAATACGGAGAAGAAAGTGACCCAACAGGGGAAAAACAGGCGGGGGATAGGAACAGGTCACTCCCTGGAAGACAAACAAATAAACAAACACAGGGAGGATAAGCGTATGAAAAGACAGACCTCATTCACACTCAGGAAAATGCAAATCAAAGCGAGATAGCATTATTTGACAATCCCATTGGCAGAAATGTGAAACACTGATAAAATCTAGGGTTGGGAGGGAAATCAACCTAGGTTGTTGGTGGGAATGTAAATGAGTGTGGCTTTGGGGGACGACAGTGAACGATATAAAAAGCAGAGCCTGCGCACTCTGACCGGCCAATTCCACCTGCAGCTTTCCATCCCGGAAGCATTCTTCCGGGTGCGCACAGACACGCATGAACAATGACAGTCACTGCAACCGTGGCTTTTGACAGAGATCACTGGGAGCCACTTCCATGTCCATCCATAACGTAGGTAACTCATGGCACAGAAATCCTTAGAGCCACCAGAAAGAATGAATACAAATACATAAAGAACTCTAAAGACATATGGCATATTAAAAAAAAAAAAGCAGTTTCAGAATAGTACATTTTGTATTATCACATTTATATAAAGCAGTATAACTATATCGGTGTGTGTACATGTGTGTGTGTCTGTCTGGGCCTATGCATATGCATATAACTCTATCTCGATATATGCACAGTGGTGTAAATGTACAGAAAAGATCTAAATTGCATAGCAAACTGTGAGCCTTGAAAATCTGAGAGGCAAATGGGGGAAGAGGGCCGTGAAGGGGGATCCTTTTTACTTGGGAGATTTCTGTGCTATTCACGGATTTACCACTTAAGAACTTAGTTGACAGGGGCGCCTGGCTGGCTTAGTGGGTTAAGCATCTAACTTTGGCTCAGGTCATGGTCTCTCCCGGCTCAGCGGGGAGCCTGCCTGGCCCACGCCCCCCTCTGCTCCTCCCCCTACTCCTGCTCTCTTTCTCTCTCTCTCTCTCTCTCTCAAATAAATAAATAAAATCTTAGGGAAAAAAAAGAACTTGGTTTACAGAGCAGGGACTGGTCGGAATCTCCCTCCCTCCCTCCCCGTGCTTCTGCCCCTCTCAGGGCACCCCCATAATGTCGCTGACTCGCTTGCCTCCTCTTGGAAGGAGCCTCCCTCCTCCTGTTCAGGTGGAGCTCTGCGCTGGAGCCCCTGACCCCTCTCGGTCCTCTTCTGCCCATTCTGCTTCCTCAGGGCCCTTCTCTATCAGCAAGCTGCTCTCCTCTCCCTCCTGCCCCTTCCCCACTTCTGTGTCCTCCAGGGGCCACCCTCCGCCTCCAGCTGATCCAGCTTCTGGAAGGAGGCCTCCACCCCCTTGCCTGTGGCTCTCCTGACCCACAATCCCGGCTCTCTGGTTCTCTTGCGCTCCTGCCAAATTAAGGAAACACTGCTCTGGAATGGCCTTCTCTCGAGCCTCTGTACCCCAACGCTCCCCACTCCTCCTTGGCTGCCTGCAATGGCCTCTTCCCCACCCCTTCTATCAGACTCCTAGCCCTTCTGCCGTGGCAGCTCAAAGGCTAAGCCTTCCGGGAAGCCCAACCCCTTCTCCCTGGTGAGTTCCCCGTCCGCCTGGGTATCTAGCTTAGAGCCACCCTCCAACCGTTAACTGAGTAAGGAACACTTTCTGTGAAGAATGTCTCTGCCAACGTATGGAGGCAGTCCCGTGACGCCAGGATGTGTGACTTACTGAAGGGGGATGCTGAGACCAGCGAAGGAATCTTTAGGGGAATCTGAGAGAGAGGGGAAAAGAGAGGGAGGCACAGTGGGGGCCCATGAAAAAGGGGGGGTTAGATTCCGGGGATTTCCAAGAGGCAGAATCAACAGGATGTATGACCAGCTGGATACAGTGGGTGGGCTTTGGGTTAAGGGGGTCATGGGGTGAGCGGGAGGAAGGAGAGGCGATGAGTGATGGCAGGAGCATTTCCCCGGGCTAGGAAAGCCCGCCCTGCTCCCTGATGAACCCCTCTCCCTCCAGCTCGGGGTTCAGTGATCACTGCCTCCCGCGTGGCCCACTCACCCCCCATCCTGCTCACAGCACCGTGAGCTACGCCTTTGTGGTCCTTCCCACAGTTGTCCTTTCCACGTGTTTGCGTGTCCCTTGATTAACGTCTTCCCTCAGAACCACGAAGGGAAGGAATATGCACCTGTCTTTGTTTTTCATTGTATCTCCGGAGCCCAACCCATACACAACGCATGGTAGATATTACATAAATACTCATCAAAAAAAAAAAAAAAAAAAAAAGCCAGTTGTTAGCTAAAACTTTCTCTACCCTGCAACCACTTCCCCAAAGCCACTTCTGTTTCTCACACACCGATGTGCCCGGGATCTGACCTCATTGTTCTGATACGTCCACCAGCCGGCTTACGCAAATAAGGACTACTTTCGTGAACTCCCATCAGCCCCCAAACCCACTAGGTACTTGGTAAATGTGTTTCTCAATGAAGAAGAGAAAGAGAAGAAATGTTGTCTAAGACTGGATCCAGGAAAACTCACACAGGTTCCTACCTGGACTCCCTGTTTGTCTTGGCTTCTCACAGAACGACCACCCCAAGTGGTATACAGATGGGGGTCTTCGGCTCTGCCAACCTTGGAATCATCCATTTGAAACCCCCATTGCCGGACTGTGGTGTGGTCACCATCAGAGGCTGCCAGGTGGCTGCCACAGGCAGGGCTGGCGGCTCCCGGGCGGTGCTCTGTGACATAGGCTCCAGTCCCTCTGAACACCACTTCTAACCAGCCTGGCAATCTAGGAGCAAAAGCCACTGCGCAGCCTCCCGCTGAGGGATTTTGTATCTATAATCGGCCTCCTGATCAAGACTTGGGGCCTACGCAGCTCTTTCACGTCCTCCAGAGCCTTAGGTCAACCTGAGTTCTCAGGAAATAGAAAACCATGGCAGCTGTCCCCCCAGCCCCCACTCCTGGAGTATTCTCCACCAATTTCATTCATACTCCGTTCCCGGCTCCAGCAGGGCTGGAAGAGCACATCATGCCGCTGCTCTCTCCTCACGACAACTGTAATTTCTTTGCAAGAAATTGACTCATGGCAAATAGGAAAAGCAATGCTTTAAAAATGCCAAAGTCCAGTTGTGCTAATATTCAGCAACCTGAAGCGGCGGTCCATCGAGATCTTTTCATCGATGCATACCAGACAGCTCGGATCCCCAGGTGTGAGTGACCCAGCCATCTGTAACGGTGCCCACCCTGGCGCTGGCGCCGGCCTCGCTGAGGTCAGCTGGGGGGACGGACGAGGTGAAAAACACAACGAAGTAAGGACGAGCAAGCAGACGACTGGAAGAAAATATGCACAATACATATAACAAACAAAGAATGAATGCCCGGATATTATTAAGAGCCCCTGTAAATTACTGAAAAAGGAAAAAGAAATTCAAAGGACCCCAGAAAACTGGCAAAGGATAGGCAGAGACAATTCACAGGAAACGCAAATGGCTGATAAACGGGGAAGATGCTCAAGCCCACTGATAATCAGAGCCAGACACATCGCCCACGCTCCGCCACATCGCCAGCCATCCTTCCCTCCAGCCCCCACCCCAGGCACTCACCGCCTGCCACAATCAGCATGGAGGGGTGGGAGAGCGTCCAAGGAGAATGAGTTCCTCTCTCCTAGCTCGTGGCCTTTCCACAAAAATCTCTTTGCCTGCAGATCCCGGCACAGGTGTGCGTGCTCCTTCCATACTGGCTGTCGGAGCACAGCATGCAGGGGACAACAGGATGTCTTGGCAGCAGGTCCTAATTGTCCTGGAGCTACTGAGACCTGGGCAGATGGGGGGGGCAGAGCCAAGGCCCCCAAGAAGGGAGACCGAGGAGCACAGGAAGACAGAAGGAAACGGGCACCTGCCCACAGGGCTACGCCAGGCACACAGCTGGAATTTTCAAAGGGCGCCATCTCTGGGTGGGATGGGTTGTATGTCTCTCCTGGACAAGGTCAAATTAGGGAAATCATGGAGTCGATTTTATGAATCGACTTAGAGAAAACTGGAACTGGTTCTGTGAACCAGGGAGGAAAAGAGGAAGGAAATCAGAACTAACATTTATTGTGTCTGGTACTACTTTGTGGGTATTATCTCATTTAATCCCCAGAACTAGCCTTGGCAGGAGCCATCAACGACTGCACAAATGGAAGTTCAGAGTGATAAGGGTCTGAAGTTGGCCAAGATCACACAGTGGGTCAGTGCCAGGGCCAGGTCATCTGTGCTCTGAACCCCCCGGACCATACTGAGTCTCTCTGGGGCCTGAGAAATCCACATTTTCTGCTCCCTCGTGCCTTGGAGTCTGCCGGGTCCAACAGGAAGGACCTGGAGGCTGGCAAGACAGGGATCATCCGATGGATTTGGACCCGGCTGGATGGCTGGGTGAGAGAAGCCAGGTTATGACCCATCGCCCAAAGATGATTTCCAGTCCAAGTCCGGTTCCTGCATGTCCCTGTGGGCGCCTGTGTGTCCTTAGTAACGGCATTATTATTCTCCTCTTTCTGTGTCTGGTCTGATTAATCTAATTTGCACATGTGAACGAGAAGCTGCTCTGATCCATTTAATATGTTGGGAGCGCATCCCAGCTTATTTGCATGGTGGGTCTGGCCAACAGAGGTAACTCCTGTTCCCTGCCTGTCCCCCCTCCCTCATCCCCGCCCTCCCACCAGGCAAATTCTTGCTGAGCAAGCAAATGGTGATCCGTGCTGTTGCTTTTAAGTCTTAAAACCCATTAGGAGTGTATTAGCAGACGTGCTGAGAGCTCATTTGAGTAATAAAATTCTTTTCTTGTGCATCTAATAAAACAGGAGACAGAAAAGAGAAAGAAAGAGACTTGGACAGGGAGAGAGGGAGGCTGTCTTCCAGCCACGGTTAAGTAGGAGCACCGAAATCTGTCCGCACAATTCTTGAAAGTGGGCTCCTTCACTTTGCTGATGTTGTTGGTGATGGGACAAAAATGGAGCAAAAACCTTTTCCAGCAGCCTCCATCCGCGGACTGCAGTCCGGGAAGGCGGGAGGGGCAACTTGTTTGCCTTTGAGGTGCAGTCCCGAGACCCCCAGTGGTAGCCTTTGCAGAGTGACCAGTTGTGGCTACGGGCTCGGAGGGCAATCACCATGACCAGGGGTCCCTCCCTCCATCTGCTCCCTCCTCTCACACCAGGCCACTGGACTGCAGCCTGCAGGATTTGAAGACTCTCAGCTTGCTGGCTCTCAGACCCCGTTCTCTGCCTGAGAGACAGCCTATGACAGCCTCAGTGAGCCCAGGTATAAGAGCTCAGTACCGTATCTGGCACACAAAGGAGGAGCGACATAATCAGCATCCAGGGCAACATGAAAATGCTGGGCCCCATTCAAACATAAATAAGAATTTCAAGAGGGCAATAGTACAGCACTAAACCAAGCTTGGGCCCTTCCAAGTACAGAGCCCTGTGCAATGGACGGGTCACATGTCTTTGAAGTCAGGCCTGAGTATATGTTAGATACTCAGTGATTTGTCATTTATGTCTAAATGCCCCCAAAAGAATAGATCCTCAGTTTAACAAATTCCAAATATGTGGGTCGCAGAATCAGCCTAGACTCCCAGAGTATGCTATTCCAGAGGACATTGAAGAGGTCCGGAAAGGCCCTCCCCAGGCATGTGCTAGCCTCCCTGATGCCCTCCTCTGCTTAGAGCTGGCCCCAGATTCTGCAGTTTCCCCTAATGGCCCATTAAGGCCCCATAAGCCAAGACTTATCTAAGTCCTTTTGTGCGAATCCAGGAGAAAAGCTGCACAGAAATCCTCTTACAGTTAATCCCTCTGAGAACAGGGGCTAAGTCTACAAGAATGTAGAGTCGGAGGAGGCCGTCAAATTTGAGAGGCTGGGCTGTGGGAAGGGTCTTCGCCAGGATGAACAGAGACACGGGTCTGCGGCAGCTGGACGGCTCTGCAACACGGTCCTATCCCAGGGCTACTAGTAACTAGATTCTTCACCTGGGGCAAATCCCTTACCCTCTCCGAGGCTTTCCCCAGTCCTTCACAATGTCGGTGAGAGGACAACAGGACAAATATCCAAGGACAGTCATCACAGCATGGCTTATATTCAAAAAGAGGAGGAAGGAGAAAAAGCAACAGAAATGTCCTTCTCAGAGAATTTCAGTTCATTAAATGCTGCTCGTCGGTACAGCGGGACTCTACGCAACAGTGACGTCATGGAAGACTTCTTGTTAAAAATGTCAAGTGGGAGCATTTATACTTATTCTTTCTCTTAAAATCCACCGACAAAAACCAAAAAGAACAAGTAAAAGCCACATCCTCAGTGAAACAAGGAAATGATCCCAACCACAAGCCACTAAGCATATTCCCCAAATACTGCAGAATTCGGACCTAAACAAGGACGGAGGCTGAGGGCATCCTCAGACCTTCAGCAAAATGCGGTTCTCCCTGAAACAAAGCATCTTCGCACCTGAAAGGCTTCTGTGAACTTCTGATGAGTTGTCGGATGGAAGGTGGGCCAGCCATGGGAGAATGGACAGAAGTGCAGGGGCGCCTGGGTGGCTCGGTCGTGAAGCGTCTGCCTTTGGCTCAGGGCATGATCCCAGAGTCCTGGGATGGAGCCCCATATCGGGCTCCTCTGCTGGGAGCCTGCTTCTTCCTCTCCCACTCCCCCTGCTTGTGTTCCCTCTCTTGCTGGCTGTCTCTCTCTCTAATAAATAAATAAAATCTTAAAAAAAAAAAAAAGTGCAGATACCCTGTCGGCACTGAGAGCAGGAAAGGAGGTGGGGAGGCAGAAGCATGAGCCACACTGCCTTTCCCTGGAATGGTCTACGGCCCTGCCTCTGTCCTAGGGAGGTTGCAGAGTAAGGCAGTGGATGAAGGAGGCATCCATCCCAAACCACCGCACAGAGAAGCTTTTTTGACTCTGGGTAAACAGAAATGCTGGATTTACTGAGACAGTATCTCAGCTACCAAACCTGACCTGCTTGTTCATGAGCCCTCACTTCTACGCCCCAGATTTCCGCATGCTGTTCATCAGCAAATATTTGGTCCGATTCAAAAAACCAGAGCCAATTAGTAGGGAACAAGCCAGGGAAGTACAGGTTGAGTTCACAAAATAAATGAACAAAGTAAGAAAATAAGAAATTAATAAAGTAAAAGGCTATGGAAGGACAGATCTCAGAAAGAATTACCAAAGGAAACAATATGAGTTCAGAAAAGCATGGTTCTCTAGTCTCAAAAAAAAGGACATTCAAAGAAGGGCTTCAAGGATTTAAAAGGGAAATTATAAGATAAACAAAAGACGGGAAAGGAGAGCCTGCGGAGCAGGAGAAAGAAAAAGAAAGATCACATTACAGCAACTGAAGAAGGGGGCGGGGGAGGGGTGAGTGAGGCACAGTCTGAAAACCCAAATTAGGCACGTGGTGGGCACGTTTGTGAAGATTAAATAAACAAAGGGGCAAGATCAAATACAGAAACACGGTTATGGAGAAGATCATAGGTATGGAATATTGACAAAAGAGATCCGACGGATCTCTATGGATTTTTCTATCCATAGAGAAAAATAGACAAAGATATAATCCATGAAAACATACGGAAATCGAGAAAGCTGAATCTGAAGATCAAAAGGCACGTGATGTTTCTAAAACTTTTATGAACAGTAACCACCTAAGGGCACGTTGGTGAATTTACTAAATTTCAAGGGAAAAGTATAAGTCATTTGGGCACCCAAGCTGACACACTAAGCTAAACAACAGGAAAATAAGTCTGCTTAGCCTTGGATCAAGCCAGTCGAGCTCTGATGAGAATTTCAGCTTAAGCATCACATACCCAGTGAAACTGTCACTAAGTATTTAGACAACAGGCAGACACTCTTGATCATGTAGGAATTCAGAGAGCACAACGTCCATGAGCCCTTCCTGTAAAAAGTATTTGAGATTGAACTTCAGCAAACCACGAGATCAATCAGAATACAGAACTCTGGGGGCGCCTGGGTGGCTCAGTCCTTAAGCGTCTGCCTTCGGCTCAGGGCGTGATCCCGGAGTTCCGGAGTTCCGGGATCGAGCCCCACATCAGGCTCCTCCCCTGGGAGCCTGCTTCTTCCCCTCCCACTCCCCCTGCTTGTGTTCCCTCTCTCGCTGGCTGTCTCTCTGTCAAATAAATAAATTAAAAAAAAAAAAAAAGAATACAGAACTCTGGAATATAAAACATGCGGTAAGAAGATTGGTGGCGAGTGTTAAATCCTTTTATAAATATGGGGCCAAGATAACACAATGGTGAAAACGACTGCACAGAAAGAGTATAAATGTTATAGATCTTGCCAAGCAAAAAGATGACACTTTTTTTTTTAACTAGGAAAAAGAGGTTGAGGAAATGAAAAGAAATATAAATGCACTGACTTCCTAATCTTTTGAGGAGGGAAGTTAATAAATACTGCAAAAAGGAGGAGGCGGGGAGGAGAAGGAAGGAAAAGAGGGGGAGGAAAACTCCAACTTAGTATGTTTTTTAATCTTTGTCCTTAGCTTTCCAGGGATGTTTTAGGAACTAGTGTCCATTTATCTCAAGTTTCACCAGTTCCTTCCATTTCTCTTTAATTCGTTTTCCCATCTGTTAAATTCAAGTCAAAGTTTCAGAAAGTAAAAATAAAACGGAGAGCATGCAGCAGCCCCATTTTTTTTCCCCTAAAATTCATTCTGTCCAGCAGCCCATTAGTTTATTATCTCCCTAGGTAGCCAGAGGTCTAGAGCTGTTGGTCTCAAAAGGTTAACAATGGTTTACTTTTGCATTGGTGGAATTCTATGCAATTACAACATGCTTGTATTTCTAACTTTACCACATCTCTTTAATGTTTATAATAGATGTGAATCATGCACATGCTTATGCTGTGGGTCCATACGAGGCCCCACCTAATGGTAATGGTGAGCACTGGCTCTGAAGTCAGACCATCTGAGTTCAACACTCCCCCAGTCTACTAAAATCTCCCAGTGCCTCAGTTTCCTCACCTGTAAACTAGGGATGACAGCGCCTATGTTAGAGAACAGTTTGGAGGAGTTTAAGTAAGATAATACTCATAAAGTGCCAGGCAACGTAAGTGCTTAATAAATGTTATACTCCGAGTGGCCACTAAGACTCACTGCATGCTAATAAGAAGTGATTTGTACGTTTTCTTCTATTATCTACATAAATTTAAAATGTCCCCATATTGTCTGGGGGAAAGTGGCTGATTGCCGTTTTTAGGTCTTCAACTGTTGTTAGGCAGAGCTGTTATTAAACAAATAATTAGCAAAAGACCTAATCTCATGCACGGGGACTCTGTGGCCGCACAGAATTATTATACGAGTGCTGCCACAGAAATGTGTTCTGGCTACCTCTGTTAACTGAAAATATCAAATTAAAAGACATTTTTGTCAGTGGTTCTAAAATGGTGTATGCCGCTAGATGGCAATGAGTAGAGGGCCATGGTTTTACAACATGGTTCCTGATGGAACACTGAGCCAGGGGAGGCAACTGAAGGCAGGTGTGGCTGGGGAGGGGGCGAGGTCGGGGTGGTCCAGCCTCCCCCCACCAACAGAAACATCACTTCTGGGTCTCTGCCCTGAGCCAGTAAAGGTAGGGAAGTTGGGGCCAAGGCCTAAGTCATGTCCAAGGGGACTGGCCCCCATTCCCCTCTCCAGCTCCCATTCCCTCCAGCCCCTCCCCTCCCAGAAACAGGTGCATGCCCATGTCCCGGGTACTTAGGAACTGGAGGAGAACTAGCCTAAAAGCTGTGCTGAGATCTTGTGGGAATTACATCTCCTCCTTTCCCTTTAGGTCTTAACAGAGGAATTGGATGTAATTGCTGAGAGCAAGTGCTCTTGTTTCCTAGTGGAAAAACAGCGGCTTTTGATTTCCATGAGATAAGATCCCTCTGTGGTAATACAGTTTTGTGCCTTTCTGTCATTGCTTTTTACAAGGTGACTAATAAATAATCCCCATTACACAAACACAGCCTGCATCCATCATGTCCAGACTGCAGGCGCTGAGGGATGATCCCTAATGGGTAATAATAATAGCTACTATTTATTGATTGGGCGCCGGGTGCCAGGCACTGGGCTAAGCATCCCCATGCATTATCTTTACAGAGGATGTGGGCTCTCCTCTGCTTTTTCCTTCCTTGTTGGCACAGCTTAGGCTGCCCTAAGCCTCTCCAGCTATTTTGCTCTTTCTCCGTGGACATTCGTGTCCCCTCTGTGGGGAACGTGCTCAGAGGCAGCCCCCCGCTGGGAGGGATCCCCTACACTGCCCGGGCACTGGCACAGTGCCATATTCTGTCCCTTCCTCTCCTCGTCCTCTGTCACTCCAATGGGCTATTCTAGACTGGCCTTTCCTTGAACAGACATGGCCAGAGTCGAAGTGGTCAGAGATTGAACATGGAGCAGAAGAACCTGGTTCTAGGTCCTTCGGGCTGATCAAAAGTGAGAGTTGTAGCTATTATCTACTCAGCATTTTTTTCTTCCTATTAGAGAACTGCCCTGCTGACATCCCTCGTGGCCTTGTGCAGACTGTCCATCAAACCACAACACCCTGCCTGCCCTCTAGCTCATCAATATGGCATCTCATCCCCAGCCCACTGGCATTCCTCTTGGGGGGTGGTGCATGACTCAAAGCACGGCCAGTAACAGTTCCTATGTATGGATTCCATATGGATGTGGGGAAGAATAGAATCGCTGTCTCCAGGATCATGGAAGACCAAAGCTCTCAGGAGCTATTTTGCTGCCACATGAAAGAGATAAAGCAGAGCTGAAAGATGAAGAGTGTCCTGGCAATGCTGGATCCAGCTGTTCCTGAAGCCATCCAGCCTTTGGACTTCCCTGGAACCTAAGCCAAAAAATTTCTTCTCATGTTCAAGTTCCCTTGAGTTGGCTTTCTCTCACAAACCACTAAAAGAATCATGGAAGTAAGCGCCACACCTTTTCACCGGAATCCAGACAGCTCACGAGAGCATTTGGAGTCACAGTTATCTAGTAATCAAGGGTCCCTTAGCCAGCTTCATTCTTACTCCATTTCCTTGATTGAAGCATGCCATCAGTAAAGCCATGCACCATCATTTAAGAGATTTGGCGGGGGGAGAACAAATAAAAATACAGCATGAACCACATTTGTTGACTGTTTCAAGATTCCTCTTGATTTCAGAAGGGCTAAACTACTGGGTGGAGTATAGGAGGGCTGCGTGTACATTGTAGAATCGCGGCGATATGGGGCTTCCTGCAGCACCTCTCAGGAAGGGATGGGCTGAGGTAGGGTCATATGCCTGTGGCCTTAGCAAATCCCTCTTAATTCCATTCCCTACTATTATTTCCAACTCCCTCCTACACCTGGAATCTTGATGTTGGTCTGAGATGGGGTTCCCTGATTGGCTCCGGACTCTTCCCTCTTCCCCAGCAAATACTTCTGCCCAATCCCTGCTGGGCTGGGCTGGGCCCGCGTCCTGCTGCTACTGGTCATCTGCCAACTATCACTGAACGCAGGGACCGCGGAAAGGCTACGGCAGGGGCACGCTCTCCCACCACTTGCCGTCGATGGCTCTCCTACTGACGTGGGCAACCCATGAGCTGAGTCCCCATTTCGGGAAAACCACCTCTCAATAGGGAAGTTAATCAGACCTTCGATGGAGAAATCTTCCTAGAGAAACAAAAGAAGCCCAGATGGAAGCACTTCCAGCTACGAAGGCCCTCTCCGCCCTTGCCAAGAGGCAGAGGGAGGGTGAGAGATCTACCTCCCGGACAGTGAGGGGTTGTAGGTCCATTTCTGGCCTGGGCATTTCGTGGGGTGGAAATCCATGACGTGTTTATGATTCAGCATCCCCCACCCAGCCTGTGGGCGTGATATTGCCCAGGTCCTGGTTTGGTCCTGCATGGGGCAGGGAGGCCATGAGAGGGTAGAGTCCAAATGAGCTGTGTGGCCCCAGGCCCAACATCGGGAGCCACGGGGAGCCCACGAAGGGGAGCCTCCCTTGCCCTGGCCAGACAGGCCTGGTGTGTGTTAACTGGGTTCCTGCCTCACGTCCCCGACTGGCGCTGCAGCTCCCCTCAGACTGGAACCTTAGCTGAATCTGATCGCCAAGGCTGAGACCCTGGGGCTCTACTCAGTTCAGTTTTTCTCCCACGGATGGTCCTGCTCCGCTGGCACCTCGGATTTATATTCCAGTGGGACCTATGCTTCCCAGAGACAAGCGTAAATCAGAATCACCACCATGACCCTGTCCTCTCCGGCATCAGCAAGATCGTCCGTCAATATCTTTTTGTCATCCCCGATGCCCGGGATCAGGGACGACAAAAATAGCAAAGGTGCCCACATTCTTCTAATGCACTCCCGTGCAGACATCACCACCTGACCTCCGCCCTCGTCTCCGGGACTCTCGACGTGGCTTCAACTCATGGTTCTTGGCAGCCGCCCCCAACTGACTGATACTAGCACTCAAGAGGAGTGAGAGCCACTTGCCCTCTCTGCCAGATCCTTCTACCCATCCATACCCGGCTCCCTGTGCGTCAGGTTCTAACCTATCTTGGTTCATCACGAAGTCCACCCTGACTCCCAGCCAATCAGACACTTTGGGGCAGTTTTCCCAGTTTTCACCTGACTCCTGTGGTCCCTAATTCAGAAGCGAATATCCTGCCTCCTAGGAGGGGAACGCTACATAATCTACCTGGAACATTCTGTGGCCTCTAGTCCCTGCCCACATCTGCTCTTCTTGTTCCAGCTAGCTGCGCACAGCCCACCCAGCCCACCCCTGTTCCCATTCCCTGACTCCAGTTCACCATCCCACACTGCTCCTGGAGGAATGTTTTCTAAAGTCCAAGTAACAGAGGAAGACAAGTGAGCAGCCTGGGCTTCCAGAATGTCTGGAAGAAAGTGTTCTGAGGCTTATGCCTCACCCCTGTATTTGTGATTGCTGGTTTATGGGCTTGTCTGTCTTACTTGGCTGTGAGGTCCTACAGGGCACCAAAGGTCCTGGTCCTGTTTGTCTTCACGTCTGTTCTGATACCAGCATGCTGCAGGACAGGAGGACCGAATGAGTGTGCCAGATTACACTCTTGGGTACTGACACGGGGCATTCATGCTCTCTGCCTCCTCCTCTCCTACAGGCCTCCAGTCATGCCCAGGGTGGAGGCATGGCCATTCCAGGTGGAGCGGGGCACTGCCCCAGGTTGGAGAGAGTAGAAGCCCCCAGGAGCCAGTAAGAAAGGACTGAAGTGGAGAAGGCTGAGCATCCCCAGCTGGGAGGGAGGATGGCCAGATGGCCGTAAGCAGGGATGCTCTGAACACTCGGCTAGCTCATTGCCGCCAGAAGGTCTGCCTCGAGTCTGGAAAGAGGCAGGTCCCGTGAACAAACAGAGCATTCTGGACAAGGCGTGGAGCCCAAAAGAAGGCTCTAGAATCTGAGCCCAGAAGTACATCCAAGATGATATGCAGGAGACTGGCCTGCCTCTGCCTGAAATGCATTCTTCCTCTCTCTCTTTTCAGGACTCAGATGCCCCAGCACATCTTTACCCCATCAGGCCTGACGTCAGCCTCCTGCAAGTGTCCCACTCCAGGGCAAACACCCAGAGACTTCCTAGGTGCTCAGTGAGTAAAGGGCAGGTCGGACAGTGGCCATGGAACCACATGCTCCTGAGAAACAATCCTTACCATGGCTGGGATACAGGCAACCCCTCAGGACTGGCTCCTCAGACCGTCCCGCCCCCCACTTTTTAACCTGTCAAATTGGTGAGCCATTGTTTAAAAATGTTAATATTCGGTGTGGGGGAGGGTGTGAGCAAATGTGTATCCGTTGCTGGCAGGAAGATAAATCTTCCTGGAAAGCAATTTGAAACCACCTACCAAAAGTCTTTGATACAGGCCATGCCCTTATGGATTTATTCTAAGGAAATAATCACATGCACCCAGTGATTTACGTAGAGGGGTTTTTCATGGCAGCGTTATCGTCGGGACAAAGTGGTAACAATTCCAATTTTAAACACAGGAGATTAGTTAAATAATTATAGCCATATAAATATATAAAATTTCAATTTTAGGCGCACATTTACAAAACTATGCCTGGAAGGATAAACACCGATGTATTAACTGTGGTGATGTCTAAAGGGTCAGATGACGGTTAATTTTGATTTTCTTCTCCGTGCTTCTGTACCCTTCGCCCATCTTCTCCCGTGAACACGTAATACTTTTATAATCTATAAAAGCAAGACATGTGGTCTTAAAAAAAAAAAAAAAAGATACGCATCTCCAAATCTGGCTGTCAAACTGCAAGTTTGAGTATAAGGTGTTTGACTCTTTGAAAAAGCCCAGAGATCTCACTCAAAGCAACAAACAATTATGCGTTATAGAGCGCCCGAACGGAATCAGGGTTCTGACACGTGCGGTGGTCCCTGCACTCACCTGTCAGCGGCTCCGGCTCTAAGTGGGCACAGGGGAGGAGTGCAAATCACAGCTGTGCTCAGGCCCTCCACGTCACCACCCACCTCCCCCCCATTCTCTCGTCGAACCTTCCTGAGCACGGTGTGAAGAAATCTGGGCAGGTATCAGCACTGACCCCATTTTTCTAAAGGAGGGAAGGCACGTCCTGAAAGGTGAAACGTCCCACTCCGAGCTGTCCCTCTAGTGAGGAGCGAGGCGGGGACTGTCATCCAGGTGTCCTGCCTCTAGCTCCCACGGTCTCTCACCTGTGCTGGGCTGCCCCTTGTCATCGGAAGCACTGTGGATAGACAGAAGTTCCCGTGAGTCAAGACGGAGCAGTGCTAGGTGTCAGTGCTGGGAAAATGACCTAGATTAAGGCAGTCTCTAGCGGTCTGCCACAGGGCTCTGTCATCGTCCTGTCCGGTCCAACAGGAGAACTAAGCAGAACAACAGGTTTAGGTTCAAAAAATATTTCTCAACTACACAGGACTTTGTCATCCCTTTCTCTCCTTTCCAGAAAGCACCTTCACAGTTTGTAAACCCCCTGTCTCTCTTATAGTAGAAACAAAGCCAAACAAACCCAGAGGCTCGCTTGGCCCCACATCTCCCCTTATCACTCAAACATCTCTAAAGAGGGTCTAGACAATCAACTCTCCCTCCTCGTCTCCCACTCACGCCTTAGCTCCAGGGGTGAGGGAGAACTCCCTCCCTGGGGCAGAATCCAGCAGACAGAGCTCGTCTTCCTCCTCCAAGATGCTCCGCTGCCTTTACCACGGCCATTTCTTCTGCTCCTGGAGGCCCCGACCCCTTGGAATCTGGGCACCTTACTCGCAGCTCTGCCTCCATGAAAGCCCCTTCCTCTGCCTGCCCCGGGTGTCTCCCAGGGCTCCAGCTCTGCCCCCTGCACCCCGCTCTGGGACTGCCTCTCCCGGGGTGACTCCTCCCCTCTCATCCGCAGCAGGGCTGGCTGCTCCAGTGTGATGGGCGATGGTACGTGTCAACCTGACAGGCCACAGGGTGCCCACGTGAAACACTGTTTCTGGGTGTGTCTGTGAGGGTGTTTCTGGATGGGTTTGGCAATGGAATCCGCGAATTCAGTCGAGTGCCCTCCCCAGTGCAGGCGGGCATCATCCAACCCGTGGAGGTCCTGAATAGAACACAAGCACAGAGGAAGGAGGAATGGCCCCTTTTCTCCTGCCTCACTGCTTGGGCAGGGACATCTCCTCTGGTCTTCTGCTGCCCTCGGACTGGGATGTACACCATCAGATCCCCTGGTTCTCGGGCCTTCAGACTCATCTGAATCACACTGCTGGCTTTCCTGGGCCTCCAGCCTGCAGGTGGGAGACGGTGGGACTCCCTAGCCTCCATAATCCTGTGGGCCAATGCCAATTCCCCATTTTTTATATCTTATATACATCATATATACGTGTACATATATATATCTCATATATGTTCATATATATATCTTATATATGTACATATATTTGTGTATGTATATATGTAAATGTAAGATATTTTATATTTATATATATTTATATATGTGCATATATTTTATTTTTACATATACAATACATACAAATATATATTTGTGTATATATGTATATACAAAATATTTTATATTTATATATATGTATATATGTGTATATATTTTATATATGTGTATATGTATATATATGTATATATTTATGTGTATATGTTTATCTATTTTATTTTATTTTTACATATACAATATATACAAATATATATATTTGTGTATATATGTATATACAAAATATTTTATATTTATGATGTATATATTTTATGTTTACATATATAATATACACAAATATATATTTGCATACATATGTATATACAAAATATTCTTTATATATACACACACACATGCTATACACCCCTAAATCCACTGGCAGTGTTTTTCCTAAAACTACTTGACCGCCTGTATATTCCTTTTCTTTCACTGCCTCCCCCCATCCCCCCAAGTTGAATCCAATATCAAGTCCTGCTGATTTTACCCCTGAGTGACCCGTCCCCAGCCTCCCCTCTCCACCCCCATCCCCGCTGCCATTATCCCAGTTCAGGCCTCGCAACTTGTACCTGGACCTACACCCTATTTTCCCAGGGGGGCCCCCCACTCCCTGGTTTGAACCTTTGCAATCCACTCTCTCCTTGGCAGCCACAGTGGCCTTTCTAGATGCCTGATCATGCCACCCCCTTGTTTCTGCGAGCCCTTCCACGGCTCTCCACTGACCACAGGCAACACTCAGCTCCCTGACATGCCTACAGGCCTCTGCCTGTAGCCCCCGCCTGTTCTTACGATGTCACCAACCCCCTTCCCTACGTCCTGATTGCTATTCATTCATTTTAATACTGATGCACCTGGAGCTCTTCACACCATGCTGGCCTTGGCCTCCAAGTCTTGGCTTAGGCTACCCCTCCTGCCTGGAAGGCCTTCCTCTCCACATCTTCGCTCCCTTGGCTCCGTGGACCACTCCCTTTAAGGGTCAGCCGTGGTGGCACCACCTCCAGGGGGCAGAGCCCGGGCAGGGAGTTATGGCCCCTTACACCCAACATATTGGATTGCGCGATGATACGTACCATGGAGCGCGAATTCACAGTGGGCTTAGTAGTATTCCTGCATTTCCTAGTTCATCCTCAGTATAACTCTGGAAGGCGGGTTCTATCGTTATCCCACATCATCCGGGGAGAAAGTGAGACATAGAGGTTCAGGGACGTCCCCAGGGTCACAAAGGTCACACCAACTCTCTTGATGATTTGCTTATGATCTCCCTCTGCCTCGGAAAGGCCTTGTCTCTCCTTCTCACTCTCCAGCTCTCTGTTTTCTCTAGGAGACCTTGTCTAACCCATCCACCTCGAGTCTGGCTCAGACATCCACCCTCTGCACACCCGCGGCCCAGCCAACCCCCTCACAGTCCCGGTCACTGTGCTGGGACTGCAGGCTTGCCCCCAGCTGGGCTCGGAGCTCCAAGGAGGGCCTGGGCAAAGGCTTCCAGATCGCCAATGGGTCCCCACTGCCTTGCACTATGCCAGTAATTCCTACTCAAATTACTCCATGCTTTGCTTTTTTTTCCCACTGGAGACTGAGCCCCGGTCTAATAACTCTGTCTAATAACTTCTAGATGGAAAGGTGGCTGGAGGTAGACTGAGGGCAAAACTGTCAAAAGCCCAGAAATCTGCCTGTTAAACTGGCCCATGGAAATCCCGACTTCCACTGGCTTGGGGTGATGTTATCAAATGCTTCTCTCCAGATGGAAAGTCAAAACAGAGTCTGTAAGCATCTTCTCCTGAGAGACCAATCGCTCTCCACTCTGGTTCTCTGCGCCTCTCCATCAGTTTTGTTTATTTTTCATTTCCAATAGTGAGTGAAATGTCTATAAACATTTTCTAAATGACTAAGTAAGTTGAATGAAAAGTAATGACCTGGATGTCAGGAGACCTGAGTGTTAGAACAAGGTCAGCTACTCACAGCAAGACTGTGGACAAACTTCTTTTCCTGGCTGGGGTGGGATTTCTCATCGGAACAACTGGGAGCATAGGTGGGATGGCTCAGAGTTTTCTTCTAGACAGAAAACACTCTATCAGGGCCTCCGTCACCTGGCCCTGTGGCTTCTGATTCTGCCTCCTATTCATCTCACCCCCACGCCCCCCTTCCAGCCACCCCTCATTCCTTGTTGTTCCCTGAACCTGTCAGGCCCACCTCAGGGCCTTTGCACTTGCTATTCCTGCTGTCTGGAACATTCTTCCCCCAGACAGACTCCTGGCTCACCCCTTCGCCTCTCTCAGGTCTTCACACAAATAGCACCTCAAGGAGGCCTCCCTGACCGCCCAATCTACAATCGTAACCTTACCACCCTGGACCTGTCCTGTCCTGTTTCTCTGCCTGCAGTTTGCTCTGTGTCCATCAACGACCTGCACGCGGCATACTTCACTCAGTTCTTTCATCTGTTATCTGTTCTGTATGCTAGAGGGCAAGCTCCAGAGGGCATTGGTTTTGCTCCCGGCTGCAAGCCCAGGATTTCACATTGTGCCTGGCACACAGTAGGCGCTCAATCATATTTGTTGCATGAATGGGTTCTCCATCAGAATCACACAGTCCCATAAACGAAGCCAGTGAAATTGCTGCTGAATCCCAAACAGCTCGTTCCTGCTAGCTGTCAGGGCTTGAGAACAAAGGTGACATGCCTGCCTCTCCCTGAGCTGATCTGCGCGTCCCCGTAAACAGGACCAGCCCTTGTTTTCTGGGGGCCCCACCCAAGGCTTCACTTTTGGGAACCAATGATTAGCCTGTAGAAAGAAGCCCAACACGAAGCCCAAGCCACAGTCTTGCTAATTGTTCTCCGTATGCGAACCCCAGCAAGCTGGCGAAGTGCTCACGGCCATCTCCAAAGGACAGCTGCGGGGACAGCGTGCAGACCTGCATTCCAGAAAGCAGTGCTTTGAAAGCAGACGTCGCAGATTTCCTTTCAAGTATTATCACTCACTGTCATGCCCGTTATGGATTTTTCAATCCATAGCTCCCCAGGCAGTAGGTGCCCGGCAGGCAGAGACGGGCTTCCGCTCCCCACGCTGCAGGTGATTCTTTGTGCTGCCGCCAGGCCCCCCGCACCCACACGCTCGCACGACCCCTGCCCGGCTGCTCGGAGGGAGTCTGCTCGGCCACAGGGGCTTCTCGTGTTTCTCCCTGGAGCTCAGGGTGGGACCCAGGAGCTCGGCCACCCTCCCGACACCCTGCACCTTTCCACTCCCGAGTTCCTGCGGGTGCTGGGCACCTGCTTCTGGAAGATAGAAAAGGGAGCCAGAAGCCCCAGGGCAGAGCCCGGCTCTCCTGCGCCAGGGCCGGGGCTGACCTTGCCGGCCAGACCTCTGGAAGAAAGTGATGCTACGGCCACCGCAGGAATTGGGAAACAGACATAACTGGGAGAAAGGGGGGGGCAGCCCTCTCTCCATACCTCAGGCAAATACAGCCCTGGGAGTAAAAAGCAGCCCTCTTTGCCATGTCTGCTCCCTCTCGAAGTCATCTCATCTACCTCCTGGCTTCAAGCACTGCCTCCATTCCGAGAGAAAAGCCCCTAACATACCTGCAGACGGGCTCTCTGCACTGAGCTGTCTCCCCACCGGGTCCTCCCGATGGCCGACAGACCCAACTGATCCCCACACCTCTCAGCCTGCTCCCTGCAAGGGCTGCCCCATCTTAGTTAAAGGCAGCTCTGGGCTGCAGTTGCTCTGGCCAAACCCTCGGAGCCATCCATGACTTCTCTCTAACCACCTGCACCCAGTCTGGCAGCAGGTTCCCTTGGCGCCACCAGCGAAATCCATGAGGAACAGGCCCGCTTCTCGGCCCCTGCACTACTGCCGCCCTTGTCCCAGCCCCCCGGTCTCGCACCCACATCCCTGCAGCAGACCCCTGGCCGGCTCCCGGCTCCCGGCTCGGCCCTTGCCAGACCTCCTCGAATGTACGATGTACGCACACATACACGGTCACTCCTAGAAGGTCGGTCGGGTCAGGCCCTCCTCTGATCTGCCCACGGGCCCCATCACACTCAGAGTAAAAGCCAAGTCCTTCCCGTAACGTAAGGCTGTGCTGACCTGCTCCCTTCCTCCCCCTCTGACTTTATCACCTCCTACCACTCTCCTACCGCTCACTCTACTCTCACCGCACTGGCTCAACTCTGTCCTTCAAACGTGCCAGGCAAACGCTCACTTCAGGGACTCTGGGGTGCTGCTGACTCAGAGCCTGGGGACTCTCCAGGAGGTGGTGGTATGGAACCCCAAATTCCATCCAGGGAGCTCTCCTCCTTGGGACTAAGCAAGCGACCACCGTGCCCACACCCTCAAGCAGTGGCATCGCAGACTGGGGTTCCTTATCCATCTCCCCAACTAGATCATAGTTGTCCAAGGTCAAGGGCGGGATCTTACCCATCTGTGTTTTCCTGGGCCCTGTCCAGAGTAGGTATTCAAGGCGTGTTTATGGCTGAATGGACGGATCGATGTATCGATGGACATATGGATGGATGGACAAATAAAAAAGCTGGGTTTTCATAACCTTTACAGTGTTCGGGACATTTTCTCCTATCTCTGCTTGACTGAACAGCGAGAAACCAAGGCATGTGCTCTGTGTCCCAAGAAGACTCACCAGAAGCCAACCAGCCCATGTGCTGCCTGCAAGCAGGGCCCGCACTGTTCTCCAACACAGCTGAGTGCACAGCCCCGGAAACAGAACATTCTCCCTGGCTTGTGAATCGTGGAGCTGCCAAAACCACAGCCGTCCGACATATTCTCCCAAGCAAGGGTGGACTCTTCCCCCGTCTCAGCCTCCATTCAAGATGGACACGGAAGCTTTGGAAGAGTCCCACGTGGCCCCAAAGCAAGAAAGGGTCTGCAGGAGGAGGCAAACTCAGCCCCGCTGGGCATGGCTAAGATGGACTCTGGGAAACAAACTGAGGGCTTCAGAGGGGAGGGGGGTGGGGGATCAGGATAGGCTGGTGATGGGTATTAAGGAGGGCACGTATTGCATGGTGCACTGGGTGTTACACTCAAGTAATGAATCATGGAACTTTACATCAAAAACTAGGGATGTACCCTATGGTGACTAACATAATAAAAAATTATTATAAAACAAAAAAGAAAGAGTGAGCCTGCTGTTACTCCAGTGTGCTTGGGCACCAACTCCATTTTACAGCTGAGAAAACTGAGGCTCAGAAATATCACAGCATGTTCTCCAGACATGGCAGATTAACCCAAGAACACTTTGGTTCCAAAGTGCAAGCTCATCGCACTGTCCTGGCTGCTTCCTGCTTCTCCCCCACCTCTGAAAGGGAGTGGGAGACTAGCTAGGTGGGAGGCATGAGGGGGCAATGTGAGCACTGGATCTAGGCTTGCCTGTGCCTGAGGAAGGATGATGTCCCAGGTGATATGCCTTCTCCAGGCTCTCTGCAGCTTCCTGGGTCAAAATGGGCCACAGTGGTTCCAGAGGCTGCTGCTGGAACATGGGTCAGGTAGAGGGTTGCGATGGGGGGTGGGGGGGCTGTGTGCCTGTACCCCTGCCATCTCAGTGTTAATGGGGCTTGATTGGCAGGGCTTGGGCCAGGACTAGGGCTTACAAAATGATTGGATCAAAGTCGATTGAATTAATGAATGGGGATCGCTGATTAAAGTAGTGAGTTCCAGAATCACAGAGCCATTGAATTAGCAACTCGTAGATTCGCCATGAATTATAGAAGGCATCTAGGGAAACTGCCTATCCAGTTCAGCCTATCTTCTCACACCAAAGAAATCCTCAGCAGGAAAAGAATGTGTGTGCGTTTACCTAGGGGTACAAGGGGACAAGCTAGTGTGGCTGGCCACCAGCAGGGCATGACTCTGATGTATCCTGCCCTGTCTTTGAAAAAATGCCCATCTGCATTTGACTTGCCTCTCTGTCCCTCTCTGCCTGTGTGTATGTGTATATAGAGATAAATAGAGATATAAATAATAAAATAAGATATAAGCTTTAATACTGCTACTCCGCCCCCGGATAAAACCAGAAGATATGACATGTTTAGCCTATAGAAGTGGGTACTCAAAATACACCATGTATCCCCCCTGGGGCGAGAGTATTTCACTGATTTTTTTTTCACAATTAACATTTAAACAGCTCAGGAATTAAGAGTTTTACAATCAAGAGTGTGTCATAGCTTAATTGGTAGTGTGTTTTCTCTCTTAGTGGGGCATAAAATAATGGCACATCTTACAATCGATGGAATGTTAAATTGGTGAGATCCAGGACATACACCAATTTGAGAAGTATGCTAACGGCATCTCTGGTTGAGCTGATTGATCAAACCCTTGCTTGCGCACCTCCAGAGTTGGGGAGCTCACTACCTCGATGATTAAAGCTATGCAAAATTTCTTCTTGATGTTTAGCTGAAATTCACCTATTTCTAACATCTATGCAATGGACATTGTCCTGCTATCTGGAACAATTTCGAATAAACATTTATTTGTCCTCAATGTGACAAATCCTCAAGTCACCCCCACGTCCTCTCCTTAATTGTTCTTTAGAGATCATTACTTCTCTCATTCATTCTTCCCAAACACTTACTCTTGCTGGGTCTTATGCTGGTGATACCGTCCATGACCCTCAAAAACACCTTGTTACTGGTCATTGCTTTATTGTGCGGGTTTCCTTCCTCTGGACACACCCACCTCCCAAGATCAGAGTCTATACTTCTGTTAATAGAGCCATGTGACATTTGGCTCATGTTCTAGTCACAGCCAACTGAAACCTCTGTGTAGTTTTTACATAAGTCAGGACTTCATTGCTGTTGATTTTATTTTCTTATTTAAATTCAATTAATTAACATATAGTGTATTATTAGTCTCAGAGGCGCAGTTCAGTGATTCCTCAGTTGTATATAACACTCAGTGCTCATTACCTCAGGTGTCCTCCTTAATGCCCATCACCTGTTTATCCCATCCCCCACACTCCCTTCCCTCCAGCAACCCTTAGCTTGTTTCCTGTGTTGAGAGTCTCTTATGGTTTATCTTCCTCTCTGATTATGTCTTGTTTTATTTTTCCCTCCCTTCCTGCTGTTGATTTTAGTTCACTCTTTGATTTTGGATTTTCTCCTATTTCTCTTTATCACACAATCAACATGAGAGCAGCCATTAAGAGGAAGTTTAAAAAAAAAAAATCACCCACAATCTCACTACCCTCCCATAGCAATAGCTTCCTTTTTAGATTTTCATCTAGTCCCTGTCCATAGAAGACCTACTTTACATGCTTGTAATAAATATGGGGAAATAACTTGGCATTCTGCTTTTTCCACTGAAAATAATATCATAAACATCTTTCTATATTACTAAATAATGCTATTATAATTTTAAATGGCTGCATAAATCCATTAGGTAGATATACCATAATTTTCTTAGTCATTCCCCCATTGTTGGACATTTTTACAGTTTCCGATTTTTCATCATTATAAATAACGCTGAAATCAACACTTTCACACATATAACTTTCTTCTTCTGATGAATTATTTCTGTAGGATATGTTCCCAGGAGAGGAGTTACTGGGTCAAATGACATGAGCATTTTATGACTCTTGATACATGTTGTCAAATTGGATTCCCAAAGGACTAATTTACATCGCCACCGGCAATGTGTGAGTGTGCCCATTCCTCTGCGTCTGTGCCAGCACTCTCTTTCCTCCTAAGGCTCTTCCAGCTAATTTACTAGGGCTAAAGTGCCATTGCACTGTTTTGACATTACTTCGATTGCTAGCAAGACAGAATAGCTTTCCTGTACGTCTACTTGCTGACTCTATTTCCTCTGGTGTGAACTCCAGATTTCTTACCACCTTGGATGGGCTCGTTGTATCACAGAAAGATAATCCTTTCCTACCATACATGGCATAATACGATTCAACAGTCAACTTTCCTTTCCATCGGAGATGGGTTTTGTTACATAGAACTTTTACATTCGAGTATAGTCCGATGAGTACGTTGTTTCCTTCTGCTAGGTCCTTTAAAGTACAAAGCTTGGCACTGCTCTCTCCTGTAGCAATATATTTTATTTTGATCCAATAGTTCCAACAGTGTGGAATTATTTTCTTATTTGTTGCCAGCTGCTGTCAAACTGCCTGGGTCCGAACCCTCATTCTACCTCTTATTAGCTTTGTGACCTCAAGCACGTTACTTAGCTTCTCTGTGCTTCATTAGTAGAATGGGAATAATAATTGTGCCTACCTCATAGGAGTGTCATGAGGATTAAATGTTAAAATGTAAGGTACTTCGAAGAGGACCTGGCACTTCGCCAGAGCAGAAGCAACGTGAGTCACCCTTACAATCATCATTGTCCTATGTGTTTGCTTTTCGTCCCTGCTCTGAACATCTGAAAAATTTCCAAGTGTGATCTCTACCGCTTCAGCACTTAAAACTGGAGACCCCAGTACTTGGACGTTCACGTATCCCTCTGGACTCTTAAGGTGAGCTGTTCAATCAGTTACAGTCACATCATGAATGCCCGCAGACAGGAATATCATCAATATTTTTGTTGACGTCACTGGGAAAGCCAAGTTGGTTCACGTGTAGGTCAGTTCCTCTGTTCCAGCCGCTTAGATACCCATCCATAGGGAATGCGGGCAGTGGGGCATGAGCCCCGGGCCACGTGTCCCCTTGTCCTGGCACCCCCTCTCCCCCCAGGGCTGATGAAGGTCCAGGCACATTCTGTGCTGGGCAGTGGTCCCCATCTGCAATGGTCCCCTTGCCTCCAATCCGCCCCTTGCCCTCCTCACCATCCCTAAAGTACAAACCCTACTGTGTCACTTCCCTGCCCAGCACCCCTTGGTGATGGCCTCTCTCTGCATATAAAGCCTAGACTCCTTCCCGTGGCCTCCCAGGCCCTGCAGGAGTTGGCCCCTGACCCTCACCAAACTTAGTTCCTGCTACCCCTGCTTCTCTTATTCTGCATTTCTGCCCTGCAAGATTTCTTGCAGGTGCTCAAAGACATATACTTTTTCTTTCTTTCTTCCAACCTTTAATTTCATTCATTCATTCATTCATTCATTCACTCACCAAATATTTACTGAGTGCCTAACACATCAGGACCTGTTCCTGAATCTGAGGACTCAGCAGAGAACAATTCATTACCAAATGCAATCTGCATTATTCCTAAATAATTCCTAAATTCCTGGAATGCATCATGGAAAAAAGCCCCAGGAATATGGCTGGATAAAGGTCTTAAGGAAAGAGCAGGAAATAAAAAGCCGGAAGTAAAGGTTGAAAAGCAGAAAAGCAAAGCCATCACCCACAAGACAGAGTCTCTGGCAGCAACAGTGTCCTCGAAAGGGTCAAGACTGGGGACTGCAGGCTCTGGGAAACATCCCAGTGCCCTGTGCTGACCCTCCTGACTCCCCACCGCCTCTCCCTTCTGTGGGGTCAGGAGCGGTGGGAGAGGTGGGTTTGGAGGACTGATTGGGACTTATTTTGGGAGGTAGCACAGAGTGGAGATGGGTGCAGGACCCTTGGGTGCTGTAAAACCTCAGACAAGCCGTCTAACCTCTCCGGGCCTGGACTTCCTTCTCTGTGAAACGGGGAACTTAAGGAAGGCCTTGCCCTCGAGGTGGTGATGCCCCGTGTCTGCAAAGCTCCCACTGCATTGCTGGGCACATCAAAGGTGCTCAACAAGTGCTGGATCCTTCGTTTTCTTGCTCTCGGAGCCCCTGGGCAGGGCTGCTGTGACTCATGCAAGGAGGCGGGAGTGGGAAGTAACTCTCATGCCTTGCGATGGAAAGGGAGAGGGGAGAGATGTAGTCCGTCCACCCCCAGACGTCCAAATCCGAGTCTCCCACCTAACATGCTGTTTTCCCCTCCTGCCGTTAAAATGAACTATCAGTGGATTCAAACCCTCGATTATCCACATTATTAAAGGAAAGAGCTGGAAAGCATAATCCAAAACAGTGGCTTATCACCCCCAAATTATCAAATAATGGGAAGAGATGAGATCGGAATATTCAATCTGTTACTTCCATTTGGAGGTGTTATCTCCCGCCCAATTGGCTCAGGGGTTGGGAGACAAGTCCTCCCAGGGAAGAGGTAAAAGAAAGGCATGTGTCCTCTCAACGTTCAGGGCAGGGGTCAGCGGGGGAAGCTCTGATGCCTTCACCTGACCCAGGCCCACAGGAGAGAGACGGATGTGTGTGTCCAGCTACAGTCTCCGCCCGGACAGTGCTTAAAGGCTGGCCCTCCCACTTCCCATCTCAATGGCAGAAACCACAGTCACGTCCCCACCCAGTGCTGTTCTCCGTGCCTTAGGGGTCACTATGGGAGGGGCTGGCTGTGGGCCGCCTGGGGCCCAAACTGAGCAGTGTTTGGGTTTAATGGGCGCACTTGCCTTGGGCACAGATATGGGAGGGAGGGTCAAGACTGGGGCATCATGCTGGCTCCCGCGAAAAGGGCGTTTATCAACTGAAGACCTGTGCTAATAGGTGTTAAATAGAGTTCAATGCAGAAAATTGAGAAGTAATGAGACTCAGAGCCAAGAGAATAAATTAAGAGGTGATCACATGGCCGAGAGAGCCACCACCTGAATGCTGAAAAGGAAGAGCTCAGACCATCTGAGCGTCCTGGGTTGGAGAAGAGGTCAAAAGGATGAGCCCACCGCAAACGAGGCTGGGGGGTGGTCCAAAGCAATTAAGGAATTATCATATTTCATCAGTTCGAGGGCACACAGTTTTCCATATTTTAATATCTTTGAAACTGTGATGTGTCTTATAATCAGTAGCATGTCATACTTTAATTGGCAACATGTTTTTCTTTCTCTGTGGTATATCAAATCGGGCTATGTCGTAAGAGAGGGCATCTCACAGTCAATGGAATACGGAACCTTGAGCAAATCTCTGTCCTTGTTGGGGTCTTTTACATTGGAGAAAGTGACCACTTATCAGCTCCCCCTTATTCAGTCATTGTTTATTAAAGATCCACCACGTGCCAGATCCTGGGCTAGGCACAGCTGTCAACAGTCATCACGACAGTCCCCACCTCTGCTTGTTGAGCACGTCAGGAACTCCCGACAGGGCTGGTCTCATTTGTTCCCAGTGAGAAGCACATGGAGGAGGGATTATCACTGTCCTGTATGACAGGGGAGGTCAAATTCCCACACCGGCTGCTAGCCGGCTGAGCCGGGAACGGATTCTCCTTCCAGACCTGAGCTCGTGACGTCAGTGCTCTCCTGCGTGTCCCAGCCATCCAGAAGCACACGCGGTGGGGAGAAGGCAAAGGAGGCACAGGGCAGGTAAGAGCGATGCACAAGATGGGAGGGGTCTGACCCGGAGCTCAGAGGCAGCCTTGGCACCATGGGCAGCCTGTGGATTTGGGTTAAGCAGAGACTGGAAGAAAAACAAGAGGAAGAGCAGAGAGGTGGGTGGCGGAAGAGGGTGGAAGAGTTTGAGGAATGAGAACAAGACAGAGACTGGACAAAGTCCAGTGCGGCTGGAGGAAGAAGCGGTGGGGGTGGGGCTGATGTCCCAGGCTTTTGTGGCCATGTAAGGAGTTTGTTCTCCATCCTGGAAGCCACCAAAGGGTTTAAGTGAAAGCTCCCCAAGATCCTTGCACCCACACATCGAATGATTCTCTGAATCATTTGTTGGGCAAAGAGTTACTCTTTGATTGGGGACTCCTAAAAGGACAGCTCTGGAGCAAGGCCCACATGTGCAGTTGCTCAGGTTGAGTACTGCAAAAAGGTGCCCAGACAAGAGGGTGATGAGAACTAAAACCCAGCCGATCCTCCACCCACTAAGCCATATGCTCACAGGGCTGGATCCCCTTAGGGCGGCCACTCGTGCTAATTTGCACAAAAGCCCTATACGGACTAGCAGGGACCCAGATGAGCAGAGGCAAGCCCTAGCCACCACTGCGGTGTCCCTGCCGTGTGCCAAGCCTGGGACTAAGGTATCCCAAAAGAAACAAGAAAATAGGTGGCATTCCTTGCTCTTAGAGAGCCACAAGGCTTGACCAAAGGCTTTGTTGGGAAATAATTTGTTTTCGCTCCCACAAAACACACCAGGCCATATTATAATAGCTTCCTTTTGCTGAGTGCCAACTGTGTGCCAAATGTCATGCTAGGTACTTTCCAGACCTTTTCACTAATGCTCACACTCCTCTTGAAAGGAAGAGTGGGTTATCCCATTTTCCATAGGAGGGAGCTGAGATATTCAGTGCCTTGCCCGAGGTCACACAGTGGGGACAAGGCAATGCTCACATCGGTCTCCAGAGACCCAACCAAGCAGGAGAGCAATTTTCTCCAAGCGGTAGAGGAGCTGGTATTTAGTGAATAGAGACTCCGTGCCAGGCATTTTGCATGCATTAACTCTTAGTCGGCATTACAATCCCTTGGGGTGGGCAATACAGTTCCTCTTTTGTAAAACATCGGCTCAGGGAGGTTGGGAGACTTGCCTAAGTTCTCATCACTAGCCAGGGTTTGAACCCACCTCTTTGTGAGCCCTTTCCTCTGCTCTTACTCCTTCCATGAGTCTTAGGTCTCAGGGCTCCTTGAAGGTGGGGGCTGCTTCCTATCACTCATATTTCTCGAAGCCTGCCTTGAGACCTGGCATAGAGCGGGTGTGCGGTAAATACTTGTTGAAGGAATGAGGAATGAATGAGGGCAGGGAAGTCACGTGGAGGTACGCCTTACCTGCATGCAATGCAGCTACCTGAAAATGCTCCTTTCCCTTCACTACCCCATCTTCTAGCACGCACGCACGCTGACATGAGGAGGGTCAGGGCGCTAGAGTCTGGTATGATATCATCGTCCAATTATGTTAATACGCTTCCCCAAAGGGGGGGGGAATATCATGTGCATGATGGACTGTTTGTGGGATTATTGAGGACGTGATATGAAATTCATTCTGATTCCCCACTTATTGAGAAGTGCTGCCCAATTTGTCTCAAATGTCACATCTCTATGTATTAATTTGCTACTCCACAGTACTGATTAGAAGGAATGTTCTCCAACTCCCAAGGCAGAGCCATCGGAAATGGAGCAGGTTCACTCAGGAAGCACAGACCATCCCTCCTGGGCAGAGGAAATGGACATCCATCGCCTCCCACCCTAGAGGAGGCCTCGCCAGGCCTGTCGCTCCAGACCAGAGTGGCCTGAATAGTGCAAATTGCATATTCAGTGCATATATATATATATATCGAATAGCTTCCATTAGCCCAATTTTGAAATGTCTGCATAATGTCCCAGAATTGGGGAGCCCTTTCAGGATGAGGAAATTGTCCGAGAAGTAGAGACTGAGAGATGGGAATCAGCGGGCCTAATAACAGGAAGGCATAAAATCAGGAGGGGTCCAGAAATGTGTGGAGGGGTCCAATTTCCCTGTGTGCACAGTGTCATGGTCACCTCCAACCCTGCTTCCACCTCCAAGAGCCACAAAAGCACACTGTCCCGAAGCTTGCTTCAAACCTGCCTCTTCTGGTCCAGTGCCTGCTGGGAGCGCCAGCTTGGTCCTTCCGTCCCCTACACGTGTGTCTGTCTGACCCCCAGTAACGACACTGCTGACCTTTCACCGGTAGCAGACGCACAGCACGGCATTTTTTCAGAAGTGACACTACAGTGAGCACATCCTCTTCCTCCCCTGCCGGGTGGATGGGAACACGGGGGGCGAGTCGCGGCTGTGAAGGTGGGGCTTGGCTGAAAAATCAGCAACTGCATACAGTAGGCACTCATGAAATATTAGCTCAGTGAATGTAAGAGTCTCTACCATTAACTACATGTGGGAAGTCAGCCCCTCTGGGCTCAGCTTTTCGGGTGGACTAGTGGTTCCTGGGTGGGCTTCGGGGCACATGAATTAGACGAAAAGAAATACAGAAAAGTGGTGTGTGCATGTATGTGTGTGCACGTGTGTACACACACAAGTGTGAGTGTGCATGCACGTACATGTGTGAGCGTGCACACAAGTGTGAGCGTGCATGCATGTATGTGAGTGTGTGCACACAAGTGTGAGCGTGCATGCACGTACATGTGAGTGTGCACACAAGTGTGAGCATGCATGCACGTACATGTGTGAGTGCACACAAGTGTGAGCGTGCATGCATGTATGTGAGCGTGTGCGCACAAGTGTGAGCGTGCATGCACGTACATGCGTGAGTGTGCGCACAAGTGTGAGCGTGCACGCACGTACATGTGTGAGTGTGCACACAAGTGTGAGCGTGCATGCACGTACATGTGTGAGTGTGCACAAGTGTGAGCGTGCATGCACGTACATGTGTGAGTGTGCACACACAAGTGTGAGTATCTGCAAAGACAGTCACAGCTTTCAAGTGCATGACTCCAACCTCCAACATCTAGGGCCTGCTGGACGTGTTACTAGTACTTTCATCTCTAGAGCCAACCTCTGATGCAAAGAGCAGAAGCCATGAAAAGACTAACTTCCTGGCCGTGACATGGGCAGCTCCGGTCCGCCAGGCAGCAGGGCCCGAAGCCTCATCCCTGTCTAGCAGACGCCCTCTCAGGCAGCGTTGGGGCTCACGGTTACGGACAACACTCTGCTTCTTCCCCACAGAGGCCATGGTCTGTTTGCAGACCAGACCTACCATGAACAACTGGGTTGTGGGTTTGGGGCAAACTCAGGAGCCGGGGGACTGGGAGTGTATGACCTCTGGCGGTGGCTTTATCTTTTCTCCCATCTCCCAAAACAGTCCCAGGCAAGTAAGGCCAGCGTGAGGGGGACTTCACGAATCTGCTGACATTGATGGAGTGGGGATATTGGCCAGGGCCCTGTCCTGGGTACATCACGTGACTCGTGTGTTCTCGTCCTTAATCTTCACAACTCTGCGAAGCATATTCTTACCCTGACTTCACAGATGGGATGGTCAGAGCTCAGAGAAACAAATTACTTGCCCGAGGTCACACAGCAAGTGAATGGTGGAGATGGGCTTTGATTTCAGATGTGCGTAAACTCAGGACCCCGGGGTCTTAATCATTGTACAACGCCACCTCTCCCCTTAACAGTTACCAGGGAATTTGCAAGAATAAGGGTTCCTCATCCTTCTAGAGTCTGTGGAGATACTAAGTGAAATCGAACAGGCCTGATTTTTAAGGAAGCCTCCAATATTTTGATAGTGAGATCCCAAGATGACAGTCAGAGTTAGCCGAGCAGAAATACCTGTTTTCAGATCTGGGTGATGAAATAGATCTGATGGACTGAGACCCAGCACGCAGGGATGGGCTCTCCTTCACAAAGTGTCAGATGGACGACTCTGGATTAATGGTCCGAAAATGCAAAGGTGCAACGAGCATCGGGCATTTAAAACGTGCAGGGACTCTCATCTAATGGACATTTCTGATCTGCTTATAATAACTCCTGTCTACATGCTGGTCAGCCTGGAATAGACAGAAACAAGCCCATAGTCCTTCGGATTGTGTGTGGAGAAGGCGAGAAGCCCGGCAGCGTGGCTGGGAGAAATTATGCCCAAAGACGAGACTGAAACATCAGGGGGCGTCACACTGGGGACAAACTGAGAAGTAAGGGACTGCCACACACTCAGAGAGGGAGAAGGCAGGACAGAGCATCGGAGGGCCACAGACAGAAACAGCCACTGAAGCCAAGACAAACACACCCGAATTCCGATGCGATTTAAAAGTGAAACGTAAAAACAAAACTCCAAGAATAAGATGAACCTTTAAATGAATACTTATCTGATCATGGCATGGAAACGGCCTTTCCAAACATGACACCAAAGGTGGATAATCACAGTAAATTTTTTCATTTAAAATCGGTGGCATAAAAATTAGAACTCCCACACACCAAAAGGAAACCCATAACTTCAATATCTTTCATATGCAAAAACCACTTACCAAAAAAGAGATAAGAAAAAATACTAACATCTCAAAAGAAAAATGGGCGGAGGAGGGGACAGGCAATTTACAAAATGACCTACAAAAGGCCAGTTAAGTGAAGACAGGTGCTCAACCTTCCCTGTCATCAAAGAGATGGAAATTATAACAACCAATGAGAGTTCATTTATTATCCATTTTAATCAACAAAACAGATTTAAAACTCACTAACATGCAATGTAGGTAAAGTAGGGGGCAGAGGGCTAGGCCCTCATGAGCTGTTGGTGGAGGTGTGTATCAGCCTAACCTTTCCAAGAACACTGTGGAATTATGCATTAAAATGTAAAATCTACCCACTCTTTGACCCAGCAACTGCACTTCCAAGAATTTATTCTAAGGAGATAATTAGATGAGGGTTTAAGTTGTATGTACAAGAATGTTCTTCACCTAAGTGTCCACAGAAGACTACTGGTTAAATAATTGTGATATATGCAAACCACAATGGCTCCCTCGCTGATACTCATTCGGGAGGACAAACAAAGCAGGGCTACGTTTATTAACGTGGAAAAACGCCGTCCTCATTAACCAGATTCTAGAACTGAACATAGAGCACAACTCCACATGTACGTGGACCTACGTTCCTGTGCAGGTGCGGAGCGCTGTCTAAATGTACACTCACCGGGGTGGCAGAGGTGAGGCTGGACCCTCTGCAGTGGTTGGGCAGCCCTAGCTGGGCAGAGCAGGGCAGGGGCAGATCTGGAAATCAGGAGGGGGGGGCGCGGGGAGTGAAGCGGGTGAGCACTCCTGGGGACTCAGTGCTGAGAAGAGGGTGACCAGAGCCAGCAAATGCATACACAGGACACTCTGTTAAATTGGGATTTCAGAATGACCATGGACAAGTTTTTAGTATAAGTATATCCCATGGACTATTTGGGATAGCCTTATACCTTAAAAATTCAAATTTTTTATTTGAATAATTTAAAATTCCAATTAACTGGGCACCCTGTGGTTTATCTGGCAACCCTAGCTGAGAGGTTCCGGACACATATGTTGCCTCGCCGGGGTGACCCACGCCAGCCGGGAGGGGTGCTGAAGCTGAGCCAGGCTTCCTGTGTCCTCCCCTGCCTCTGACTTAGCTCTAGTTTACGGGCCCATGAAATGGAGTCACCCATCCCTGCCCTACTCCAGGAATGTCGCAAGGAGCACAGTCTTTAGTGTCAGAGAAGCCACGGAAAAACTCCTGGCCATCAAGTAGCCTTAAGCTGCAAAACTCTCAAGGCGTGTGCAGCTCGTACATCTGTAAGATGGAGATAGCCACGTCTGCCCACGGCCGCTGTGGGGATTAAGTGCGATAATGTATGTAAAGTGCCTGGCATACAGTCAGTGCTTACTACGAGTTGATCCCCTTCCCTCTGGTCCAAGGCTGCAGCCCACGCTCTTGTCCCCAGGGATTACAAATCAAGCCTCTCCTGTCTTCTCAGGGTTAGACGATTGGCCTTTTTGATCTTTCCCAGATCCTTGAAGCGCCAGCTGCCGTGGGCTGACACTCTTCACCTGACTTCACGTTTCTCCCAAGTCCCCACAGCAGCTCAGCCCCTTATCTGCACGTTTCACTCTCCCGAGGCAGTGGAGGAGACAAACTCGCTTTGATAGCAGGCTCTCAGGGACGTCGGCCAAGGGGAGCTGCCCAGAGCAGGACCCAGATGTTTTCTAAAGGGAGGCGGCACTGTCCTGACTAGAGAATGCAGTGGGGCCGCCGTGGCTGGGGGCAGCCCGGCCTGGGGTGGGGGGGCTCCTCCTCTGGACCCTGTCTGTCTACGACTGACAGCACAACTGTCTAAGGGGCGCTCCGCAATGGAGCTGACCTCTTTCCCAGAGAGCCGAACCTCCAGAGTCGTTCCGACTACTGGATCCCCCCGTCCCCTCCCAGGAGGCGCAGGTAGTTCCGAACATTCTGCCCAAGGTCAGTTAGTCAGTTACAGGTCTAAGAAGCTAGTGTTTATCAGTAAATCCGCAAAGATGGGATTATTTGGCGTCTTGTTGATAAGCCCAGTGACAGACAGGCCCAGGCCACCACCGTGAATGCAGGTAGCACGTGGTTTATTCCCAGCAGCGGCTGCCAATACTGGTTCCTCCCATCCTCCCACTCACCCCATCACCGGCCCCCTCCCCCACCCCCGCCCCTGCACTTGGGGTGTTCTAGAAATCAGTGCAATTCATACTTCTCAGGATGCGCAGGTTGCCCATGGTCCAGTCCCAGGCCAGATCAATGGGGTTTGGTGAGAGCCCTACGCTTGGCTTCTCCGTCCTCGGCTCCGTTGTCAGCACACCCATCCCTGAGCCATTCTGCCGGTCCGCACAAAGACAGCAGCCACACAGACCGGAGCTGGCAAAAACCCTGCACAGGGGACTGCGTGAGGACTCGGCTACAGCAACCTGTTTGCACGGGTCCAGGGTTTGCCTGGGTCTTGTCCTCAAGGCTTTCTCCTTCTACCACCAATGACACGTGGGCAGGCCCCTCCTCTGGCCCACTGGTCCTGCAGCAGAACACGGAACTTCTCGCAGCTGGGCTGTCTCCTCTGTGCCAGGCAGGTGGAAGGAGGGACCCGTCAGCCTCTACTCTACCGTACTACTTTACCACCTCTTTTGAATCACAGACTCTTTGTGAAGCTGATGGAAGCTCTGGCTCAGTTCTGCCCAGTAGCATCCCCTGCGATGACGGAAATGCTCTCTACCTGTGATGTCCAACATAATGGCCACATATGGCTCCTGAGCATGCGATAGGAAGCCAGTGTGACTGAGAAACTGAATTTTAAATGTTACGTAATTTTGAGTAACGTAAATATGACTATTTCCATGTGGCTAACGGCACCCGCGCTGGATAGCACACAGCTGTAGACAAAGGGTCAACAGGCTTTTTCTGTCAAGGACCAGAGAGTAAAGATTCTAGATTTTGCAGGTCACGCGGTCTCTGTGGCAGTAGCTTGACTCTCAAGCTGGAGCACATGCCAACAGTCATAGACAACAGAGCAACGAATGGGCTTAGCTGCATTCTAATAAAATTTTATTTACAAAAACAAGCATGGACTGGATTTAGCCAGGGGGCCGTAATTTGTTGATCTCTATTCTAGACCCTTCCTTAAAAAAAGAAAACACACACACACACACATCCATATACATTCAGATGGCACTCAGTCAGTTAAGTATCTCACTCTTGATTTCGTCTCAGGTCATGAGCTTAGGGTTATGGGATCGAGCCCTGTGTCAGGCTCCGCACTGGGCATGGAGCCTGCTTGAGATTCTCCCTCTCCCTCTCCCTCTGTCCCTCCCCCCACACCCCCACTAGCACTTTTCCCCCTCTTTCAAAAAAAAAATTTTTTTTTAAATATCACAAATTTGCCCCCAATTTCAAGGGGCGTGTAGACCTTTGAAGTCCAACTGTAAGCCCCGCCCATGCATCCCAGGCTACATACAACCTCTGATTGAAAAGGTATCAGTGAATATAACCTCAGATCTGCTCTGCCTGGTGGGAAAGTGCTTGGCATTGTTTCCCAGAGGGGGCACTGTGGGCAGGGATCAAGAAGACACTTTATTCCTAAAGCCTCATGAAAGTCCAGGCCTCAGACAAATATCTAAAAGGATGGCGGACTGAGGACATCGTGAGGGTCCAGCCAGGGCCCCTTGTGTCAGCCCCTCCCAGCACCTCTGCAGGCACCAGCTGTGGTTTCCCTGACTTGTTCCCACCACCATCCCCCAACACATCTCACCTCCCCAAGGCCAACACGTTGCAGAAGGAACTCGTGACCAGAGATGCTGTGAAGGGATTTCTGAAGAGGCCTCCCTTGGTAAGGACGTTGCAACTCAAACTTGGAGAGAATGACTTTGGGTTCAGGGACAAAGGTTTGGGGTGAAGATGTAGCTAGAATGACCAAGATCACAGACTGGATATTGGCAGGAGCGGATGATTTTTTTCTAAAGAAACTGGGCTACCTCAAGAGACCATTAGAGACCGTTAAGTCTTTGTCAGGAGCCCACAGATAAAGGTGACTCTGGTTATGTCAGGAGCCCTCAGTTAAAGGGATCTGGAATTATGTCAGAAACTATCAGTGAAAGGCATGCAGAATCTTCTCTGGAGCCTTCTCAGGAACCTTTAGTTAAAAATAACTGAGGGGCGCTTGGGTGGCTCAGTCGTTAAGCGTCTGCCTTCGGCTCAGGGTGTGATCCCAGAGTCCTGGGATCGAGCCCCACATCAGGCTCCTCCACTATGAGCCTGCTTCTTCCTCTCCCACTCCCCCTGCTTGTGTTCCCTCTCTCGCTGGCTGTCTCTATCTCTGTCAAATAAATAAATAAAATCTTAAAAAAACAAACAAACTGAGACCTTTCTCCGGAGTCCTCAAATGTGCAGGTTAAAGCATCAAACTCTGTCCTCCACAGCCCGACTACCAGGGGTGGATTTTGCCAAAGAAGTAGGACTTGCCCTCTCTCCGTGGTATATTCCTAGCCAGGACGAAGGCGGTATTTGTTTCTGTATTGCTAGAGCTCCCTTCAAAAAAGCATCACTTATTCTTTAAGTTCTTGGAGGTAAGAAAGCTTTCAAATAACTGGCATGCTTTACTAGGGTGTTATGTCATTACTGTTCTTAATTATCATTAACGGTCTTAAAATATGCCTATTAATGATCTCAACACAAAACAGCAGTGTGGGTCTTAGCCAAGAGCAGCAAAATTACCTATTAATGAGATGTAAATTTCCCAGGGAAATGACAGAGATCTAGAAGTACCACCTTCTGAACTAATATAATAAAGTTAATAATAATAATAGTGTATAATCTGAAGATATTAGTGTTAATTTGAATGCCAACACCGTATTTAAACAAGCTGAGAGAAGTGGAAATTATTTGCATAACTCAAACCAAGAAACCCTAATCTGTGCTATTAAGGAAAAACGGATTGTTCTTCTCTGAACGATCTAACGCTGACTCTTTGCAGTCACTGGATTGGGCGGAAGTGCTCTTCCAGCTACTTATTGTATTTCTTTTACTTAGGCTTTCTATCTCTTATTTCCCAAACCAAGCAGAGATACCTTATATAATTAAGCCCAATAGAAAACAGAATTAAAAAAAATAAAAACACAACCAAACACATTAAGGGGATAGAAGTAGGATGTCACCAGGCCCTCAGGATAAATGACTGCCGCTAAGCTCTGATTTCAATTTTCCGTTTCCTGGGAACACGGCACCGACAATTTAGGTAACCGAGTTACTGGTGAGCAGGCAGCCTTGTTAGGACAGGAGGAACCTCTGAATCTGAAACACCCCTCCCCTGCAGCTGACAGCAGCACCACCCTGCCCACGGCCACTCTGAGCTCACACGCCAGGGTCCTGGGGCCCGGCCGGGAGGCACCTACCTTCATAGCTGGCGTGAAAGCCCTGCGCGCTGACCGCGTAGTCGCTGATGAGACGCAGAGAGAGGGTGGTGGCGGCGCTGACGATGGTGGCTGGCAGCTGAAAGCCGGTGAGCCTGAAAGACAAAGAGGTGCCATTTAGGGAGAATGACCCCCTTGGGAAATGAGCATCCGTGAAGCATTTATTGAGCGCCTGCTGGATACACAATGCTGATTTTTGGCATGGGGAGGGATAGGAAAGCAGCCTAACACCGGACATATGCAAGGTGTCCAAGGACAAAGAGGTGACAGAGCAGAGGTGGTGACAAGCAGCAGTCTTCTGTCACAGGCACGTGGAGGTCACTCCCCTGAAGCCACAGGCCATCCCCCGACCCGGAGGACTGCCTCATTTATGTCTCTTCTCTTTTCTCCTCTTCGGGTGTTTTCTCCCATCTCTCCCCTTTCTGGCCGAGGTCCTCTGCGGCTCTGGGTGACATCACCACAAACTGAAAACTAATAATTGCCAACAGACGACATTTACTTGGATACTGAGGAAAATATACCCAACTGTAAGCAGCGGGAGGTGGGTGCTTCTCATCATTTATTCTTTTATTCTTTAAAATAGTCTACTGCTTTTATAGAAATGATAAGTGCTTATTATTTTTAAAAGATGAAAGCAAAAAATAAAAAAACCCATTGCAATCTAGAAATAACTGTTCTTGACAGTTGGCATACAAAGAGATGGAGGGATCAATGGATGGGATCATCATCAATGAAATAATTTCATACAAGTAGGATCATACTGTACATGTTTTTAAAATTAAAATACTCAATTTTTTTTTCCTGTGAGTTCAGTGAAGAAAAAGAAACAGAGGTGAAACGGAAAGAATTATTGAACCTGAGATAATTCATTTGCAGCACAAGAGAATCATTTATAAAAGATTCTTCTAATGTTAAAAAGATAAAATAAAGAAGCTTTCACTTAACCCTTGGGAACATATTTTAGGAGAGCAGGTGTCCGCGGTTGGGTCGCCCACAGGTGACCCCGGTACGCACACAGGGGGCAGTAAGGGGGGCCAGCCCCCAGTCTGCCTCTGTCCTTTATCTCCTCCCCAAGGCTCACCCTGCCTCCCTGTGCCCCCGGCAGGGCTCTAGGAGGGAACTCAAGGTTTACCTTTACCCTCATGTTCAAGTAGTTTGGGATACCTGTGGTGCTCCTGGATCCCGCTCTATTCCTCCCATTTTCGTATAATATCTGGGTGCCCAGATGTCCCCTGGAGTCATGAACCCTGGGTTCAGATACGTTGAATCAGATATGTGTTAATGCCCACCTTGAAAAGCCCTGTGCTAGATGAAGCCCCTGCCCTTCCCACCACCCTCATCTTATAGGATTTGTCTGAACTCAAAATGAACTCAAGGGACAGAGAAGGAAAGTGGTACAGCTGTGAAACGGGTGACCAAGTTTCAAGGTCGTGTCCTCTTGAATAAGGCTCTTGTATAAGGAGCCTCCAGTAAAAGATGCCTACATCACCCCGTAATCTTTCCTCTCCCTGCCCCTGACCTTCTGTCTCTGTCTCCCTCACTTTCTCACATGGGTCAAAAATTTAGATGTTGGGGCACCTGTGTGGCACGGTCGTTAAGCGTCTGCCTTCGGCTCAGGGCGTGATCCCAGCGTTCGGGGATCGAGTCCCACATTGGGCTCCTCCGCTGTGAGCCTGCTTCTTCCTCTCCCACTCACCCTGCTGTGTTCCCTCTCTCGCTGGCTGTCTCTCTCTGTCACATAAATAAATAAAATCTTAAAAAAAAATTAGATTAAAATAGCGAAACCATACGTAGTAGAAAAAAACAACCTATTTTTTTTGTTTTTTTAATCATCTTATGCTGGGGAAGGTCTTTCTAAGAGTAACATATTTAAAGGACTCCTTTGGCTCCTACCTTCTACCATCATTCTTCCGGGGAACTGTTGCTGCATGGGGCACCTCGCCTGCTCACCTGCTACAGAACTGAGCAAAAGACCAATCATGGCATATCCCTCATCTTTATGGACCGGTTCAAGGCACAGAGGAGAAGCAGGGCACCTAACCCAAGCAGGGTCATCCTGAGTCCTTCCATGGGATATGACATACAGATTCCAAGAGCCTTTCAGTTTTGGATTCTAAATCGTTAGGATTTAAGCTTGGGACTGCCAGTAGCCTTTTTATCATTGCCCAGAGCCTAGCTGCTTTACAGAATGATATCCTACATGATACAGAGAAAGCTGAAAGTGAGAGAAGACAGACAGAACCCTGGCGATACATTGTTAGATCCTCAATCCAGCCGCACAGAGACATCGACCTCTGCAGTGCCCAATTACATAAGCCAACATTCTTTCTCTGCTTGCTTGCTTCCTTCTTTCCTTCCTACTTTCCGTCCATCCATCCATCCCCCATCCATCCATTCCTCCTTCCCTCCCTCCCTTCCGTCCTCCCTCCTTTCCTCCCTCCCTCCCTTCCTCCCTTCTTTCCTTCCTTTTTTTTTTCCCCTCAAGCTAGTTTGATTTGGGTTCTATCTCTTGCAATTGATTACTGATGGAGACAGCATGAAATCCCAGAGGCATTAGAGGAAAATATTGATTGATTTAATTATGTGAAAATTAAAAGCATGCAGCAAAGCAAAAGAAACTGCCAAAAAAAAAAAGGAGGAAAAATACAAACTGGGAGGATTATAATATATATGACAAGAAGAGGGTGTTCGTAATCTATAAAGAACACTTACAAATTACGAAAAAGATAAACAAGTAAAAAGGGAAAGGGCAAAGGACACAAACAAAAACAGAAAAATGATCCACCTACTTAATATAAAAAAATACGGAAACTAAATGCACAAGACTCATTTTCACCTCTCCCGCTGGCAGCTATCCAGACTTGGCAAAGGTTACAGAAAACAGATCCTGCAGCTATCAAAAAGATGATAAGGAAATACGACAGACCATACACATGCACTTGACAAACGAGATGAAATGGGCCTGTTCCTTGAAAAGCGCACATGCTGTAAGCTCCCCAGTATGAAGCAGATCATTTGAAAAGCCTTATCACTATTAAGGAAATTGAACTAGTAATTTTAAAAATCCCAAAAAAGATATACACCAGCCCAGATGGTTTCACTGGAGAATTCTACCAAGTATATAAAGGAGAATTAACACCAACTCTACACAATCTCTTCCAAAAAAATAGAGACAAGAAGGAACACTTCCAAACTCATTTATGAGATCAGTATTACCCTGATACCAAAACCGAAGACAGTCCAAATCAAGAGAACTAAAGACCATAGCCCACATGAATATAAGCACAAAAATCCTTAAAAATTATTAGCGAAGAGAATTCAGCAATATAATAAAATATATGCCACAACCAAGAGGGGTTTATCCCAAGGATGCAAGGCTAGTTCAGTATTTTAAAATCAATCATTGTAATTCACCACATTACGAGGCCAAAAGCAGAAAATCACACATATAAACTGATGTAGAAAAAGCACCTGACAAAATTCAACACTCATTCGTGACGGAAAAAAACAAAAACAAAAACACTTTCAGAAAACGAAGGATGGAAGGAAATTTCCTGAACTCGATAAAGGACGTCTACAAAAATTCTGCAGCTAACCTCACCCTTAATGGTGAAAGCCTGAATGCTTTTCCCTGAGGACTGACAATGAGTCAAGGACCCAATAAGCCAATTACAAAGTCAGCAAAAGACACAGAGACACACCTTACTAAAGGAGATGTAAGAATGGCAAACAAGTGTATTAGAAATGTTCCACATCACTGGCCATCGGGGAAGCGCAAAGTGAGGCCACGTGGTAAGATGAGCCCCTTACTATGACATACCATTAGAACAGAAAAAGTAAAAATCGTAACAGCACCAAACGCTGACTGTGCTGCAGAGCAAGTGGGTCTTGCAGACACTGCTGGTAGGATGTCAAATGGGACAGACACTCTGGAAACAGGCCACTTCTTAAAAAAAAAAAAAGTCTACACATACACTAATCATACAATTCAGCGACCCCACTCCTGGGCATTCATCCCAGAGACACGAAAACTCGTGTCCTCACAAAAACCTGTACACGATCGTTCATACCTTTCCTTCGTTGGTAATAATCAACAACTGGAAATGACCCAAATGTCCTGCACAGGTGAACGGCGAACACCGTTCCACGCGCCCCAGCACCTCGGCACCGTGGAATACTTCTCCGCAGTAAAAAGGAATGGGCTGTTCATACGCACAACAGTTTGGATGGATCTCAAGGGCATAATATGCTGAGTGAAAAAAAAAAAAAGCTCATCTCAGAAGAGGACACACCAGAGGCTCCTGGGTGACTCAGTCGGTTGAGTGTTTGACTCTTGGTTTTGGCTCAGGTCATGATCTCAGTGTCGTGAGATTGAGCCCCGTGCCAGGCTCCACCCTAAGCATGGAGACTGCTTAAGATTTTCCCTCTCTCTCCCTCTCCCTTTGCCCTCTCCCCACCACTCATGTGTATGCATATGCACACTTTCTCTAAAAAAAAAAAAAAAAAAAAAAAAAGACATACCAGTTAATTCCATTATATCAGGTTTTTGGAATGACATTAAAGAGATCGAAAACAGGGAGCCTGGGTGGCTGTCGGTTAAGGGTCTGCCTTCGGCTCGGTTCATGATCCCAGGGTCCTGGGATGGAGTCCCTGCATCGGGCTCCCTGCTCAGTGGGGAGTCTGCCTCTCCCTCTACCCTCCCCCCTGCTTGTGATATCTTTCTCTCTCTCTCTCTCTCTCTCAAATAAATAAATAAAATCTTTTTAAAAAAGAGATGGAAAACAGATTTGTGGGTGCCCAGGTAAGGAATGGGGAGAGGAAGGGAAGTGGGGTGACTATCAGGGAGGAGCAGAGGGAGATCTTTGCAGCGATGGACCAGGTCTGTATCCCGACTGCAGTGGTGGTAACATAAACACACACATGTGACAAAGTCGTATACATATGCCCTGTGCCAATGTCAGTCTCCTGGTTTTGATATTTTACTATCGTTACATTAGACGTGCCCATTGGGGGGAACTAGGAAGGCCACATGGGACCTCTGTACTAGCCATTTAACTTTCTATGAATCTATAATGACTTCTAAATTTAAAGTTTTTAAAAATTATACTTGCGGCTCCCACTATGTTTCTTTCGGACAGCACCTGAGTCCTCCGTTAGTTCTGACCTAAACTCGGTCTACCTAGATTCAACCTTGAGCTCCTACTTGGTCTTCGCCAGGCTCCTCTCTTCAGCTGCCTCTTGTACATTCCAGCTCCTGCATTGCACCCCGCCCCCCACTACACACACACCTGCAGCATGGCTGGGTCCCTGCTGGAAAAGGACTGCCCACCAGAACCATACTCTAGCCCCAATGCCAACTGCTCACCTGTCCCTGGGCTTCCTTCCGACATGCCCATGCACCGGATACCCTTTCCCCACACCCAGATATTCATGTCTGCCGATGACAGATTGCTGTCCCCAGTGGACCCTGGCATTAAAATATCAAATTGTCCTCACTGGGGCCTGACCTCTATCTGCATCTGATCTCCAGGCCCCATCCCAACTGGCCCTAGGTGTCTCCACCTCCGAATGGGCCCAAGTCACAGCAGGTGCAACTTGCCTCTCAACCTCGTCCACCAGAATTATGCCCTTGGGTGCCCTTCCCAGTCTGGGGAGACTCTTCCTTCAACAACATACAGCTTCATGTAGGACTCTCACACTTCACTGAGGCTACTCTCATAATATTTCTGAGCTGCTGGTAAAGATTCCTAGACCCTAGTTTCTTGGTACTATATTGACACAAGCCGTGCATAGCTAATACACACTGTCAACAAACAATTACAGTTTTATTGCTTGCAATATATGGAATTGTGGCTTACAAGGCATTTTCTCTAATCAGATATTTACCATTCCGCTCTTTCTTTCCCAGCCTCGGTAGATAAATTCTAACATGGAGGATTCCTCAAAAGTGCTAACACTGGAGAGGGTGTGAAGGCCTGGATCTCCCATCTGGATACTTGAACCATCACTCCCGTCCCGTCCCCCACCCCCGCCCCCGCCCCATGCCTGCTCTTCCCTCACCCACTCTTGATGGCTGAATAAATCTGAGACACGCTGATGACCTCACAGTCAGGAAGAGTGTCAGGATAGGCAAACAAAACTTTCAGACGTTCCCACCGTTCATCTGGCAAGTCTAAATACCATACTGAAAGGAGTGAGGCATCCTTCAAGAGTGGAATCCAGACTTATCAGAGGCATGGGCTAAGATGATGGCCAGACTGGCAAGAGCCCCCACTGCTGTTGGCTCCCTCCCCCATGAACTCTAAAACATGCAGAGAAGAGCTCTTTGTAATCAGGTGGCATGGCCACAGATGTAAGTAAATGCTCCTCTTCTGCTTTCTCAAGCCTCCCTGTCTTTCCCGCTCCTCAAGAACCTTCTCTTTGCTTCTGCCTCCATGCCCAAAGTCACCCAGGCTCTTGGACACTGGTGATGTCCAAGACCCCAAACTTCTCACTGCCCCAGTGCAGAATCCACCAATGGCTTCCCACCATTCTCTAGATTAAGGCCAGGATCCCTAGTGACTTCCACAGAGCCAGGAAGACTCAGCCCCTGCCAGATTCTCTGCCCTGTATCCCACCTGGCTCTGGCCCCTCCAGTCTTCCTTGGTCAAGGGCAGGGGCGGTGGTCAGCCCAGAGTGCAGGCAAGAAGGGGTGCATTTTCCGTGGAGAATTTGAAAATGATAATTAAAATGTAGGCTTCCCATGAGTCTGCACTCCAAACACTGTCGATGGTAGAATGTTCTTCCCTTCCCTTTCTCCCCTCTTCCTGGCTTCGGGTCCTTCAATACACGACCCGCCTCTCCTCGGGGTCTTTGCACATGCTATTACTTTTTCAGAGCACTTTCTCACGTCCCCTCCACCTACTGGGCTAATCAACTCCCTCTCATCGTTCAAATCTCATCACTAATGTCTCAACATTACAGTGTTTCCAAAAGATGCGTCCTTGACCTCCCAGACCAGTCAAGCTATTTGCATCCTCATGGGTCCCTGTAGGAGGTCTCTGGTGTTCTTCGGCACGGCCCCCTGGCTTTGCTTTCTTCCTGGACACACCGCGGAAGAGCATCTCCCCACCGTGGCCGAGGGCAGGCCTGGCCCCGGCACTGGCTTTGCCAAAGATGCAGGCGGCGGAGCGCGCTCTTTCTGGGAGGAAGGCGTGAAGAGCCTGTGCCCCTCTTGCCCAATTCCCCCGCTGCAGTGATCCTGGGTCCCTGCCAGCCTGGGCCTCTGGGGGACTCTCCCTAGCAGAGAGCAGAGCCCCTGCCAGCTGTTTTGGAACACAGAGTATGAGCAAGAAATAAACAGGGTGAGTTAAACCACTGAGATTTGAGGTTTGTTACCACAGTGTCTTAAAATGTAGCTTTTATTACTGCGCAGGTGTGGTGAGGCCAGTAGATCCGGAGGTGATTGCCAACGAAACTGATGGTTTGTTTACTCTCGGGTCCCAACAGAAAGGGGCACAGGGCAGCCTTCTGAGGACGGGGCAGAACACTGCATAAACACTGCTGTGACTGGCGCTCCACGCCTCAAGCAAAAGCAGAGACCTATGGGCTCCCAGGGATGACACAGACAGGACACCCCTTGGATTACCTGGCCTGCCTTTCTCTCTGCCTCAGCTCAGGTCTCTCTCCCCTCCACCCACACTGGCCTGTACACGTTCCTTGAATGTGCTGTGTTTCTTTCCACCCCAGGGCCTTTGCATCTGTTGCCCCTAGGGCTGTGTGCATTGCCCCCCACCCCTTAGCCATCCAAGCTGCCACCCACCTCACCTACTCATCTTCCACTAGCTTCTCAGGTCTCAGTTTGAATGTTACCTCCTCTGGGAAAGGGCAGAGGGATCCCTGCTCAATGTTCTCAGAGGACAGAGTACTTCTTCCTTTGCAATATTCATTCTAACAGTAATGGCTTGATCTTCCTATTGAATTACCTGGAATGTATCTGTCTTTCCTTCTTATGATAAGTCTCTTGAAGGCAAGGATCAGATGTAACTGTTTCTCTGCGTCACTGATAAACAGCACACACCAGATGTGATGGTGTTATAAACTGAATGCCCGCCCCCCCCCAAATTCTTAAGTTGAAACTCATCTCCCCCATGTGTGATAATTAGGAGGCGGGGCTTTGGGGAGGTAATTAGGATTAAATGAGGTTGTGAGGGTGGAGCCCTCTTGCGTGGGATACTTGAACGGGATCTCTGCTCTCTACCATGTGAGGGTACAAGGAGAAGTTGGCGGTCTACGGTCCAGAAGACGGCTCTCACCAGATCCTCACGTGCGGGCCCTCTGACCTTGCACTGTCAGTCTCCAGAGCTACGGGAAATACATCTCTGTTGTTTACAAGCCACCCAGGCTATGGAACTTTTGTTATAGCAGCCAAGCTGATTAAGGCAAATACAAAATGAATGAATGAATGAATATTCAACCATCAGAGAGGAGACAGAAAAGGCCTGATTATTGTTGTTTGAAGGCCAGTTTACAAGGTTGGCCCTTGGCAGATACTGAACATGGATTTCGGGAGGGTCCCCACCTTTCCCAGAACCGGTAAGGTGGCCTAAACTACCTGTATGAACACGACAGTTCACACGAAACACGTGCCTTCCCTCTGGGAGCCTGGAACTTTGGTACGTGCCGGGCAGACTGTGCCTATGTCGCCAGCTCCCCGGAAAAAGTCTGGGCACTCAGTCTCCAGTGGGTCTCCCTGGTGGCAGCATTTCACACATGTTGTCACAGGTCCTTGTCGGGGCGATTAAGCACATTCTGTGCGAACCCACTGGGAAAGGACTCCTGGCAGCCTGTGCCGCGTTTCCCCCAGACTTCATCCCGTGCGCGGTTTCCCATGGGCCTTTTGCTCTGTCGCCTCCACCGTGACAGATCATACCCAAAAGGGGGACAAGAGGACAGCTATAGGTTGTATCCTGGGAGTCCTCCGAGCACATCATGGAAGCTGAGGGTGGTCGTGGGGACCCCCAGCACAGAGCAACAAGTGACCACAACCACATCTGCCTGCAAAGTACGAATACCAGACTGTTCTTCAAAGGGTACTCTAGGGTGTCTGTCAGCTGAACAGAGCTGGAGGAGGCCGGGTTAAACAACATTAGGCAAGGAGTTTTCAGACAACAAACAAAAATAAAGTGCTTGTGGAAGCATTTAATAAGTGAATAGCAAACTCGCAAGGTGGGGATAGATGATGCCAAGAGCTCCCAACCCATTTGACCAGAGACCCTTTTATTCTTAGAGCGTACAGGCGGGGTTCTGAGGGACACCCTCTAGGAAGTTAGATGCCCAGAGAAGGCAGGTCACAAGGTTCATGCTGTTGCGACAACGGCCAGGAGGCTGCCGATGTTCCTCATCTCAGAAGCCCTGAAGCCCAGGGGGCGCCTGGGTGGCACAGCGGTTAGGCGTCTGCCTTCGGCTCAGGGCGTGATCCCGGCGTTCTGGGATCGAGCCCACATCAGGCTCCTCCGCTGGGAGCCTGCTTCTTCCTCTCCCACTCCCCCTGCTTGTGTTCCCTCTCTCGCTGGCTGTCTCTCTCTCTGCCGAATAAATAAATAAAATCTTAAAAAAAAAAAAAAAAAAAAGCCCTGAAGCCCATGGTGACCAAAAGGCTGAGGAGATTGCGGTCCCAAGACTCAGGAATCCTGGCAATAAATCCCTATTTCTGAGGATGATCCATGCATGTCACTTCCCTGAAATCTTCAAGAGCCCAACTAATAGAGAATTATCCAGGAATAAACAGTAATATAGCAAATTGGGCCTTTATTGGATGGCTCTCATTTAAGGCTCTTAGTACATCAAACAGTAATATAAAAAAAGACATGTCAATTGACCTTGGGAATAAAAGAGTAAATGCAAGCAACATTTGTCACACTGACAGGCTTGGCAAATAGTGTTTTGATTTGCCAGCAGCCTTACTCCAGACAGCAGCCACTAGTTAGATACATAAACCATTAAGCTAAAAACAGAACTATCATTACAGGCACTGTCTAGTCATTTGCAGGTAATTGATGGACATTAGTCATAATCACACACAATACACAGACACACACATACACCCCTACAGACACACGTTCTCTCTGGTGATTCCCATTTGCATTGCATCGAGAGCTTCTAAAACTGGGAAACTTGCAAAAAACGGGCTTTCTGTGCTTTGAAGTGTCTGTGTCATAAGCTCTTTTTTTCTTAGAGCACCCTGTGGGCTCGGGTGCTGGGGGGCACTCTCTGGGGAAATGGGGTGCCCAGAGAAGTCAGGTCACAGAGCTCATGCTACTGCTGCATCGGTCATGAGACCACTGACACTCCTGGTCTCCGAAGCCCTGAAACCCACATTAACCAGAAGTCTGTAGAGATGGGTCTTGTGCTGTCCCAAGATTGGGGATCCTTGGAATGAAGCCCCTATTTCTGAGGCCGACCTGGCATTAGCCAGATACCTGCTGAAAAATCCCAGCTGACGTCCAAAAGATCTTCTCTAAAATGTCTCAGTCTATCCAGAAAACATCCACTGGCTTTACAAACGTCTGCCCTTGGCTGCACACGTACAAACATTTTGGGGAGGCCAGCATACCTGCCCTAAGTATGGCTGGGTGGGAGCAATGCTAGGCCTCCAAACCTCCAGATACGCTGTCTGGGATGCACGCAGGCTTTAGAAGCAAGGTCTGGAGTCAGAGCAGGCTCACCTGCTGACAGCTAAAAATAAGGAAGCAGCACTGTATGCTCAGAATGCAAATGTTTTTTTTTTTTTTTTTTTAAAGATTTTATTTATTTATGTGACAGAGAGACAGCCAGAGAGAGAGGGAACACAGCAGGGGGAGTGAGAGAGGAAGAAGCAGGCTCACAGCAGAGGAGCCCGATGTGGGACTCGATCCCGGTACGCCGGGATCACGCCCTGAGCCGAAGGCAGACGCTTTAACGACTGTGCTACCCAGGCGCCCCTGAGAATGCAAATGTTAACCAGGCTCCCTCTGTCAATCCCCGGGAGTATTTCCCAGAGACCTGCAGCTTCTGATTCTGCAGGAAGGAGTCTTGGATAGTCTCTCTCCACGCTGCATCCAGTGTTATGTGAGCAGATCTGCTGGAGAAAAGCTGCAGATAATTCTGGGAAGCGCTACATAAAGTAGCACCGTAGTTCTCAAACCGTGTGTCATGGCACGCTAGGGTGCGGCAGGGAATTTGTAAGCGTGGTGTGGAATATTTTAAATTTTCAAAGGAATCTGTGACACTCAGTATCTGTTGGCCACACAAAGTATTAGCTCGAGGCAGTTCACAGTTTCAACATGAAGCTACATTCCATTAGATGACATCATATCTTTGCAAAGCTGGGTGTTTGGTGGTTGGTGTGATATACGGCAGGCGTTGTGTGAAAATCAGTGTGGAACAGGATAGGAGGGTGGCGGTGTCCAATTTGATTCCAAGGTTTGAGAAGCTGTGCACAGCCCAACAAGTACACACATTCCATTAGTAAGCGATGGTGGTTATTTAAGGATGAAATAAAAATAAGATTTTTTTTCTTTCAATTTACATTTATTAGTTTTTCAAACGGTTATAAAATTGTTAAGGTATAAATACTTAGCCATTGGGACCTAACTATTTAATAAGTAGAGCTGATAGGTATTTCTTTTACCCATGGAGCACCCATTTTACCCATGGAAAAATAACTGAAGCACTTAAGGCATTGGGAACCTATGCATGAGTGTATTAAAGTCTCTGAGAAGTCCTGCAGCAAGAAAAATAGACAAACACTGTCGAAGCCAGCATGCCCCACCCTTCTTGATCCAGCACACCCATGAGCAGCCTTCTTTATGACAAAAGCTTAGAAAATCTAGGTGACTATTACCCAGGATTTGCCCTATGATCTGACAGGTTCCAAAAAGAGACCAGAGACTGACTTACTCCTATTAACATTTAAAAATTACTGCTCATTAATCATTCATTCAACAAATATTGTGTGCCCTATTAAACAGCATGTCCTATGTTTAGTTCTGAGGATAGAAATGTATAAGACACAGACCTGGTCCTCAAAAGGTTCACCCTCAAAAGTAGAAACTTCCATTGCTTTACCCAGAAATTCAGCCACATCTCATCACCTTCATTACTACCATCCTGGTTCATCCCACCTCCATCCCCTGCCTTGGTGATTGCAACAACCTCCACCGGGTCTCCCCACGTCCCTCCTGCCCCCTCCAGACCATTCTCAACACAGCAACCAGCATGATCACTTTAAGTCAGATTATGTCACTTCTGTGCTTACGACTCTTTTAAAGATGTCCCGCTTGATTTGGGATAAAGCCCAAGGCTTCATAATGACCCAAAGACCCTGGGCAAACCTCTGCCATCATCACCCACTCCCATTCCCTCTCTTTCTATCACCAAATAGTCTCCCCCTTCTTGCTCACTTCTACCATAATGGCCCCCTGGCTGTTCCCTCAACATAGCTGGCAAGTTTCTGTCTCAGGGCCTTTGCACCTGCTGCTCCCTCAGCTTTTCCCAGCTATCCCATTGCCTCCCCTGCACATGCTCGGCGGGTTCCCTCACCTTCTTCAGGTTTTATTTTGTTTTTTTTTTTTTCCTCAAATATCACTTTTCCACCAAGGTCTTTGACGACCACTCTATTTAAAATTGCAACCCTCTCCCCTCCCTCCACTTCCTGGCTCCTGAACTCTCAGTTCTACATTTCTTATCACCATCTGACATACTATATGTTTGATTAATCCTTATTTATTTAGTCCGCCTTTCCCCATTAGCTCGTGAATTCTATGAGGACAGGGATTTTGACGCATCAGGTTCCCTGGTCTATGCCCAGCATTAGAGATCAGTGCCAGACACACAGTAGGAGCTAACAGGTAACTGTACTACTGCTGAAGACGCCATGATACTGTGACACAGTAAGTTCAATGACAGCGATGTGCCCAGGGAATCGACATCATCAGCCCGAGGTGATCTGAAAGGATGAATTATTAGCCAATCATCCAAAGGGCGTGGAGGCTAGCAGGAGAACGGGGAGCTCATTTCAAGCACAGGGGATGGCATGAGCGGAGGAAAGACAAAATCCAACCCCACATGTAATTTATGAAATTGTTCTCCAACCAATGACAGGAGAACAAATGGCTACAACCAGCTGTTCATCCTCCCTGTGTTTGCCATGACTGCTTAATTACTAGTCTCCCCAAGAGGGGATTTTTCTGGAGGCTGCTCAGCCTTCTGGCAGATGCAGACTTGATCTGCTTTCGCAGGATCCTGGAAAACCTTGACCCAGCTTGGCCTTCCATGACGGGTGCAGATACTAGGCAAGAGCCCTTCCCTGTGCCCTCAGCTGGAGACCTGACAGGACCGAGCCACAGGGGCAGTGAGACAGCTTGGTTGCCTGGGAGTTTTTGCAGGGGGTATGGGCGATCTCTCAGGCTCTTTTCCCCAGCGTCTGTCTGAATCTCTAACTCTAGTCTGGCTTCCAGGATCTTCCAGGCCACCATACTGCACAACTTCGAGGACTGTGATTCATAGCACAGTCGATGGCCCTGGGTTCAGAACTGTTGCCTTGTCCCTGGGTTCCAGTTCTTTGCCTGGAACCTCAGAAGTAGACAACTGTCAGTTTGAATTTGCAACTGAGTTTCACCCCCCGATGACATCTTCAGTCATCTTTGGTGCAAAGCGGGGACTGACCCAGCAGAATCCCATGATCCCCAAGGTCTGGCCCACGTCTACGGGGGGTGAAAGGACACCAAGAAAGACACAAAAGCCCTGGAGATAGTGGCAAGATTTGAGGGACTGCCCTATGAAGGGATGGAGCATCGCAAACACAGAGGGGTCCCACTGACCATGCCGCCGGATGTTGCCCGGTCTTCACGCTCATCGGTCGCTCAGGTTTACCGTCCTCCTACTCCTAACACCAAAGGTCTTATTTGCAGGCACTTTTTGTTCATTACTTATCTTCCTCTGCTTGAACGTAAGCTCTACTTAGAACAAGGACTTTGTCATCTTGGTTACCTTTTATGTTCAGTGCCTAGCACAGAGTAGGTGGTCAATAAATACATGGGAAATTATATGGAAGAATGAATGAAAGAAGGAATGAATGAAAGAAGGAAGGAAGAACAAAGGAAGGAAGGGGAGTTGGTGGTGTCAGAGTAGTTGGGAAAAGAAAGTGTTTCAAGAAGAATGAGGTCAGTGGTGGCAGGCACTTTCGAGGGGACTGGTACAGGAGGACCGGAGGGCCAATGGATGTGGCTGGTAGAACAGTGGTGACTTTTTCCAGAGCAGTCTAAGTGGAGTCGTAAGGCTGAAAGTGGGTTAGAGTGGATTAAGCTGTTCACAGGAAGGAAGGAAGTAGAGACACTGAGTCTAGACGGCTCCCCCAAGATGCTGAAAGAAAGAGGGTCAATAGAAAGCTACTTTTAAACAAAAGCCTTTTTAGACCCCTAGTCAGAAAGGCTCATTTCTACCTTTCTCTCCTCCCTGTCCCTTCCTGCGGCTTCTCTCAAGAGCACATACCGTTAATCATCTCTCATTACTTTATTTTTTAATAGAATAAGCAAGTTCACGGACATTTGTTTCAGTCTGATACACATTCTCTTGGCAGGATAATAATTGATACCATAAGTGACCTCATTAATCAGCAGGGACAATTAGAATGAGGACAATTTGCCATGTCGCCTGTCTAAGAAAGACTGAAAGGTCCCCACTATCTCTAGGTCTTCCTATGGTGACTTCCATGGGTGACTGACTCCTCATTAGTCCATTCTTGGTCTCTCCAAGCAAAGTGGAGACAAGAAATCTCCAGAGACGGTTAAGATTTAGTGGCACACATAGGGAGTCAATACGAGTCCATTTTCGTTGCTGGGCTCTGCCATCCTTGAAGCCCTCTTCCTGTCTCTCTTCGTTGGGGAAAACAGGTCTGCACTACTCCAGGAATTTCCAAAGAGGCGAGTGAAAATACAACTTTAGCAGATGAACTTCTTAAAATGTAGGAAGAAAGCATGCCGTTTTCAAGGCAACTTCTGGCGCATCTTTCGATCAAGTGAAATGCTCTCTGCAAAGTGCATTATCGTCACCGTCATTCCCTTTTGAAAAGAGTTACCAGGTGGGAAAATCAGGAAAATGTGACAAGTAAGGAATATTCGGGTTTCAACAAGGCATTTATACACGCACAAGAAGAGGAAGGGTGGGCTGGACATTATCGCAATCATAATTCTTTCCCGGCTCAACAACCACGCACAGATGTCACCTGGGAATAGGGCTACGTGCCAGAGGCCAATTCTCCGTCCTCCTCTGCACAGTATAATTTTTATATAAATTCCTTAGTTTGGAATAATTTGTGATTTATAGAAAAGTTACAAAGATGGTACAGAGAATTACTGTCTACCTTTCACTCAATTTCTCTTGATGTAAACATCTTCCGTAACCATGGTAATTGGTCAAAATGAAGAATGAACACTGGCATTTTACTATTAACTAAACTACAGTCTTTATTTTGATTTCACCAGGTTTTCCACAAATGTTCTTTTCCTGTTCCAAGACCCAATCCGAGATACCACGTTGCATTTAGTGCCATAATTTCTAATGTCTTCTATGGGAACACAGATGGCACACTGGTCAACTTGTGGCTGGTGTGACCAAGACCCAAATCTAAAAGGTCCCCTCTGACTTAATCCAGCAGACCTGCATTGAAGAGTACGTTGGTCCTTGGACCCTAGACCCAAACTGTACAAGTCTAGTTGCCAAACATTCCTGGAGCTCGAGGCTGACCCTGATTGTGTGACTTGGTGTCAAAGAAAGCTTACAAGACCTTGGGGTACCTTCCCAGGACTAGCGTCCAAACAGGGAGGAGATGATGATTCTGGTCTATCTGTATGGGTCTGTTTACCTGCTAACTGCTTCTCTTTTCCTAAAGCATTTTTAAAACTAAGAATCTTTCAGAAACACAAGAAGACCTAGAGAAGAATATAATGAGCACCTGTGTATTCAACTCCCGCAAGGAAATGAAGCATTGCAAGGACGGGCAGATGCCCTGGGGAGCTCCCCCTTCCCTTGGCATGGAGACAAGACACTTCACAATCTGGTATCTGCCTCTCTGCGCATCAGTCACTGGCCCCCACCCCACCCCAAACAACTATAACAATAAACAAATAAGCAAAAAGTCGACTCACCCCAGCTCTCCAGCCACCCAGAACCTCACCATAGGGCACATACTCTGCCCCTTCACCCACTGTTTCCCTGCCTGGACTCTTCCCACCCCATTCATCCCATCATCTTCCAGTCCGTTTCTTCTTTAAGACTTTCTCAAGCGGCACCCCCTTACTGGGATAGTGCCTTCCCTGATTCATCCAGGTGCTCTGTCTCTAAACCCTCCTTGCTCTGGACACATCTCTCCAAACTGCACTGTCTTGTCTATTTCCTTCATGTTTCTGCCGGTCACCCCAGCTGCTGAAGGCCAGGACCCACATCCGGTTCATCTCTAGATCCCAAGGTCCAAGCATAAGGCCTGGAGTAAAGAGGTGCCTGGGGAATATTTGAAAAGCCTACGGTTTAGTGTGATAATCACAAAAAATAGTCTCTAAAGTTAGTAGTGCTTGGTTTAGATCCTGGCTCTGCTACTTCCTAGCTGTGTGACCTTGGTCAGGTTCCTTAATATCTTTGTGCCTTCTTTTCCCCTTTGTCAGATGGGGGATTAATAATGGTATCGCCCTCATAGAGCGTTGAGATGACTCACTGAGTTATTGTAAGTAAAACGTTTAGAATGGTGCTTGACACATAGTAAGTGCTCAGTAGCTATCATTATAATTAATTCTGTCGAAGTGTTTAGCGCCTGGTAGCTACAGTCACCGGGGTCAGATTTCCGTGAAAGCGGGACCTGGGTTAAGGATTTGGGTGCAAGTGAGTTTATTTGTGAATGGATCCCTGGAAGCATGGTGAGGGAGAGGGGCAGTGAGGCAGGAAAGGGAAGCAACCCAAAAAGGGGTGGCACAAGGGGCCAATATGAGCGGACGGTGCTGAGTCCCACAAGGGTCGCTGGGAGTGGGGGTAGCACATACAAGGGAGGGGAGGCTACTGCAGGGAGAGGAGGCTGGGATCTGTACCCACTGAACTCTTTCTTTCCTTTGGCGCTTGTTGGTGCTCCTGGGGCCAGGGCTCTGCCCAGTGAGCTAAGGATGGGGCATCTACAGGGAGGGGCCGTCCACTCCCATTTGACACTTGAGCACGTTATCTGGGGAGAGGGTGGGGGACAAATGCCCAACAGGAGTTCTGACTGTGCCCCTGGCAGCCTGGCTTCTGCTCTCCTCGAGTCCCTGGAGTGCCCCTGCCCCCTAAATCCATCCTGATCCCAACTTCCCAGGGGCCACGGTGGCAGAGACTGGGGAAACCAACCAGGGGCCACACCACCGCAGGCTGGTGGCGGGCAGAAAGACTCGCTTCTCCCTCTCCCAAAGCCTCCCTCGCCAGGCCGATCCTGACACGGTTTTCTGGCGCCCTCCCCCGCCCCAGGACCCCCAGCAGCACCCAGAGCCCAGTAGGGGGTGGTGGCCGGCCCCGCCCCTCCCAGAGGGAGCCTGGAGGCGGGGCCCAGAGAGAAAAGGGCGGATTGAGGGCCCCGCCCCCGCTGCTGCCCCCCATCCCCACCCCCACCTCCTCCGGCTGGGCTGCGGTGCTCTTCCTTCCCTCGCTCAACCCCTCGCTTGTTTGTCCCTGGTGCCTGGTAATTAGGCTGTGTTTTTTAAACCGTGGGCTCTGACTCGGCTCACCCGAGCTCTGCGTACCATAGATTTTCCTGCGAGGACTGCAGAGATCGTAAAAACAACACCCCACCTTGTCTCTTTGGCTTATTTACTAACTTGGCCATAAATAATCAGGGCGATTTGCATATTACTACTGGGCTTTTTATAGCACCATGCTTCTGAGCGCTGGCAGGCAAGCGGGGGGGGCGAGGAGGTGAGCTGTGCACCAGGCTGGCCGACACTGGTCAGAGCTGCTTCTGACCCCCTCCTTTAACTCAGAGTGCTGCCACGCTTGGCTTCGATGGCCTGAGAGCAGAGGGAACCGGTGTGGGGGAGGGGACAGGGGAGCAGCATAGCCACCTGCCAGGGGCAGAGGTAGCCCAGGTCACTCCAACCTGTCCCTTTGAAAAGGATGGACTTTGTGCTGGGAGCACAGGACGCTCCCACCCCCCGGGGCCACAGGAGCTGGTCCCACTCAGACCCCAGGATCTGTCATTTACTCCCTCTATGACCTTAGGCACACTTCTCTGCTCCTCATTTCCTCTGGATGCTGGCATAGAGTAAGGGGTTAGTCTGCTGATGATAATGATGATGATTATATAAAAACAAATTCTCTACATTCCTACAGCTATCAAACAAAATTTCCGAAGAAAAAGAAGTCAACACCTCTTCTAAGGAAAAGGAAGGAATTCGCTGTCAGGCCATAGTCTGCAAGGCTGTGGGATCTGAATGGAAATACGTGAAGGACCCACAGCAGCAGAGGGCCACTATAGCCACCGAGGCCCTATTTGGAACTAGAACTGCCTCGTGTGCCTGCTGTCTGTGGGTTGGTGGCTATCAGGTCCACATATGCCCACAGGGCCGCCCTGCCTCGGTTCCCAATACACGCACCTGGCCTTCAGCCCTGCCCATGCTGCCTTACTGTGCTCTGGTCAGCCCCCCTCCCCAGAGGACGGGACTCCACTCCCCACACTTCAGCCCCGAATTGCACGGTCACCTCACCCCCTGCCAGAGACACAGCATTTTTACAAGCTGGGAGTCCTGGATGCTTAGATCTCAATTTGCTTTCAACTTTGGGGGACCCCAGTCTGAACCAGCTTTAGGACCCTCTGCCTCTTGGGCGCTCGTCAGTGAATGTCCCACACAATGAAACCCAGACCTAGCCGCCCCCCCACCCTGCGTCCAAGCCCATCCCATGTTTGAGGTCCTTGCATGGGACAGAAGCATGAGGGTCATTCAGGACACGAAGAAATGAGCAATGACCACAGTAATGTGTCTGACAGGGCGCTCCTTGAGTCATGAGGGCTCAAGTACGCAGTGACATTTTGCTACATATGAAAAAGGGCGGAACTATCAATATCGCGGGGCTTCCACACACCAGCAAAGGCCACGCCCGGCCGGCACGGGCAAGCGGAGACTTCCTTCAGTGCCTAGGAAAGGCCCCCACTTCCTGGCTCAGGGCCTTGTGCTAGGTGTGGCTCTGCCTGGCACCCCCTCCATCTGGCCCGCTCACCCCACCCTTCCAACCCTGGGGTTCCCTCTGTGAACACGCGCACCAGACTCCTGCAGTCTCTCTTCTTGCCCCCGATTTATTTCCGGCAGAAAGCTTATCAAAAGCTGTCATCGCTTTGTTTCTTCGTTTACTTATTAATTTATCCTACTAGAGGCTAAATTTGGGAATGATTGGAGTTGGTGTCTGTGTTCCCCCACTGCTTTCCCAATGCCTTGCTGACCCATGCAGGTGACCACAGAGCCCGGTCGAATTCACATGTTATACGGACATGCTCAGCGCCCCGGCTCGGACAGGTGCTCGGGTAGGTGATGGGGGACTGTTTGGGAAGCGCATGAATGAAGGAGCGAATGCAGGCAGTGAAGTGGTTTGTTGTGGTTACTATAGCACACCCAGGTCCTGGGGGGTACCTCTCACTTTCCTGATCCCCCTTCCCCAGATCCCTGTGGCCTGAGTCCCCATCAGCCACCACCCTTTGGGCTGTCACCTGGCTGGTCCCAGCTCATCCGTGTTGGTTCCAGCGCCCACCTCCCAAACCCCCAGCCATGCTGGACCGTTGGCTCATCATCATGGGGCCACTTCTGTCCAGGCTTCTAGAAGCCACAGGCATAGCTGGAATGGACCCCTTGGGTTTTGCGACATCCATGATGTGGAGAAGCGAGGGAAAGAAGAAAGGCAAGAAAACACAGGGTGCTGGGAGTTGAGGATGAGGACCAGTAGAGGACCAGAGAGGTGATGCTTGGAGGGCAAGGAGGGTGAGCTAAGAAAAGGCGCCTGGGTCCTCCTGGGTCAGTTGTGTGAACATCCTACAGAGAGGACCTGCCGGTGGAGGAGGGGGACCAGAAACAAGACCCCCAGAGATGACGCAGACTCCGACAAAGAAGCAGAGATTTCTCGGGGAGCTCCATGAAGTGGAGAGGGTAAGGGCCGTTGGGAAGGAGGGGCAAGTAGGTGTGCAAGGTAGTGATTTTTTTAATTCTGAAGGATAGTAACCCGGCCTAGGTGTGGGCTGGAGTGAAGGAGCAGAAAGCAGGTAAATGTGAGGTGCAGAGAGGAACAATCTGGGGGGAGTACACCTGAGAGCCAGGGAGAAGGGTTAGGGCCCTCAGAGAAAGAGGGACAGACGCAAACCTGGCAGGTCTGTGGGGCAGGAGGGCCTCGACGAAGCCCTTGGTAAAATGAGAGATGAGACCTGCTGAGTGTCAGGCCGCCGCACAATGTGTAGGGCCGCCTTCAAAACAAAGACACAGGCCCCTCATTCAGAAATGATCAGGAGTTTTGGGGCGCCTGGTGGCACAGTCGTTAAGCATCTGCCTTCGGCTCAGGGCGTGATCCCGGCATTATGGGATGGAGCCCCACATCAGGCTCCTCCGCTATGAGCCTGCTTCTTCCTCTCCCACTCCCCCTGCTTGTGTTCCCTCTCTCGCTGGCTGTCTCTCTGTCAAATAAATAAATAAAAATAAAATCTAAAAAAAAAAAATAGAAATGATCAGGAATTTGAAGACAATCACAGCAGCGATTCAACCAACATGGGCCCTTTCCAAGCACAGGATCCTGGGTGACGGCACAAGGGTGCACGCCCATGAGGTTGGCCCCGGCTGCGAACAGAGACGGGAAGGGTGAATAATGTCAGGAGACCGGAAGAGGTTTGGAGAGGACTGAGTGCTTGTTTCATGTTATGTTCCGAGCCTCCCTTCCAAGATCCCCCCAGAATTGTGCTCTTCCCCCCCCAGCCACTGTTCACACTCTACCCCCTACGGGGAATGTACTCCCTTGTCCCTCCTTCCAGCCAAGTCTGATTGATTCTTCCAAAAGCCCAGCTTGGGTCCTTCAGGAAGTCTTTACAGATAAAGACACTGCCTTTGACAACTGTCAGGCCATCAGTGGTCCTGTGTCCCTTTCCACGCTGTGAGCACGAGGGCAGTCCAGGTGTTCCTGTCCTTCTGTCTGTCTGCCCCTGCAGTACTGAGTGCCGGGGAGGCTCATGCAGGTGTTTCGTGGCTGACAAGAGGAGGGACAGGGAGACCCCAGAAAAGCTGGATTCCTCCCATTGGTCTAGGACAAATGAAATGGGGGGAAAAACAGGATACACAGTATTTACAGTTCCGGTCAACTCCATGAACAAGTGTGCGGGGCGGGGGGTGTTATCAGTGGTTCTCTGGGGTGGCAACATCACAGCTGATTTTTTAAAATTCTCCTTTATAATAGTCTGCATTTTCCAAGTTTTCTGTAAAAACCATCTATTTATATAATGAAAGCATATGTATGGAAAGGAAAGGAAGAAGGACCAGGAAGCCGAGGATGGGGAAGCCTTGGGGGAGGAGACGGGGGCTGCCGGCCTGGAGTGAGTTCTGCAGGGCACCCCGCCCTCCCCTGGTCCTCCGAGGACCCCGCCCGGGGCAGCCTGGAATTCCTTCTCCTCTGAGGCCAGGCTGCTCAGTTCCCAGGCAACAAATGGAGGATTTGTGCAAGTCATGGGGCTCCCTGTTTCTATTTTTTAATTCTCTCTTCCACTTCGTATTTTGTAAGAATTTAATTTTAAACTCTCCAGATGCCATATTTTTTATCTTTTCAATTGATTCTTTGTGGAAACACTGTAACAGAAATGCCATGCATCTCGCTAATGGAGCAGGATAAAAAGGCCGTGAAGGCCTGGATGCCGGACGCTGTCGGGTCCCCACCGTGGCCAGGCCTCACCTTCGTGCCCCACCCCGCCCCCACCCCGATTCCTGATTTCTGCAAAGAAGCTCAGAGGCACAGAGGCCCCACCCGCCTGCATCCCCAGGGGCCAGGAAAGCCAGCTTTTTGCAGCAACTGGAGGCAGCTAATGGATCACACAAGAGATGGTAACCTGTCGGTGGGGGAGAGACCTGGGGACAGGAGCAAGGCTCGCGCGCGTCTCCTGACTTCCACCGCAGTGGTCCTCAACGGGGGCAGCCGTGCCCCCTCCAGGGACATTTGGCCATGTCTGAAGGCATTTTTTGGTTTCTGCAAAGGGGTGCTGCTGGCAGGCCAGAGATGCTGCTACCCTGTGGAGGAATTCCCCAGCCCCCAAGGGCAGCAGCGCCCCAGTGGAGAAAGCCTGCCCGACAGCGTGCCAGGCTCCGTGCTGGGCCCTTCACAGGCATCTTCTCATCCGGCAGCAGGGCAGCCTCTGACTCTGACCTGTCCTCGGACCCACACACTCATCCGGGCTCTCTTACGGCGGAAGACAAGGCCCTGGCTTCTCCTGGGCACCAAAAGCCCCCACTTCTGTTTCTGCACATCTCATCTTCAGGCATGAGGCTCAGAGACCCAACTGCCTGAATTCAAATCCCAACAGCACAGGCGCGTGTCACTTATTCTCCCTGTGCCTCAGCTTCCTCATCTGGAAAATGGGAACACCTACTTCCTGCACTGTTGTAAGACTTAAAAACGTTCATCCAGGTTTAGTACTTAAGGCAGTGCCCGGCAGGTAGTAAGCGCCCAATGCATAGCAGCCATTCCTATTACCCAGGTGACGGGAACGGGTCAGTGGGCACCATAGCTCACCATGGCAGCAAGCATCCCCACCACCACGCACCACACCCCAGCTCTGGTTCCCACGGTCCTCTTTGAGCCCTTACAACCTGCTACTATTATCGCCATTCATGTGCACAGGCCAAGAAGTCAGAAGGATCATTGCCGTTGTCCCAAGGAGGAGATTGTTGGCTCAGCTGGGGGAAGACACTTGCTTCAAGCTTCTCCATATGGGATCTGGGTATGGGATCCTCACAGTGGGGCGCCAGGACGAGACAAGACCCCACTGTGGGGAATTGACTGGCTTCCCCTCCAGTAGGACAGATGTGGTTCTTAGCACCCTCCACTCCGGACCCCAGTGAATCTGCAGTCAACCCGAGCACCTTCTACCGTGGCCTTGGGCCTCGCTGGGACCCGGGAGCTGGCAAGAGCTCAGGACAAGACCCAGCAAGCACCCAGGCCTTCTGAGGCTCTGCGGTGGCATTCTGACGCAGCAGCATTTTTGGACCCAGCCTAAAAATAAACCCTTAAGCCTTCAGCAATTTTGATTACCAAGTAGCATGTGCCAGTGGCATCTATCAGGGGTGCCCACGGCACACACACCCGGGAACAGAAGAGTGCCCGGTACCTTGTAACGCTGTCACTTTAACGTGGATGCTTTAAAATAGCCACGCCGGGAAGCCCTGTGGGGGCCACGCTTCCGGACACACGCTTGAGCTGGCTGTGCTAAAGACGGGGACGCAGAGGACAGGGAAGGTGGCCAAGGGAGGACCGCGAGCAGGAGAACAGACATGAGGGCCCATCCCAGGGGGCAGGGCAGCCAAAAGCAGCCTCCAGTCTCTGCATCTGGACCCAGGTCTGCTGGGGCCTGTCCTGCTTGATGGTCCCCAGCCCCACCCTTGCCTGCCAGGGTTTAAGACGCTGTTCTCTGACTCCACAACTGACAGTCTCTGTAGAAGCAGAACGACAAAACTGGCTGCCGAAACCAATGCCCAGACCCGACTCTACAAGCGCATGCTCCCCGAAACCCTCCCCTTTCCCACAGCCCCCCTCGATCCCTCCTTTCCTCACAACGTGCTTTCCTGGGGTGAAAATCTCCAAGAAGCACCTGCTAGAAACCATCCCCCAAATCTCCACTTCTCTCCTTCCAGTCTAGGTCAGCCCCGGGATGAGGGCACCACCAGCCCTCAGCCGAGCACCTGCAGAGCATACGGGGTGCCGACGCGGGAGCCAGCAGACCTAGGTTTCAGTCCATCTGGGGGGCTCGCCAGCTGCTTGAGCTTGGGATAGTGACTCGACCTCTCTAAACCTCAGTTTTCTCATCTGCATAAGGGGGGTGATAATTCCTCCTGAAACTGTTGCGAAGGGTAAACAAGGTAATTCACAGAAAGCCTTTAACACTGTGCCCAGAACGTAGTAAATACTCAACAAAATATCAATTTCTGTTGTTACTCTTACTGCCATCCATGGGCACCGCCTCCAAAGCAGGAGCCTTTGAACCTGAGGCTCTCAGATGGGTCCCACGGGGTTTATGCGTCCATCCGTCAGAATCAAGTGCACACGGTTAAATGACGGTGCATGCATCTGGCGGGGAGGGGAGAGTCTGTGGCTGTCAACAGATGTTCACCGGGGCCCATAACCTCCACTCCGCCCAAGGTGGGAACTTGGGACAACACTGCAGAGCGGTTAAGACTACAAGCTTTGAAGTCTGCTGGTCGAGGTCCAAATCCTGGCTCCGCCATTTACTAGCTGTGTGATCTTAGCAAGTCACTTCGCAACCGGCTTCAATGTCCATCCATAACGTGGAGATGACAATACCTTCCTCATGGGGTTGCTGGGAGCGCTAAATGGCATGTTGTGCATCGAGCTTAGAAGAACGCCAGGCACACATACGGGGTATCTATCTATCTATATATATCCTGTGTGTGTATATAAGTGCATATATATATACACACTATATGGGGGACATATATATATATATATATGGGATATAAAATCGCACACACGTATAAATAATACACAAAAATAATTTATATATGTGTGTGTATATATATATGTATATATATATATATTTCTCTCTGTATATACAAATAAGAGCATGTATTGATTTTTTCATCAGTAACTGCTATCCCAAAGCCAGCCTTTGATTCATCCCCCCCTCCTCCTTGCTTGTTCCTTCTTACTCCCCATTCTCTGCCTTGGAATTGCTTCTCCCTCAGCATTCCCTGCTTGCTCACATCATGACACAGCCTCTAAGTTGGCAGAGGGAAGGGGCAAAGGATGGAAGGGACGGGGAAGAACCCCAGTGGGGTGGGGCATGCAGGGACGTGGGAGGCTCATGGACTGGAGAATGGCAGGGCCCCGAGGACCGTGTCTGACTTGCCATCGGGAGGCAGGAGCAGAGTCCAGCTGCTGGGAGAAGTGGGCTACAGAAGTCAAGTGGCATCCAAAGCCTGGTCTAGAGAGCTGGGGTCCAGCAGGGCAGGGACCCGCCAGGGGGGCCAGCACACTGCAGCACTAAGTGTCCAGGCTGCTCAGATCCTGGGCCCAGGAGGCTGAGCCCTAAGCCACCCTCTGGTAAGGATGGGGCCTCTCCACAGTCAGGCTGGGACGGGACGGGCTGGGGGTCTGGGGAACAACACTGTCTGCCGCTGAGCAGGAATGGGGGCAGCGGAGAGCGATCCTGAATAATCGAACTGGAAACATCACAAATTCCTGGAAATGAGAAAGAGACTCTGCTCTGCAGGGGCCGGTGATCAGTGGTGCTGGCAGGAGATTCATGCAGAAAGTCGCAGGGGCTCCCTCAACCAGCAGGGAAAGGCACAGGCTCGCCCCCGCCAGGCCCTTAGCGGGCAGCCAGAGAAGGATGCCATTAGCGGATGGGCTCCAGACACCATCCTGCTCCCTCACACACGATTTCTTTCAATGACTCGCAGTCCTGGGTAGTGATCGGAGGGAAATATATTGAGAAATGTATGTTTACTCAAAGTCTACGCTTGATCGGAATGAAACACACATCATTAGCCATAAAAGTAGGATTAAGACAACAGAGCATTATTTGCAGATGATCAACAGTCACGAACACAGATATGAACATGTGCAGATGTAAATCTGAGCAATGAATGCCTAGTTCTATTGCTACTAAAACACAGTTCTTAAGTCCTGCCTGGATTCGTTCACGCCTCGCTCTTCATTCTTACTTGGTTCCTCTTCATTTAACAGACTCTATAAAAGATGGGCCAAGCGCTGGTACATAAGCAATGAATATGCTGCCATTCGAGGGAGCCAGGGCCCCAGGAGCTGCCAGGAAGGGCTTCGGAGGTCATGCTGGGTGCTGGGTGGGCCGTGAACCAGCACTGGCATCAGCCAGAAGCTCGAGGGGAATTGTGGGATCTTGGGCCCCACCCCAGACCTTCAGACCCTGATTCGACACTTCCACAAAATCCCCAGGTTAGCTGCCCGCACATTAAAGGTTGCAAAGCACCCACGTAGACCACTGTTTATCCCTGCGGCCCCTTGCGACCCACATGAAACGATCGCTTTCTTCTTTAATGTTTAAAATTTTGAAATAAATTGACGACACACACATCGAAGCAATGGTGATTCTGAAGATGCTTGTCAAACCGCACATAAACCTCCCCTCGGGCTCCCATCTAGGTATTTCTTGGGATGCCACTCCCCCAACTCCAGGGGTCACTGCTGAGCATAAGGCAAGTCCCCAGGTGGAGAATGACTGATCCAAAGAAGGGCCATATGCACCCCAATGTTCATAGCATCTCTGTCCACAATAGGTAAATCGTGGAAGGAGCCGAGATGCCCTTCAACAGATGACTGGATTAAGAAGATGTGGTCCATGTATACAATGGAATATTACTCAGCCATCAGAAAGAACGATTTCTTGACATTTGCTGCAACATGGACGTGACTGGAGGAGATAATGCTAAGTGAAATAAGTCAAGCAGAGAAAGACAATTATCATATGGTTTCACTCATTTATGGAACATAAGAAGTAGGAAGATTGGTAGGAGAAGAAAGGGAAGAAGAAAGGGGGGTAAACAGAAGGGGGAATGAACCATGAGAGACTGTGGACTCTGGGAAACAAACTGAGGGCTTCAGAGGGGAGGGGGGTGGGGGAATGGGATAGGCTGGTGATGGGTAGTAAGGAGGGCACGTATTGCATGGTGCACTGGGTGTTACACGCAAGTAACGAATCATCGAACTTTACATCAAAAACTAGGGATGTACTGTATGGTGACTAACATAATATAATAAAAAATATTATTAAACAAAAAACAAAAAAGAAAAAACAAAACAAAACAAAAGAACCATTGCCTCCACTGTTCCAGCAGGACGTCTGGAGCCCAGAGAGGGGCAGCCCTACAAGCCCCACCTTCTGCATTGATTCTTCCAGAAGCAGGAAGCAAGGAGCCCCAATTCTAGAGAGATGCAAGTGGTGGCCACCACTTGCAGTCTGCGGTCCTGTTATGTCCATTTCGCAGCCTGCATGCGGACACCTGACGTCGGCTCTTGAGTCTTTTCCCGGGCCTCTGACAATAGCCATCGCTTCCCCTGAGAGCCTCCTTCCTCCAAGTAAACACCCCAAAGTCCTTCAATTTCCATCTTGCAACACAGACAATCTCCCTTCATCCTGGTCACTCCCCTTTGGAAGAGCTTCCCTCGGTCCCTGTCCCTGTATGGATATGGGTGAAGGGTAACATATTTAACTTTTTTGCTTTTCTTTTACACCTAACTTTGTACCCATTGCAAATGCACCCTTATTGTCCAAATAACACACTACGTGACAGAAACATTTTAAAATAAAGAAGGAAAAAATCTCACAATCCGGCCGTCCTAATGCCTGTATTAGTAGCACGTGGCTGGACTCTGTCTCCAGCGTTTCTGGCCTGAGGTCACGTGCTTACGTGCTGATGTACAGAATGCACTGGCAATTTCCACAGCCTGCATCGTTTTTACAACTCAAACATCCTTCTGTGCTGCAACAGCCTTGACAGCTCCCCGGACACCCCCTTCCAGTGGTTGACTGAGAAGTCGACCCAGTCTCCCGGGGATGGTCTGACGAGTTCCGAAGAAAACCGAGCAGTTTCTCCCACCAAGGCTTTCAAACGGCAGACCCCGCCACGCCAGTCACGCCGTGTCCAGTGGGGACCAAGACCCCTCCGGCTTTCACGAAGGGAGCCATCTCTCTCACCCTATACTGGTGTCACCTACTTTGGTGGGGGGGGGGCACCTACATGTCAGGGGACTCATTCACTTATTCACCACTGGACAGAGAACGGCCGTGCACCAAGCCGTGGCTGGCGTCCCGGGGTGATTTCGTAATGGTGAGCAAGACGGTTCTGCTCTCATGAGCTCCCCGAGCTTTGGTGGTGGCAGTGCTGATTTCTATGAGGCAACAGAGCCCAGGACGGGGAAGGGACAGACATCCAGGGAGAACCCATGGCAGGCCAGTCACTAGATATCCAAACTTGGGCTCACTGGATCCTCTCCACGACTCTCCTCTCCGCGGCTGAGGAACAAGAGAAGGCATGGCTCAGGGTCACAGAGCTAGCGTTCAAACCCAGGCCTGCCTGATGCCAACCTTGATTTTCCCAAATGCAGAGCTCATGAGAGGCTGTCTTTCTCACCTGACCCTCCGTGGGCTCTAGCAATTTAAAAGAGGCCACTACGAGACAGTCCCAGCAATGTGCTTCAATTATCCCCCCAAAAAAGTAGACAGAAATAACAGAATACCACCTGGTCTCGGGGGCGTGATTACATTTGGAGAAAAGAGGTAAAAGGGAACTTTTCTATAGAAGTACATCAGCCAGGAGCACGATTTAGACAAAAGTGTAATCTAGACACCTTATTTTTCATTTGGCCAACTAACAAACATTTGTGCAATTTAAACCTTTTCAGAATCCACTCCGACAACCAAGTGCCCAGGAGCTGACTCAGTCTGCCTCTTTATCGCCACCAGACTTTGAAAACGCCACCTCCCCCTTCGTAATTACTCCAGGCAATCAGCACCAACTGATCAATCAAACAAAGAAAATTGCAGGTTTGAAGCTTTAATTAAATCTATCCGGCACTATCTAATTAAAGAAAATCTTTACACTTCTACATACTCCAAAATAGAAGGAACCCCCTCCTTCGGGCTCCTACAAAGACTTGGCATGTCGAGGCCTTCACCTAGTTCAAGGCGCAAGGAAGAGCAGAGCAGGGGGAAGGCAGTTAGGCCATTCTGCTTTCCTTTTTGCCCAAGTGGAGGTAAATTCCAGTAGGGAGGAAGGGGTGGACTGTGGAAGAGAAATCCTATCTCTGGAAGGTACCCTCTCATCCCTCCATGTCTTCCAGGACCGCTGGCTCTGTGTCCAGGCTGCCTTTCTCCTGTCCCTCCTTGGACGTGGAGTCTACATGGCCGGAGGGCGCGTCAGAGCAGGTCGAAAACACTAAGCACTCGGCCACCTTCTATTATTATCCACCATTTATTCACCGTTTAGAAACTCAGCTTTCTCCTCTGCAAAACGGGACCAAAGCAAAGGCCCGTACTGGCTGACTGCGGAAAGCAAGTAACACAGCGTGTCTGGGAAGCTGAGGCAGTCACACAGAGCGGGGAGGAGCCCCATGGAGCACTCAGAAGGCGGGCCTTGCACCTGCCTTGGTCTGCAGGGACTCTTGCTGTCTTCAGCTCCCCCACCTACCAAGGGCCCCGGTGGGGGACAGGGCATTCACCTAGGGACGGTGATAAATTCCTAACACGACTGAAATGCAGCTGGAAACGTGTCACCTTTTCCCTTTGCCTTGGAGGGTTTACAGGAGTCTAAGACCCTCCCTGTCTGTGATGGGGGGTTGGAGGGTCCCGGAGAAGACAGGGGTTAGATGTGCCTCCTCTGATCGGCCAGCCCACCACAAAGCCCGCAGATCACGAGCTGAGAGCCTAGGGGAGGGGGGAGCCACAGCCTCCCCTGATGCGGCTGCCACGGCTCCGTGAAAGCTGAAAGGGGCCAAGGTTGCCGGGAAAGGATGGAACCAGGGGGATCCGGTGAAAGACCTTAGAGAGACCTCGTGCTGACATTTTCTCTTTCAGGTGGGACAGAAGACACTGCGTCGCCAGCCTCCACGATGCTCGGGGGCATCATGAGCTCAGAAATCAATTCTCCGACTTCGCCAGACCACTCTACACCGTCTTCATTGCTTTTCTCCTCTTCCCCGGGAAAGCCCAGTCAGCTGCAGCTCCCGGAGGACAGGTGCCCATCACATGTGCCTGAGTGTTTTCATGTCCCCTGCAGTTACTGATAAATATGTTTCCTGTCCCTTAAATTTCCTTAACCAACCTGCTGGGCCCTGAGACGGAAACACACGTGAGCCACACAACTCAATGGGACAGGTGCCCCCTGGGGCCACCTGCAGGTGGATGGAGACACCGAACTCACTTTGTGCCAGGCTTTTAGACAAGAGTCACCTTCTTAGTGACACAGCTTCCTTGGCCACTCTATTAAAATCTCACCCTTTACACGTCACACCACTGCCCTGATGTATATTTTCTCCATAGTGCTTATCTTCAGTAACTTTTGAATCAGGTGAAATCTGGGACACTCACGGCCAAAGGAACGGAGCATAATCACTGCAGTCTAGTTGAGAAAGTCCTTTCCCACGGGGGCACAGGTTCCCAATTCTGGTACCACCATACATTCAGCCTGCAATTGAACAATGGAGTAAATGCATGGCAGATGGAGGCAGCCAGGTGTCTCCTGTGGGAGGTTCCAGATAAGCAAGGCAAGGAGGCTACAATGATCCAGGTGGTACTGGATTAGAGTTGGAGATATCAGCACGAACTCGTGTTTAGCTTAACAGAGACACAGATGGATGCACATAAAAATATTTATAGCTCCGTGTATATACGTGGGCTAGTGTACACATGGAACGTTCCTTGCTCTGGCAGCAAAGAGGGCCCGGAAGCAGTGATGTCCCAATAGTCATGAGTACATGCGGAGCCAGATCGTGGGTTCTGAGACCATTTTCCAATCCAGGGAACCCCAGCTCATGGCTCCCAAGAGCGTTCATGAACCAGCAGCACCACCACCATCGGTAACAAAGACTGATGATGGTGGGAAGTGTCAAAGGAGACAAGAGGAGCCAACTAAAGGGGTGCCCAGTGGCCGGGCTAGAACAATCAGAGCAGCAAAATAAATAAACCAGGTTGGATTATAACCCGAAGTATAAAATAACGACCTATGAATCCATACTGATATAAATAAATTAATAAATGGAGGAGAATAGACGGATCTCTTGTGCAGAAGAATTTCAAATAGTTTATGCAGACACTCGGCCGTCAAAATGAAGCCTGACACTCTACTCCTTGGGTGTGGAACGCGCACAGTGGCTTCCTTGCAAGAGGACAGTAGGGAGAGGGGAATAACTTTGGAGTGGAGAAGCTGCCACACAGGCCCTCGGCCAGGTGATCAAGGTCAACCTCAACAGGAACAAGTCATGTCGACTGTATGTGCCCTTGATGTGATGTGATGAAAACAGTCTTCCTTTCAAAAATACATGACTCCCTGGGGCGCCTGCATGGCTCAGTCGGTTCAGCGTCTGACTCTTGATTTTGGCTCAGGTCATGATCTCAGGGTCGAGGGATCGAGCCCCACATCGGGCTCTGCGTTCTGTGGGGTATCTGCTTCTCCCTTTCCCTCTGCCCCTTCCCCCAACTTGCGAGTGTGCACGTGCGCTCTCTCTCTCTCTCTCTCTCAAATAAATAAATATTAAACAATAAAAAAAATGACTCCAGTCAAATCACAAGAAAAACAGCAGACAAATCCCAACTGAAGGACATTCTACAAAGAACCTGACCAGTACTCCTCAAAAGCGTCTGTCATTCAAAACAAGTCAAGTCTGAGAAACTGTCACAGCCAAGGAGCCAAAGGATCTAGGCACCCTGGGTGGGATCCTGGAACAGAAAAAGGACTTTAGGTAAAAACGAAGGAAATCTGAAGAGAATATGGTCTTAGGTTAATAACAATAAACCGGTATTAGTTCATTAATTGTGACAAAGGACCACACGGATGTGAGATGTTCATAATAAGGGAATCGGAGTGAGCCATATAGACATAGACACTCTCTCTTTGTAACTTTTCTGTAAATCTAAAACTATTTCTTTCTATATATTTCAATTCAAAGATTATTCTTTAAAAAACAAGGGGGTCTGGGTGGCTCAGTCGGTTGAGCGTCTGCCTTCGACTCAGGTCACGATCCCAGGATCCTGGGACCTAGCTCTGCACTGGGCTCCCTGCTCAGCGGGGAGCCTACTTCTCTCTGTCCCTCGGCCCCTCCCCACTCCCCGATCATGCTCTCTTTCTCTTGCTTGCACTCTCTTTCTCCAATAAATAAATAAAATCTTTTTAAAAAATTAAAAAATAAAAAATGAAAAGAATAAAAGACCTTTGTAGCTCTGGTATTGGAAATAGACTGAAGATACCCAAGGCAATAGCAAGGCCAGCAGGAGGAAGCGGTTGTGATAACCAAGGCCAGAGATAAAGGGGGTGTGGAGAGACCAGGGAGGGGGCAGGGGGGTAGCTGGAAGACATGAACTTCAGAGAGGACAGTAATGACAAGACAGTAAACATCTACTGAGTGCTTACCACGGGCCCTGCGTCTGCTACGTACTTTGCGTCTTGTAGGGTACTTGCATATTCACAATTTCCCTAAAAGGTAGGGCCACTGGAATCCCAGCTTTTTGGGCAGAGACACTGAGACTCAGAGAAAAGTGACTCCCTCAAAGTCACAGCCAGTAAGAGGCAGAGCAAGGGCATGAATCCAGGCAGGCTGGCTCCAAAGCCTCTCTCCTAACCACCACACCACAATGTGTTCTCGGCTGAGGCCCCAGGAGATGGGACAGGGATGGGGACAACAACCAGAACCACATGAGGACACGAGGAATCCACCAGAAGTCAGGAGCACAAAAAATTGCTTTAAAAAATATCTCAACTATGTGTCAATGGCCTCATTTTTAGGCACAAAGGCCAGGAAGTCCAGAACTTCATCTCCCCAAAAGCAAACAAGACCCAATGTCAATTCTGGAAAGCTCATGGGTTCTGCTGTCTAGAATCCTCACCTACCTCTAGGTTCTAAAGTACATTCCCTAATGGGTAAACTGAGCGCTCACGATGGGTCAGAAAACACGGACTACAGCGACAGATAAACCTTGGACGCTCAGAGATCGAAGCTTGTATACAAAATCCAGGCAACCAGGAGCAGGTGGGGGCTTGCACCTCACAGAGTCACGCGGGCATCTCCTGTCTCCAGGGAAGAAAAGGGAACACAAGATCGCAGGGGAGCTTTCCTGGGCCATGCTGGGAGGGATACACGTTACTTCCATCCACTTTCTGTTGACCACTAACCCACACGGCGGCACCTGGATGCAGGGGAGGCTGCTGCTTCCCCCAGACCACCCTGCACCGTGAAAGAACCGGAACGATGGTGGACAGTCAGCCTTCTCTGCCACGCGGCTGGACAGGCCTCTGCAAAATAAACCCCGACGCCAAAGACAAATGGTGGAATTGTTCCCAGAGCCAAGAGCAGTACCCGAGGAGGGCAGAAATAATCCAAGAAGATCCGGAGTATTTTAGAGTCCTCCCCCATACATTTCCAGCAGGACTCAATCACGCGATTTCCAAGCGGGGAGAAGCTCTAGAATCTTTCTGGACTTGCACCCTCCATCGGTAAGTCAGGAAGATGCTGCTGAGCTTGAGAAGGGACAGCCCTGGTGCAGATCACAGTAAGTCAGGAACCGGGCTGGATGGAAGCCGGTCTCCTTGCCCCACACCTGGCTCCGGGCACCACGTCCTGCGGCAGCGCACACCCACCCCAGGAAGCAATAACTTGGCTCTTGGTTCACTGAAAAGCTGACAGTTGGTTTTCTTTTATATTTATTTTAATTCCAAGGGAACAAGGAACTCGGTACTTGGGGGGTGGTCTGTTTGGGTACTGTTTCTACTGACAAACAGAGTGAAGGCTAGAATTACACGTCCAAACTCGCCTCTACCCTGAGGACAGTGTCCTGGGTTATAGGGTCCTTGCACAGTGATTTCTGTTGCCCTAAAGGTTCAGGGAATAAGCGTTGAGGATAGACGAGGGGGCACGTTCCTATCTCAGCAACGCCCCTGTCAGCCACTGCTTGCAAGAAAGGGGCGGATGAAGGTCAAGGGGTGGCCAACTCCATTCTTCGGCAATGTTGCCTCTTTGGCCAACACCTGGTAAAATGGGGGCAGAACCGATCATGAGGAGGGGTGAGCTAGCATGGCCTTTTGGCCCGAGGCTCGGGCTCCACGAGGCCTTAAATTTTGGCTGCTATTAAATAGCAGACTTGGCGAACAAGCTAGGTGAAGCTTTGCCACAAAAACTGACTTTGACCTTGAACCACAGGGTCCTACTGTGAATGGAGAGATTGCTCAGGACCCCGACACTGCTGCCCACCTGGCTTTATAAATCACCTGCTGCCAACCCCTCCCCCCACCACGTCTGCCCAAACCTACCCTTTGGCATAAGGTGATGGAGCACATGGCTGCCCCATGGGTCACGGCAGTTGGTTTCCTGAGGCCCAAGCCAGGCAGACCCTGCTTCCTCCTCCTCCCCTTCCACCACCCCTTTCAGCCCTGGTGTCGCTGCTCGGACCTGTGTGAACTTGGCTGTCAAGCAGATCTAGGACTTTGAACACAGCCGCCCCGAGGCATGTAGCCTCTTTGAGACTCAGTTCCCTTAGCAATAAAAACGGAGGCAATAATTCTTACCTCCAGGAAAAGTGTGCCGATTCAATGAGCTATGGTACATAGAGCACCTGGCACAACAGGTAAATATTGATTCCACCTCCCACCCCGGCTCTCCTCCAATTCCATCTAAGGCATCATAGCTCATAGTCTAAGGGGACAAACAGAATGTTCCCCCCAAACTTCTGCAGAGTTTCTTGGCCCAGCAATGCTCCCCAGATATTCTGGACCCATAGGAACCATCAGTGAACTCATTGGGGACCTCAGTGGACACCCCTCCCCCCCACCCAATGCTTTGCCTGGTGACAGATCATGAACAAAGCTGACTCCAGGAACCCAGAGAGAAAGGCTCTCCTGTCCCAGGTTGTCGTCTCCAGCAATCACCAGCAGGCCCCGGCTTCCACGCACTTTAGCTGACTCCTTATTAATCACAGATAACTTTCCTGATTAAATACAAAGCTCCTACCAACAGGCTTGCCTCCGGATGGCAAATCTGCCAGCATTTAGGGTGAATCAAACATATTTACTTTTCAGATGTTAGGGGTTTGATAAAATCCATAATGCCTTTGGCCTCAAGCCCTCTTCCTATTAATTATTAAGCCCTTGTGTGTTTCGAGGGTAATTGAATCCATGTTTCTAATTAGTTTACACTTAATTCATCAGAACAATTTTTAAAGGGCTGACGGATGTCCCAATAAGCCTCACGGGCAGTTTAATGAATCTTTATTTAAAAAGAAATTGGACACACACCAAACTGTTAACAGCGGTTACCTCCCAGGAGCGGGGCTGGGACAAGGGCCTGGGGTAGGAGGCGCTTACATCCTTTTACTCCACACTGCTGGACGGCTGGGCTCTTCTGCAGTAGTGAGCGCTTAGTACTTTCACTATTTTAAAGAAGCTGCTTTAAAAGGAAAACGGAGTGAATTTTTAAAAAGGAAATGAAATGAATGCAAATGAATCTGCTGTAGTAAGAAAGCATGTTGGTGTGGGGAAAAGCGCCTTGCTTCTGGCTCCAGGAGACCCGTGGCCTTCTCCTCCCTTCGCCCCTTAGCCGCGTAGAGACGTCAGACGCTTACCTAACTCCTGCAATGAAAATTAACACTACTCACTTCACCACGCTGCTGTTGAATGATTAGATAGAACATACAATGCCCGTTTAAAACCTTTCGGTGTGGCCCCACTGCCTAGACCACATGAAAAGTTCCCCAGCATGGCATAGAGGGCCCCTGGTGATCTGGCCGGGCCACACCCCTACCTCTCCACTACAACCCACCCCAGGATGAACCCACTGACATCACCTCTGCTTTGCTGGACCTGTACACATACTATTCTCTGGGTTTGAAACACTGTCCTCATCCCTCCCTCCGTGCCCTGCCAGGTGACCCTTCCTCCAGGACAGCATTCATTCATTCACTCCATAAACATTTGTTGAGCACCTACTATCAGCCAGGCCCTGGAGACACAACGGAGCGTAAAACAGAAACAGTCTCCATAGCCAGGGAGTTTACAGTCCTGGGGGAGATGGACACAAACCAAATAATCACACACCTGCCCACGCGAAACCATGAAGGACAGACGCACGGTAAACGGAGGAAGGTAATCATAGGAGGGTCTGACCAGGATGAGAAGTAGGGGTGGCTCCGAGGAGTCCCTGAGTGAGGAACTGACAAGTGAGTGGAGGTACGAAGAACGAGTAACCAATAACTAAGCAAAGGGGCAGACGGAGGGAGGGCATCCCAGGCCCACAGGTGAGCACCTCCAAAGAGCCCCCTCAAGGCCGTCAGCCTCCCCAGCCGTAGCGTGTCCCATCCTGGACTCACACTGCCTGCATATTTAGCCGTCTCCCTAAAGAGACTGTAGGCTCCTTGAAAGCAGAGGCTGTCTTGTTAACTCTTGCGCCCCCAACACTTGGCGTTCCTGGTAGGCATTCGACAAATGTTGAATAAATGCCATGAATGAACGTGTCTAGCATGGCGGCTGGACCATAAGAGGTGTTCAGTGCCACCATCCCTTCTTTCCCCTTTCCAGCGTCCTCTCCCCCCGTTTCAGTCGTAAAGAAGGAAAGCCCCCTCATCCCCATGGGTCCTCCCAGCCACCTGCTGCAGTGCCTCTCAAGGCACTCTGGGGAGACACAGGGCTCTCCAAGGACAGCCTTACTGACGTGCAAGGAACACTTCTGAAGGAATCCAAACAGACAGGTCCTTCAGGGGACTCTGCCGTGATACATATGTATAAGAAGACAGTAAATCTGGCAAATTTGTGGATTTTTTACAACTTCCAAGCAGGTGTCTAACGCCAGTTGAGTGAAATCTGCAACCAGCTCCGAATGACTTCAAAGGCATTCCACCCTAGGCAGACGACAGAATGCGTATTGCCAGTAATTGAGGGAACGAGTTGTAGTGTTTCCCATAACTTGAGCCCAAATGTCTAAATTAAGGGATGCTTAGCTGTGCTTAACTGGTGCAGTCATCACAGCGCCCTCTAAACCCTCCGATACACAGTGAGGCTGTTCATTAGCGGCGTCTCCGCCGATGACGTTTGCTCATGTTTCATTAGAAATCTTCATCCCACATTAAACTGCAATGCGATAGGATGTTTGCCAGCACGGAAAGGCCATCTAATGGTGCCAAAGCAGAGATGTGGGGATTGTTTCAGTAATTCATCCAGGCAGAGCTGACACTGCATTATCTGGAAGGCTCTTTGTTCTTTTCTTGCTAATTTCCAAACTCCTACAGGCTCCGCGGCTTTCAAGACCAGCTTCTACGCTCGCTTCCCACCCTGATCCATTATGAGAAGAATCTGATCAGCTTCTATTGTAAATTTAATTTCAAGCAGCCAGACGCTGCCTTCTGGCACCCTGGGATGTTGCTGCTTGTGAATAGCTCTAGATGGAATGTGAGATGCTTTCAAGAAGATGGCTCTGAACTCCTGGTACAGAAAGGGAGTCGCTGGGAGATGAATGACATCTGCATAGAGAACGAGCCGTGCGCAGTGTGTCTACCGGCACCTCTTCATTAACGATGCCAGGTGCAGCTGCCGGCACAGAGCACCGCCAAGAGCTCCCCATTCTGCAGGGGAGGAAACTGAGGCTCAGGTGGGTTGACTCACTTGTCCAAGGTCACTGACCTACAAGTAGGATTAGAACCTAGTAGGTCCGATGCCAAAGGCTTTAACCCCTCCATCACCTACATCAGGATTTCTCAACCTCAGCACCACTGGCACGTGTCCTGGGGGCAGTCCTGGGCATGGTCGGATGTCTAGCAGCACCCCTGGCCTTGACCCACTAGACGCCACAGCCGTTCTCCGGCTGTGACGACCAAAAATGTCTCCAGACCTTGCCATATTTCCCCTGGGCATTGAGAATCATTGCTCTGCCACGGGACTTCTACATTTATTGGGGAGGGGGTTTCTTTTTGCTTAATTGTGTTTTCTGATTTACGTCTCCAAATATACAAGTAATTCCTTTCGTTTATATCTTATCACAATTCAAAGTGGTTTACACACATTATTTAACTTAATCCTCACCAACCAACCTATGAAGCAGACAGATATTGATATACCCACTACATAGGTGGGGATACTGAGGCTAAGAGCCGAAGTGACTGGCGGCTGCCGAGCGGCTAAGGAACAGCTAGAACTTAAGCTCACATCGTCCACCAGCAAGAGGTATATTTCACTGCGTGGCTCTGCCACAGCAAAACGTGATACAAGGCCTGACTTTCAGCCTCAAGGAGCTTCCTAACCAGTTAGGAAGCTTGTCGCTCATTACACAACCCGTGAGCAAGCAGCGGGAGAAAGGTAAGTTTAAAGGGGGCTGGCGATTGAGGTGGGGAGGTGACTCCTCAGCCTTGTGCTAGAATGCACCCACCAAGCGAGAAAGATCGGTGTTGGAGTACGAGGAGAAGAAAGGAGAATTGCATTCAAAATGCAGACAGCAGAACGGCAAAATCTGAGCCTGTGGGACAATAAACACAGCAAGCCACGGGCTATACGGGCAGAGAGAAACCTGCTGCAGACTTCCCGGTGGTCCTGCCCCTCTGCTGGGGGGCCCCATCCACAGTGAGTGACTCCCCTGAGCCCCAGTCCTTCTTCAGGGTGTCCTGCCCCTCTGCTGGGGGCCCCACCCACAGTGAGTGACTCCCCTGAGCCCCAGTCCTTCTTCAGGGTCCGTGCTCCACACCTGCGCTCCTGTGATCTAAAGTCTCTAGATACAGTATGAGGACAGACACGGAGGCCCTCTAGAACAGTCTGAGTTCCTAGGTCTGGGAGCAGAGGGGCGGGGAAGGATGCAACACCGTTGATGGAGCACTAAGGGCTCTGTAGCAGGGGGCTCCCATACGACCACCCTGGAAGATGGGCAAGATGGGTAGTGTGACTTCCATTCCCAAGAAGCCAAACCTTGCACACGTCCCCGTGTTAATAAACGTACAAACGACCTGGGTATAATTCTAGGCCTACCCTCATGGTACTCTACTGTTTCACAGGAAAACAACGTGAGAAGACGTGACCGTCCTGTTCCGCTAGACGAATAAAGACAAACGTCCGGGGGCGCCTGGGTGGCAGAGCGGTTAAGCGTCTGCCTTCGGCTCAGGGCGTGATCCCGGCGTTATGGGATCGAGTCCCACATCGGGTTCCTCCGCTATGAGCCTGCTTCTCCCTCTCCCACTCCCTCTGCTTGTGTTCCCTCTCTCGCTGGCTGTCTCTATCTCTGTCAAATAAATAAATAAAATCTTTAAAAAAAAAAAAAAAAGACAAACGTCCGTACAGAGAAGACCCTGGTATGCCGTGAGAACACCTTTCCCTGGAGACCGGAATTCATGACACACTGATCTCGCTTGTTTTCTGCTTCTAAGCCAGACACTGTGGAGTCATCCTCCACCTCTTTCTTTTTATTTTCACTCCCCAGTCCCTATAAATTCACCCTTAACTTCAGGGACAATGCCTTTCTGTTAATATCATACAAAGCCACGCCATCTTCTCTCTTATTGGTCAAGCTCCAGCTACCAATGTCTCCTGCCTGGCCTGGCAGTCACCAGTCTGACCCCTAATCCAGTGCATTTTCCCCACGGCAGCTAAACTGTGCCAAAATCCTCTGCTTAAAACCTTCATTCGAAAGGCATCTAGCACTCATCTCTAGCTAACATCATACTTAACAGCGAAAAGACTGAATGTTTTAAGATCAAGAGCGAAACCAGGACGTCCAGTTTTACCACTTCTATTCAAGACTGTACTGGAGAGCCTAAATAAATAAATGGAAGACATCTCGATTGGAAAGGAAAAACTAAAACAAAAACATTTATTCACAGATAATTAAAAAAAAATACATTAGAAGTATTAATCACAACTTCAGCAAGGTCACAGGACATAAGACCAATGTATAAAAACCAACTATATTTCTATATATTAGCAGTGAATAATCCAAAAATAAAATAAAGTAAAAAATAATTCTATTCACAGTAGCATCAAAAAGAATAAAAATCCTAAGAGAAACTTCCAGTCCAAGATGGAGAGCCAAGCCAACATGTTAAACTGCCCTTCACCCTGAGCCCCTAAGTTCTCATGGAAATAGTCGAAGGTATATTAAAAAGAGCCAATATAAATGTCCACTCTGGGAACTAGGAAAAAAGACAGATACCTACATGCTACAAACACTAAGGAATTTCTACAAGATGCAGGGCCAGTATGACACGATTAAGAAAAAGCCTAGCCATGGGGCGCCTGGGTAGCGCAGTCGTTAAAAGCGTCTGCCTTCGGCTCAGGGCGTGATCCCGGCGTTCCGGGATCGAGTCCCACATCGGGCTCCTCCGCTGGGAGCCTGCTTCTTCCTCTCTCTCACTCCCCTGCTGTGTTCCCTCTCTCGCTGGCTGTCTCTCTGTCACATAAATAAATAAAAAATCTTTAAAAAAAAAAAAAAGAAAAAGCCTAGCCAGACAAGATGTTGACAGAGAAATACACCTTAAAATGCGTTCTGGGGGCACCTGAGTGGCTCAGTCGATTAAGCGTCTGCCCTCGGCTCACATCATGATCCCAGGGTCCTGGGATTGAGCCCCTCGTCGGGCTCTCTGCTCAGCAGAGAATCTGCTTGTTTCTCTCCCTCTGCCCCCCCCCCACCCTGCTTGTGCTCTCTCCTGTATCTCTCTCTCAAATAAATAAATTTTTAAAAAAATCTTACAAAAAAATCCAATGATACCCTGAGAGATATAACTAAAACAATGGCAGAAATATTAAAAATAGAGGAATTGGGAAAGAGGGGGACCCAATAAATGCAAACCTAAAAAAAAAGAAGGTGGTTTTACCAGCATCAAAGTAGAATTTAAGACCAAACAAACAAACAAAAAAAGAACTGGGGGACTAAAGATAACTTTTATATTGAAAAAATGATAAAATTCACTCTTTATATCTAATGTTTAAACATACTTACATGCTGAAAAGTATAACACCAAAATATATAAAGTAAAAACTTAGAAATAAAAGGATCAATTGCCAAGAACAATAGCGAAAATGTGAAAACATTGCACTGCTTATCCTTGACAAACCTCATTCAGACAGTAAGAAATTAGAAAAATTACATAATGTGAATAACACACATTTTTTCACAAAAAAATTATTTCTTTCAAATATTTGTAGAACACTTATTTAAAAAATGATCTTATACTGTAGGGAAAAAAGTCAGCAAATTCTCCAAAGTGGAAATCATCATCTGATCCCTAATGCAGTACAACCAGATAATAATTTTTTAAGCATAAAAAATATTACTGGAAAATCTGAGGGAAAAAAATCCTAGAGTCAAGGAAGGCACAAAACCACAATTAGAGACTCCTCCTAAAATAACGACCATCCATCAGAATGTATGGGATACGGTCGAAGTTATTCTTAGGGGAAAATGTCTCAATGTTTTTGTTATCAAACAAGAAATAATGAAACTAATTCAATTCACGAAATCAGCAAAAGAGCAACATTCGCCCAAGGTAAGAGGGAGAAAAGAATGAATAAAGATAAAAGCAGAAATGAATCCGTTAGATAATAGAGAAAGAACAAAATTGATATCCCTACAGGTGGAATGCTAAAAGGACCAATAAAACAGGCAAACTTCTGACAAGACGAATTGAGTAAAAAGAAAGAAAACACAAACACACAGGAGCAGACGCGAGATAGAAGATCGCTCCCGATACCAGAGAGATGGGGAGACTGTGTATGATTCTAGGCTGAGACCCCTGACCATCTCCATAAAACGGATGATTTCCTGGACAAACATACAAATAGAAACTGATTCATGAATAAGAACACCTGAGTAGACTAAGAACCACGCAAAAACATGAAAATAATTCACAAGAACCCAGAAGTCCCCACCCAACACACACTTGCTGTCCCCCCATCCATCCCCCAACGAGCTGCGCTCGGAAACCTTCAAGGAGTCCATATTCCACTCCTTCCTGCTATTCAGGCTGTCCCCTGGGGTCATCTCCCCACCCAGTGTCCTCCAAGCCGGGAGCTCCTCTGCCTGCAGGGACCCCAGGAGGCACAG